>NC_084734.1:2926059-3016639 GCF_033978785.1 Entelurus aequoreus
GCAAATGTATATGACTAATCATTTCATTCAATTTATAATCTATATAATCCACATGAGAGAATCATCAATTGTATACTCTAGCCTTTAAATAGACCCCCTTTTTAGACCAGTTGATCTGCCGTTTCTTTTCTTTTCTCGGGGGGGGTGTCCGGTGGCACAGGTCCGGTGGCCATGTGCTGGCTGTCCAGAGTCGGGACCCGGGGTGGACCGCTCGCCTGTGCATTGGTTGGGGACATCTCTGCGCTGCTGACCTGTCTCCGCTCGGGATGGTCTCCTGCTGGCCCCACTATGGACTGGACTCACACTATTATGTTAGACCCACATGGACTGGACTCTCAAAATAGTATGTTAGATCCACTCTGGACTGGACTCTCCCAATATTATGTTAGACCCACTATGGACTGGACTCTCACACTATTATGTTAGACCCACTATGGACTGGACTCTCACTATTATGTTAGATCCACTATGGACTGGACTCTCACTATTATGTTAGATCCACTATGGACTGGACTCTCACTATTATGTTAGATCCACTATGGACTGGACTCTCACTATTATGTTAGATCCACTATGGACTGGACTCTCACTATTATGTTAGATCCACTATGGACTGGACTCTCACTATTATGTTAGATCCACTATGGACTGGACTCTCACTATTATGTTAGATCCACTATGGACTGGACTCTCACTATTATGTTAGATCCACTATGGACTGGACTCTCACTATTATGTTAGATCCACTATGGACTGGACTCTCACTATTATGTTAGATCCACTATGGACTGGACTCACACTATTATGTTAGACCCACTATGGACTGGACTCTCAAAATATTATGTTAGATCCACTATGGACTGGACTCTCCCAATATTATGTTAGACCCACTATGGACTGGACTCTCACACTATTATGTTAGATCCACTATGGACTGGACTCACACTATTATGTTAGACCCACTATGGACTGGACTCTCAAAATATTATGTTAGATCCACTATGGACTGGACTCTCCCAATATTATGTTAGACCCACTATGGACTGGACTCTCACACTATTATGTTAGATCCACTATGGACTGGACTCTCCCAATATTATGTTAGACCCACTATGGACTGGACTCTCACACTATTATGTTAGATCCACTATGGACTGGACTCTCACTATTATGTTAGATCCACTATGGACTGGACTCTCACTATTATGTTAGATCCACTATGGACTGGACTCTCACTATTATGTTAGATCCACTATGGACTGGACTCACACTATTATGTTAGACCCACTATGGACTGGACTCTCAAAATATTATGTTAGATCCACTATGGACTGGACTCTCACACTATTATGTTAGATCCACTATGGACTGGACTCACACTATTATGTTAGACCCACTATGGACTGGACTCTCAAAATATTATGTTAGATCCACTATGGACTGGACTCTCCCAATATTATATTAGACCCACTATGGACTGGACTCTCACACTATTATGTTAGATCCACTATGGACTGGACTCTCACTATTATGTTAGACCCACTATGGACTGGACTCTCACTATTATGTTAGATCCACTATGGACTGGACTCTCACTATTATGTTAGATCCACTATGGACTGGACTCTCACTATTATGTTAGATCCACTATGGACTGGACTCTCACTATTATGTTAGATCCATTATGGACTGGATTCTCACTATTATGTTAGACCCACTATGGACTGGACTCTCAAAATATTATGTTAGATCCACTATGGACTGGACTCTCACACTATTATGTTAGACCACTATGGACTGGACTCTCACACTATTATGTTAGATCCGGTATGGACAGGACTCTCCCAATATTATGTTAGATCCACTATGGACTGGACTCTCACACTATTATGTTAGACCACTATGGACTGGACTCTCACACTATTATGTTAGATCCGGTATGGACAGGACTCTCCCAATATTATGTTAGATCCACTATGGACTGGACTCTCACTATTATGTTAGATCCACTATGGACTGGACTCACACTATTATGTTAGACCCACTATGGACTGGACTCTCAAAATATTATGTTAGATCCACTATGGACTGGACTCTCACACTATTATGTTAGATCCACTATGGACTGGACTCACACTATTATGTTAGACCCACTATGGACTGGACTCTCAAAATATTATGTTAGATCCACTATGGACTGGACTCTCCCAATATTATATTAGACCCACTATGGACTGGACTCTCACACTATTATGTTAGATCCACTATGGACTGGACTCTCCCAATATTATGTTAGACCCACTATGGACTGGACTCTCACTATTATGTTAGATCCACTATGGACTGGACTCTCACTATTATGTTAGATCCACTATGGACTGGACTCTCACTATTATGTTAGATCCACTATGGACTGGACTCTCACTATTATGTTAGATCCATTATGGACTGGATTCTCACTATTATGTTAGACCCACTATGGACTGGACTCTCAAAATATTATGTTAGATCCACTATGGACTGGACTCTCACACTATTATGTTAGACCACTATGGACTGGACTCTCACACTATTATGTTAGATCCGGTATGGACAGGACTCTCCCAATATTATGTTAGATCCACTATGGACTGGACTCTCACACTATTATATTAGATCCACTATGGACTGGACTCTCACTATTATGTTAGATCCACTATGGACTGGACTCTCACACTATTATGTTAGATCCAGTATGGACTGGACTCTCACACGATTATGTTAGATCCACTATGGACTGGACTCTCACACTATTATGTTTGATCCACTATGGACTGGACTCTCACACTATTATGTTAGATCCACTATGGACTGGACTCTCACTATTATGTTAGATCCACTATGGACTGGACTCTCACACTATTATGTTAGATCCACTATGGACTGGACTCTCACACTATTATGTTAGATCCACTATGGACTGGACTCTCACACTATTATGTTAGATCCACTATGGACTAGACTCTCACTATTATGTTAGATCCACTATGGACTGGACTCTCACACTATTATGTTAGATCCACTATGGACTGGACTCTCACACTATTATGTTAGATCCACTATGGACTGGACTTTCACATTATTATGTTAGATCCACTATGGACTGGACTCTCACACTATTATGTTAGATCCACTATGGACTGGACTCTCACACTATTATGTTAGATCCACTATGGACTGGACTCTCACACTATTATGTTAGATCCACTATGGACTGGACTCTCACTATTATGTTAGATCCACTATGGACTGGACTCTCACACTATTATGTTAGATCCATTATGGACTGGACTCTCACACTATTATGTTAGATCCACTATGGACTGGACTCTCACTATTATGTTAGATCCACTATGGACTGGACTTTCACACTATTATGTCAGACCCACTCGATATCCAATGCTTCCGGTTTACCCTAGAGGGGGGTGGGGGTCACCCACATCTGCGGTCCTCTCCAAGGTTTCTCATAGTCATTCACATCGACGTCCCACTGGGTTGTGAGTTTTTCCTTGCCCGTATGTGGGCTCTGTACCGAGGATGTCGTTGTGGCTTGTGCAGCCCTTTGAGACACTTGTGATTTAGGGCTATATAAATAAACATTGATTGATTGATTGATAGTGTGTTTACATGAAAATTCAGCATTATATGAATGTACTTACTGTATAGGTAGTAAATCTGCAAGATGTGTTTTATGTACCTTTTAATGATGACAGCATGTAACATTTACCATACTTAAGTAGACATTTTAGAAAATATCAAGTAATATATTTTGCGGTGTACGTGCATACAAATGTTTTAAATTCAATATTCCCCATAAGGTTATGATCCTCTTCTTTTGTTGAGAAGAATTGTTGTATATTTTTGGGTAGCAGATTATAGTTTGCTTTGTGTATCATTTTAGCTGTTTGCACATGTACTAAAGCATTGGATTTCAACATTTTTGATTCAATAAATAAAGGGTTTGAATGTTCTCAAAAACAAGCAATACATATTATTTTAACCAACCTTTGTTGTGACATGGTTAGTGAATGAAGCTTACTGTAAATTTGTAGTTATTTCCTCATATTTCTACACAATATTTCAGATATGGTAACACTAGCGAAGAGAAATAAACAACGTGATTGTTGGTCGAGAACAAGTTTGGTTTTATTCATTTTCGGAGTATTTCCTGCCACATTGTGTTGTATATTTGTATAGGAGATTGCCAGTTCATTTTATCATATTACTACGCCTACAAATTCGATTTTTTTTAACCCTTTAAATTTTAATGATTACAGTTGGTACAAAATGCGGCTGCTAGACTTTTGACAAAAACAAGAAAGTTTGATCATATTACGCCTATACTGGCTCACCTGCACTGGCTTCCTGTGCACTTAAGATGCGACTTTAAGGTTTTACTACTTACGTATAAAATACTACACGGTTTAGCTCCAGCCTATCTCGCCGATTGTATTATACCATATGTCCCGGCAAGAAATCTGCGTTCAAAGAACTCCGGTTTATTAGTGATTCCCAGAGCCAAAAAAAAGTCTGCGGGCTATAGAGCGTTTTCTATTCGGGCTCCAGTACTATGGAATGCCCTCCCGGTAACAGTTAGAGATGCTACCTCAGTAGAAGCATTTAAGTCCCATCTTAAAACTCATTTGTATACTCTAGCCTTTAAATAGACTCCCTTTTTAGACCAGTTGATCTGCCGTTACTTTTCTTTTCTCCTCTGCTCCCCTCTTCCTTGGAGGGGGGGTTGCACTGGTCCGGTGGCCATGGATGAAGTGCTTGCTGTCCAGAGTCGGGACCCGGGGTGGACCACTAGCCTGTGCATTGGTTGGGGACATCTCTGAGCTGCTGACCTGTCTCCGCTCGGGATGGTCTCCTGCTGGCCCCACTATGGACTGGACTCTCACTATTATGTTTAATCCACTATGGACTGGACTCTCACTATTATGTTAGATCCACTATGGACTGGACTCTCACACTATTATGTTAGACACACTATGGACTGGACTCTCACACTATTATGTTAGATCCACTATGGACTGGACTCTTACTATTATGTTAGATCCACTATGGACTGGACTCTCACACTATTATGTTAGATCCACTATGGACTGGACTCTCACACTATTATGTTAGATCCACTCTGGACTGGACTCTCACACTATTATGTTAGATCCACTCTGGACTGGACTCTCACACTATTATGTTAGATCCACTATTGACTGGACTCTCACACTATTATGTTAGATCCACTATGGACTGGACTCTCACACTATTATGTTAGATCCACTATGGACTGGACTCTCACACGATTATGTTAGATCCACTATGGACTGGACTCTCACACTATTATGTTAGATCCACTATGGACTGGACTCTCACACGATTATGTTAGATCCACTATAGACTGGACTCTCACACGATTATGTTAGATCCACTATGGACTGGACTCTCACACTATTATGTTTGATCCACTATGGACTGGACTCTCACACTATTATGTTAGATCCACTATGGACTGGACTCTCACACTATTATGTTAGATCCACTATGGACTGGACTCTCACACTATTATGTTAGATCCACTATGGACTGGACTCTCACACGATTATGTTAGATCCACTATGGACTGGACTTTCACAATATTATGTCAGACCCACTCGACATCCATTGCTTTCGGTCTCCCCTAGAGGGGGGGTTACCCACATATGCGGTCCTCTACAAGGTTTCTCATAGTCATTCACATCTCATTTCCAGCAACTATCACTCCAGTGTTCTAATGGTACAATGTGTTTGCTCATTGGCTCAGAAGGCTAATTGATGATTAGAAAACCCTTGTGCAATCATGTTCACACATCTGAAAACAGTTTAGCTCGTTACAGAAGCTACAAAACTGACCTTCCTTTGAGCAGATTGAGTTTCTGGAGCATCACATTTGTGGGGTCAATTAAACGCTCAAAATGGCCAGAAAAAGAGAACTTTCATCTGAAAGTCGACAGTCTATTCTTGTTCTTAGAAATGAAGGCTATTCCACAAAATTGTTTGGGTGACCCCAAACTTTTGAACGGTAGTGTATATTTTTTTATAAATTTATTGTATTGGTTTTTAAAATAAAAAATATCAAAATGGCCCCCGCTTGCTTTGATTTTTCAGTGTGCGGCCCTCAGTGGAAAAAGTTTGGACACCCCTGACATACAGTATATGATGGTTCATCTTAACACATTCTGAATGTATCATAAACAGTGACACAATTGAGAATCCAACACGAGTATGAAGATCAGCCATACATTTTAAAAATGTAAATATTCTTCTGCTAATCGAGTGTATTGAGGGTGTTTGGATTGTGTTCATTTTACACATTTTAATAATTAGTTTTGGTTACTAAATGCCCTAAGAATAATCATGCAACATTATATGTGGTGCTGAAACATTATTGCATCTTAAACTATTGTTTGGACTCCAATATGTCAATAGATCAATTTATATAGCCCTAAATCAGAAGTGTCTCAAAGGGCTGCACAAGCCACAACGACATCCTCGGCTCAGATCCCACAACCCAATGGGATACAATGAGACCAATGGACGTCGAGTGGATCTAGTTAATAGTGTGAGAATATAGAATAGAACAGAATGCTATATTGTCATCAAACATGAGCACATGACACAATTCCATTACATTTACATTATACCTCTATGTAATTAAATATATTAAACATCATCCATGATGCAAAACAATTGTTTGTAGCCATATCAAGCATCCTCTATTAGAAAAATATCAAACATTCAAAATTTAGTGACATGTGATGAGTAATATTTGTTTAAATGCACATAACATTGAGCTACAATTGAAGTAAATCTGCTCATTGGTGGAGACAAATGCACAGGAGAGATGCACAGAAGTAATACTAGCATTGAAATTAATCCAATTTAATCTTTTCATATTCAAGAATGAGTATTTGACAAGGCCGTGGAAAACATTTTTGTGTAAATTGAGTATGTCTTTGTAAAGATACAATGTGCCTTTTTAGCCACAAGAGGTCACTGTAGATCTACATTTTAATTCCTCCTTCCAGCTGAGCCATCTTGACACACCCACTCTATAGGGTGGGGGACATATCATTCTTTCATTAATTATGTTTCTTGTTGAGGCAGTCCTGCTGCTCTTGGATATGGCTTGAACATTTTCAGATCTCTGAACAAAATAAACCGGGATATTACATTGTATCTTTTGTTTTGTTTTTCAAGAGAGGTCAGCCATGTCTTACGCAGGACAACGGATGGCTTTTTGGACCGGTGTCTTTGTCTTTTGTGTGGCTTGGCCGGCTGCTTTGTCTGTGACGCGCTACTCCATCGCCGAGGAGATGGAGAGGGGCTCTGTGGTGGCCAACCTGGCCGCAGATTTAGGACTGGAGCCTGGAGGCTTGGCGCAACGAGAGGTAAAACTTGATATTTTCCACAACAAAAAATACCTGGACGTCAATAAAAAGACGGGGGAGCTGTTCGTTGTGGAGAAAATGGACAGGGAGTATCTCTGTCCATCGAAACCAGCTTCTTGTCTCCTCAAGCTTGATGTAGTCATAGAAAGCCCGTTGCGCATTTTTAACATTGAGCTTGGAATATCAGATATAAACGACAATGCGCCACATTTTAGACGAGATAGAGTTGAATTGGACGTGTCTGAATCGGCCACACCAGGGGAGAGGTTCTCCCTCCCTAATGCAGTGGATCCAGATGTTGGCATTAACACAGTAAAAACATACAAACTCAGCCCCAGCCAGCATTTCACTATCGAAATCCAAACAGGCACTGACGGGACGCAGTATGTAGATTTAGTGCTGACCAAGGCTTTAGACCGAGAGGAGACTGCGGTGCATAATTTAATACTAACAGCAGTGGACGGTGGCGATCCGGTGCGCTCCGGCACCGCTAACATTATTGTGAGAGTGCAGGACACAAACGACAACGCGCCTCGGTTTGACAAGCAGATTTACACAATTGACATGACAGAGAATTCTCCAATTGGGACCGTGGTGATGAAGCTCAACGCTACAGATCTTGACGAGGGCCCAAACTCGGAGCTGGTGTACTCCTTCACACTATACACATCAGAAAAAACCCAAGATGTTTTTGCTTTAAACCCAAGCACAGGTGAGATAACAGTAAAGGGGACTATCGACTATGAAGATATGAAGTTTTATGAGATGCACGTTGAAGCAAGAGACAAAGGCGAGTTCCCCCTCCAGGGACAGTGTAAAGTAGTCGTTCATGTCATGGATATGAACGACAATTACCCAGAAATCACCATCCAGTCTGTGAAAAACACAGTGAACGAGGACGTCCCTGTTGGAACTGTTATCGCCCTGGTGGCCATAAGTGACAGAGACACTGGTGATAATGGGAACGTCAACTTATACATTCATGAATCAATCCCTTTTGTTCTGAACAAGTCATCGGACGGACCGAGGCATTACAAGCTCCTTGTGTCCGAGCCTTTGGATCGGGAATCAGTACCTGATTATGAAATCACACTCATAGTGAGAGATTCAGGAACACCATCTTTATCTGATAATGAAACAATTACTCTGCATCTGCTGGATGTGAATGATAATGTTCCACACTTCCCTCAGTCCTTTTATACCATACGTGTGATGGAGAATAACGCTCCTGGCGCCTTGCTCAGTTCACTCAGTGCGTTTGACCCTGACCTCCATGAGAACCAGTACCTAGTTTACTTCATCCTAGAGAAGGAGATCATCAACACCTCCATGTCCATGCTGTTCTCCATCAATCCGGAGAACGGGAACCTTTACGCACTAAAGACTTTTGACTATGAGATGGAGAAGGATTTTCTTTTCCACATCGAGGCCAGAGACTCTGGCTCTCCTCCACTCAGCAGCAACGTCACAGTCCACATCATCATTATGGACCAGAATGACAACACCCCAGTTATTGTCTCTCCTTGGCGAGCACACGGCTCCGTGGTGGAGGAGAAGATCCCCAGATCCACTGATAAAGGATCTCTGGTTGCCAAGGTGATAGCTTTGGACGTGGACTCGGTGCACAACTCTCGCATTACCTACCACTTCCTGCAGGTGACTGATGCCACCTTGTTCAGTCTGGACCAGTACAACGGAGAGATCCGCACCATGAGGATGTTCAGTTACAAAGATCCACGTCACCTGAGACTGATTGTTGTTGCCAAGGACAACGGGGATCCGGCTCTCTCTGCTACAGTCACCATCAAGCTGTCCACGATGGAGACTGCTGTGAAGGCCCACTCGGACATGACTGAGGTGCCCATGGAATACGACATTTTCACAGACCTCAACCTGTATTTAGTCATCGGTCTGGGCTCAGTGTCCTTCCTGCTGCTCATCACCATCTTGGTCACCATCGTGCTCAAGTGTCAGAATACCAAGCCCAGCATGTCGGCTCCGCCCAGCAGGAACAGTGTGATCAGTGAGAGGAACTCCACCATCGCAGATTCCACTCTGGTGTCCAACGATGCCTACTGGTACAGTCTGTTTCTGGCAGAGACCAGGAAAGGAAAGATGGTGGTCAGGCAGCCTGTGCCAAAGGGTTCCCGATACATCGTGTCCAGTATTCCCAGGAGCACAGGCATGTCTGAGACTAGTGGCTCTGCTCCTTCAACCTTGCAGGTAAGCACATTTTGACTTTTGAATTAATATTAATGTCATCATATTGCCTTTTTGTGGTTTGTCTATGCAAGCATGTCCACCAGGAACACATTCCAAATACCCTTTCACTGTGTTTTTTCACGAAAAAGGTAAAACAGTTATTTCAGTTCAATGAAAATAAGCACACTCATCAAAAAGTCCTGTCATTCAGATCCGCAATATCGTCTGGATTGAAGGGCATAAAATATGACAAAATACATTGACACAAAACAACAATCACATCTAATTCTAAAAAAGTCATAAAAACCTTTGAAGCAAAATGTCATGCTCACTTTATATGTGCTGCTAAATAAGCACTTCTTATGTAATTTTGATGTCATTAATATAGTAGGAATAGCCATCATATGGTCAACAAAAACATGTTGTTTAATGAAGTCATGTGGACTGGAATATGCACAAAACAAAAACACTTTTGTAAGAAGTATAATTTTATTTTAAAAAAGCTCCACGTTGATTTTTTTTTTTCAGTAACTACTTCATGTCATGTAATGTGAACTAAGATGCAGAAGATGGCACTATTTAGCCATTTTGTTACCATCCAGGGCGGGGAATCATTTGTTTGATTTGGTAGAAGGTATTGGAAGAGAAAGATACCTCCGTGGTGCTGACATCCACACGGGACAAAGAAAACAATCTTGTTGGGCTGTATTCGAAATGAAACCTTAATTATTTTGACTGGAAGATCACCTGGATGTCTATAAAAGAGGTTATTGTAGCATACTGAGTCTTACTTGCCGTGTATAAGGAATACTGGACATCAATGTGACAATGAGGCCACACAAAAGGTATGTGCTTCTCATTGTGTTCTTGTACACAATTCCCTGTGTTTGGGCTTCAGTGACTCATTATTCAATCCCAGAGGAGCTCAAGGAAGGATCAGTGGTTGCAAACCTTGCAAATGATCTCAGTTTGGATGTTACAAGTCTGATTAGACGCAAGATGCGAGTCGACATCATCGCTAATAAGAAATATCTGGACGTGAACAAAGAGACTGGGGAACTGTACATTGTGGAGAAGATTGACAGGGAAATTCTTTGTCCAAGTAAATCATCAGCATCTTGTTATATCAAGATGGAAGTGACGCTGGAAAACCCACTGCGGATTTTTAATATAGAGCTAGAAATACTAGATATGAATGACAACGCCCCGCAGTTTAGGAGAGAGGCCATTCATTTAGATATATCTGAATCTACACCAGCAGGGGAGAGATTCTCTTTGAGCAATGCAGTCGATCCTGATGTGGGGAGCAATTCAGTAAAAACATATCATCTGAGTGAAAGTGATCATTTTAATATTGAGGTACAGACTGGAAGAGATGGGTCGAAATTTGCAGAATTAATCCTAAAAATGACATTAGACCGAGAGCAGCAGGCTACACATAATTTAATATTAACGGCAGTAGATGGCGGTAAACCTCCTCGTTCTGGTACTGTCAGTATTATTGTCAATGTTTTAGACACCAATGACAACGCTCCTTTGTTTAATGAATCTATTTACAGTGTGAAAATAATGGAGAATTCTCCTATTGGAAACCTTGTTATTGATTTAAATGCTACTGACTTAGATGAAGGCTCCAACTCCGATTTAACATATTCATATAGTTTATACACACCAGAGAAAACACAAGAAACGTTTCACTTAAATCCTTCTACTGGTGAGATTACTGTTAGAGGAATGTTGAATTATGAAGATTTTAAGATTTATGATATGGAAGTTATAGCAGCAGACAAAGGAGTCAACAGTTTATCAGGACAATGTACAATTAAAATTCAAGTTGAGGACATGAATGACAACCATCCAGAAATATCTATTAAATCTTTCCAAAGTCCAGTCAGTGAGAATATTGATGTTGACACGGTGATAGCAGTGGTCAGTGTGAGTGATAAGGACTCAGGTGACAATGGAGTAGTGGATCTTCACATTCCTCGTAAAATGCCTTTTAAACTGAGGGAGTCCTCTGATAACTATTACGAGTTAGTGGTCTCCGAGCCTTTAGACCGTGAGAAGGTTCCAGAATATGACATCACCTTCACTGTCACAGACCGAGGCTCCCCTCCTTTAAGTGACAATGAAACCATGACTTTACAGCTGCTGGATGTGAATGATAATGTTCCACACTTCCCTCAGTCCTTTTATACCATACGTGTGATGGAGAATAACGCTCCTGGCGCCTTGCTCAGTTCACTCAGTGCGTTTGACCCTGACCTCCATGAGAACCAGTACCTAGTTTACTTCATCCTAGAGAAGGAGATCGTCAACACCTCCATGTCCATGCTGTTCTCCATCAATCCAGAGAACGGGAACCTTTACGCACTAAAGACTTTTGACTATGAGATGGAGAAGGACTTTCTTTTCCACATTGAGGCCAGAGACTCTGGCTCTCCTCCACTCAGCAGCAACGTCACAGTCCACATCATCATTATGGACCAGAATGACAACACCCCAGTTATTGTCTCTCCTTGGCGAGCGCACGGCTCCGTGGTGGAGGAGAAGATCCCCAGATCCACTGATAAAGGTTCTCTGGTTGCCAAGGTGATAGCTTTGGACGTGGACTCGGTGCACAACTCTCGCATTACCTACCACTTCCTGCAGGTGACTGATGCCACCTTGTTCAGTCTGGACCAGTACAACGGAGAGATCCGCACCATGAGGATGTTCAGTTACAAAGATCCACGTCACCAGAGACTGGTTGTTGTTGCCAAGGACAACGGGGATCCGGCTCTCTCTGCTACAGTCACCATCAAGCTGTCCACGATGGAGACTGCTGTGAAGGCCCACTCGGACATGACTGAGGTGCCCATGGAATACGACATCTTCTCAGACCTCAACCTGTATTTAGTCATCGGTCTGGGATCAGTGTCCTTCCTGCTGCTCATCACCATCTTGGTCACCATCGTGCTCAAGTGTCAGAATACCAAGCCCAGCATGGCGGCTCCGCCCAGCAGGAACAGTGTGATCAGTGAGAGGAACTCCACCATCGCAGATTCCACTCTGGTGTCCAACGATGCCTACTGGTACAGTCTGTTTCTGGCAGAGACCAGGAAAGGAAAGATGGTGGTCAGGCAGCCTGTGCCAAAGGGTTCCCGATACATCGTGTCCAGTATTCCCAGGAGCACAGGCATGTCTGAGACTAGTGGCTCTGCTCCTTCAACCTTGCAGGTAAGCACATTTTGACTTTTGAATTAATATTAATATCATCATATTGCCTTTTTGTGGTTTGTCTATGCAAGCATGTCCACCAGGAACACATTCCAAATAACCTTTCACTGTGTTTTTTCACGAAAAAAACCCAGTTATTTCAGTTCAATGAAAATAAGCACATTCATCAAAAAGTCGTGTCATTCAGATCCGCAATATCGTCTGGATTGAAGGGCATAAAATATGACAAAATACATTGACACAAAACAACAATCACATCTAATTCTAAAAAAGTCATAAAAACCTTTGAAGCACATTTTCATGCTCACTTTATATGTGCTGCTAAATAAGCACTACTTATGTAATTTTGATGTCATTAATATAGTAGGAATAGCCATCATATGGTCAACAAAAACAGGTTGTTTAATGAAGTAATGTGGACTGGAATATGCACAAAACAATAACACTTTTGTAAGAAGTATAATTTTATTTTAAAAAAGCTCCACATTGATTTTTTTTTTTCAGTAACTACTTCATGTCATGTAATGTGAACTAAGATGCAGAAGATGGCACTATTTAGCCATTTTGTTAGCATCCGGGGCGGGGAATCATTTGTTTGATTTGGTAGAAGGTATTGGAAGAGAAAGATAGCTCTGTGGTGCTGACATCCACACGGGACAAAGAAAACAATCTTGTTGGGCTGTATTCGAAATGAAACCTTAATTATTTTGTCTGGAAGATCACCTGGATGTCTATAAAAGAGGTTATTGTAGCACAATGAGTCTTACTTGCCGTGTATAAGGAATACTGGACATCAATGTGACAATGAGGCCACACAAAAGGTATGTGCTTCTTATTGTGTTCTTGTACACAATTCCCTGTGTTTGGGCTTCAGTGACTCATTATTCAATCCCAGAGGAGCTCAAGGAAGGATCAGTGGTTGCAAACCTTGCAAATGATCTCAGTTTGGATGTTACAAGTCTGATTAGACGCAAGATGCGAGTCGACATCATCGCTAATAAGAAATATCTGGACGTGAACAAAGAGACTGGGGAACTGTACATTTTGGAGAAGATTGACAGGGAACATATATGTAACGTGAAATGGACATCGTGTTATCTCAAGATGGAGGTGACACTGGAAAACCCACTGCGTATTTTCAACATAGAGTTAGAAATTCTAGATATGAATGACAACGCCCCGCAGTTCAGACGTGACTCCATTCATTTAGATATATCTGAATCTACATCAGCAGGGGAGAGATTCTCTTTGAGCAATGCAGTGGATCCTGATGTGGGGAGCAATTCAGTAAAAACATATCATCTGAGTGAAAGTGATCATTTTAATATCGAAGTTCAGACTGGAAGAGATGGGTCGAAATTTGCAGAACTGATAATGAAGAAGAGTTTAGACCGAGAGCAGCAGGCTACACATCATTTAATATTAACGGCAGTAGATGGCGGTACACCTCCTCGTTCTGGTACTGTCAATATTATTGTCAATGTTTTAGACACCAATGACAACGCTCCTTTGTTTAATGAATCTAATTACAGTGTGAACATAATGGAGAATTCTCCTATTGGAAACCTTGTTATTGATTTAAATGCTACTGACTTGGATGAAGGCTCCAACTCCGATTTAACATATTCATATAGTTTATACACACCAGAGAAAACACAAGAAACGTTTCACTTAAATCCTACTACTGGTGAGATTACTGTTAGAGGGATGTTGAATTATGAAGATTTTAAGATTTATGATATGGAAGTTATAGCAGCAGACAAAGGAGTCAACAGTTTATCAGGACAATGTACAATTAAAATTCAAGTTGAGGACATGAATGACAACCATCCAGAAATATCTATTAAATCTTTCCAAAGTCCAGTCAGTGAGAATATTGATGTTGACACGGTGATAGCAGTGGTCAGTGTGAGTGATAAGGACTCAGGTGACAATGGAGTAGTGGATCTTCACATTCCTCGTAAAATGCCTTTTAAACTGAGGGAGTCCTCTGATAACTATTACGAGTTAGTGGTCTCCGAGCCTTTAGACCGTGAGAAGGTTCCAGAATATGACATCACCTTCACTGTCACAGACCGAGGCTCCCCTCCTTTGAGTGACAATGAAACCATGACTTTACAGCTGCTGGATGTGAATGATAATGTTCCACACTTCCCTCAGTCCTTTTATACCATACGTGTGATGGAGAATAACGCTCCTGGCGCCTTGCTCAGTTCACTCAGTGCGTTTGACCCTGACCTCCATGAGAACCAGTACCTAGTTTACTTCATCCTAGAGAAGGAGATCGTCAACACCTCCATGTCCATGCTGTTCTCCATCAATCCAGAGAACGGGAACCTTTACGCACTAAAGACTTTTGACTATGAGATGGAGAAGGACTTTCTTTTCCACATTGAGGCCAGAGACTCTGGCTCTCCTCCACTCAGCAGCAACGTCACAGTCCACATCATCATTATGGACCAGAACGACAACACCCCAGTTATTGTCTCTCCTTGGCGAGCGCACGGCTCCGTGGTGGAGGAGAAGATCCCCAGATCCACTGATAAAGGTTCTCTGGTTGCCAAGGTGATAGCTTTGGACGTGGACTCGGTGCACAACTCTCGCATCACCTACCACTTCCTGCAGGTGACTGATGCCACCTTGTTCAGTCTGGACCAGTACAACGGAGAGATCCGCACCATGAGGATGTTCAGTTACAAAGATCCACGTCACCAGAGACTGGTTGTTGTTGCCAAGGACAACGGGGATCCGGCTCTCTCTGCTACAGTCACCATCAAGCTGTCCACGATGGAGACTGCTGTGAAGGCCCACTCCGACATGACTGAGGTGCCCATGGAATACGATATCTTCTCAGACCTCAACCTGTATTTGGTCATCGGTCTGGGATCAGTGTCCTTCCTGCTGCTCATCACCATCTTGGTCACCATCGTGCTCAAGTGTCAGAATACCAAGCCCAGCATGGCGGCTCCGCCCAGCAGGAACAGTGTGATCAGTGAGAGGAACTCCACCATCGCAGATTCCACTCTGGTGTCCAACGATGCCTACTGGTACAGTCTGTTTCTGGCAGAGACCAGGAAAGGAAAGATGGTGGTCAGGCAGCCTGTGCCAAAGGGTTCCAGATACATCGTGTCCAGTATTCCCAGGAGCACAGGCATGTCTGAGACTAGTGGCTCTGCTCCTTCAACCTTGCAGGTAAGCACATTTTGACTTTTGAATTAATATTAATATCATCATATTGCCTTTTTGTGGTTTGTCTATGCAAGCATGTCCACCAGGAACACATTCCAAATACCCTTTCACTGTGTTTTGTCACGAAAAAAACCCAGTTATTTCAGTTCAATGAAAATAAGCACACTCATCAAAAAGTCGTGTCATTCAGATCCGCAATATCGTCTGGATTGAAGGGCATCAAATATGACAAAATACATTGACACAAAACAACAATCACATCTAATCTAAAAAAGTCATAAAAACCTTTGAAACGCATTTTCATGCTCACTTTATAAGTGCTGCTAAATAAGCACTTCTTATGTAATTTTGATGTCATTAATATAGTAGGAATAGCCATCATATGGCCAACAAAAACATGTTGTTTAATGATGTCATGTGGACTGGAATATGCACAAAACAAAAACACTTTTGTAAGAAGTATAATTTTATTTAAAAAAGCTCCACGTTGATTTTTTTTTTCAGTAACTACTTCATGTCATGTAATGTGAACTAAGATGCAGAAGATGGCACTATTTAGCCATTTTGTTACCATCCAGGGCGGGGAATCATTTGTTTGATTTGGTAGAAGGTATTGGAAGAGAAGGATACGTCTGTGGTGCTGACATCCACACGGGACAAAGAAAACAATCTTGTTGGGCTGTATTCGAAATGAAACCTTAATTATTTTGTCTGGAAGATCACCTGGATGTCTATAAAAGAGGTTATTGTAGCATACTGAGTCTTACTTGCCGTGTATAAGGAATACTGGACATCAATGTGACAATGAGGCCACACAAAAGGTACGTGCTTCTTATTGTGTTCTTGTACACAATTCCCTGTGTTTGGGCTTCAGTGACTCATTATTCAATCCCAGAGGAGCTCAAGGAAGGATCAGTGGTTGCCAACCTTGCAAATGATCTCAGTTTGGATGTTACAAGTCTGATTAGACGCAAGATGCGAGTCGACATCATCGCTAATAAGAAATATCTGGACGTGAACAAAGAGACTGGGGAACTGTACATTGTGGAGAAGATTGACAGGGAACATATATGTAACGTGAAATGGACATCGTGTTATCTCAAGCTGGAGGTGACACTGGAAAACCCACTGCGTATTTTCAACATAGAGTTAGAAATCCTAGATATGAATGACAACGCCCCGCAGTTCAGACGTGACTCCATTCATTTAGATATATCTGAATCTACACCAGCAGGGGAGAGATTCTCTTTGAGCAATGCAGTCGATCCTGATGTGGGGAGCAATTCAGTAAAAACATATCATCTGAGTGAAAGTGATCATTTTAATATCGAAGTTCAGACTGGAAGAGATGGGTCGAAATTTGCAGAACTGATAATGAAGAAGAGTTTAGACCGAGAGCAGCAGGCTACACATCATTTAATATTAACGGCAGTAGATGGCGGTACACCTCCTCGTTCTGGTACTGTCAATATTATTGTCAATGTTTTAGACACCAATGACAACGCTCCTTTGTTTAATGAATCTATTTACAGTGTGAACATAATGGAGAATTCTCCTATTGGAAACCTTGTTATTGATTTAAATGCTACTGACTTGGATGAAGGCTCCAACTCCGATTTAACATATTCATATAGTTTATACACACCAGAGAAAACACAAGAAACGTTTCACTTAAATCCTACTACTGGTGAGATTACTGTTAGAGGGATGTTGAATTATGAAGATTTTAAGATTTATGATATGGAAGTTATAGCAGCAGACAAAGGAGTCAACAGTTTATCAGGACAATGTACAATTAAAATTCAAGTTGAGGACATGAATGACAACCATCCAGAAATATCTATTAAATCTTTCCAAAGTCCAGTCAGTGAGAATATTGATGTTGACACGGTGATAGCAGTGGTCAGTGTGAGTGATAAGGACTCAGGTGACAATGGAGTAGTGGATCTTCACATTCCTCGTAAAATGCCTTTTAAACTGAGGGAGTCCTCTGATAACTATTACGAGTTAGTGGTCTCCGAGCCTTTAGACCGTGAGAAGGTTCCAGAATATGACATCACCTTCACTGTCACAGACCGAGGCTCCCCTCCTTTGAGTGACAATGAAACCATGACTTTACAGCTGCTGGATGTGAATGATAATGTTCCACACTTCCCTCAGTCCTTTTATACCATACGTGTGATGGAGAATAACGCTCCTGGCGCCTTGCTCAGTTCACTCAGTGCGTTTGACCCTGACCTCCATGAGAACCAGTACCTAGTTTACTTCATCCTAGAGAAGGAGATCGTCAACACCTCCATGTCCATGCTGTTCTCCATCAATCCAGAGAACGGGAACCTTTACGCACTAAAGACTTTTGACTATGAGATGGAGAAGGACTTTCTTTTCCACATTGAGGCCAGAGACTCTGGCTCTCCTCCACTCAGCAGCAACGTCACAGTCCACATCATCATTATGGACCAGAACGACAACACCCCAGTTATTGTCTCTCCTTGGCGAGCGCACGGCTCCGTGGTGGAGGAGAAGATCCCCAGATCCACTGATAAAGGATCTCTGGTTGCCAAGGTGATAGCTTTGGACGTGGACTCGGTGCACAACTCTCGCATCACCTACCACTTCCTGCAGGTGACTGATGCCACCTTGTTCAGTCTGGACCAGTACAACGGAGAGATCCGCACCATGAGGATGTTCAGTTACAAAGATCCACGTCACCAGAGACTGGTTGTTGTTGCCAAGGACAACGGGGATCCGGCGCTCTCTGCTACAGTCACCATCAAGCTGTCCACGATGGAGACTGCTGTGAAGGCCCACTCGGACATGACTGAGGTGCCCATGGAATACGACATCTTCTCAGACCTCAACCTGTATTTAGTCATCGGTCTGGGATCAGTGTCCTTCCTGCTGCTCATCACCATCTTGGTCACCATCGTGCTCAAGTGTCAGAATACCAAGCCCAGCATGGCGGCTCCGCCCAGCAGGAACAGTGTGATCAGTGAGAGGAACTCCACCATCGCAGATTCCACTCTGGTGTCCAACGATGCCTACTGGTACAGTCTGTTTCTGGCAGAGACCAGGAAAGGAAAGATGGTGGTCAGGCAGCCTGTGCCAAAGGGTTCCCGATACATCGTGTCCAGTATTCCCAGGAGCACAGGCATGTCTGAGACTAGTGGCTCTGCTCCTTCAACCTTGCAGGTAAGCACATTTTGACTTTTGAATTAATATTAATATCATCATATTGCCTTTTTGTGGTTTGTCTATGCAAGCATGTCCACCAGGAACACATTCCAAATACCCTTTCACTGTGTTTTTTCACGAAAAAAACCCAGTTATTTCAGTTCAATGAAAATAAGCACATTCATCAAAAAGTTGTGTCATTCAGATCCGCAATATCGTCTGGATTGAAGGGCATAAAATATGACAAAATACATTGACACAAAACAACAATCACATCTAATTCTAAAAAAAGTCATAAAAACCTTTGAAGCACATTTTCATGCTCACTTTATATGTACTGCTAAATAAGCACTTCTTATGTAATTTTGATGTCATTAATATAGTAGGAATAGCCATCATATGGTCAACAAAAACAGGTTGTTTAATGAAGTCATGTGGACTGGAATATGCACAAAACAAAAACACTTTTGTAAGAAGTATAATTTTATTTTAAAAAAGCTCCACATTGATTTTTTTTTTTCAGTAACTACTTCATGTCATGTAATGTGAACTAAGATGCAGAAGATGGCACTATTTAGCCATTTTGTTACCATCCAGGGCGGGGAATCATTTGTTTGATTTGGTAGAAGGTATTGGAAGAGAAATATAGCTCTGTGGTGCTGACATCCACACGGGACAAAGAAAACAATCTTTTTGGGCTGTATTCGAAATGAAACCTTAATTATTTTGTCTGGAAGATCACCTGGATGTCTATAAAAGAGGTTATTGTAGCACACTGAGTCTTATTTGCCGTGTATAAGGAATACTGGACATCAATGTGACAATGAGGCCACACAAAAGGTACGTGCTTCTCATTGTGTTCTTGTACACAATTCCTTGTGTTTGGGCTTCAGTGACTCATTATTCAATCCCAGAGGAGCTCAAAGAAGGATCAGTGGTTGCAAACCTTGCAAATGATCTCAGTTTGGATGTTACAAGTCTGATTAGACGCAAGATGCGAGTCGACATCATCGCTAATAAGAAATATCTGGACGTGAACAAAGAGACTGGGGAACTGTACATTTTGGAGAAGATTGACAGGGAACATATATGTAACACGAAATCGACATCGTCGTGTTATCTCAAGCTGGAGGTGACACTGGAAAACCCACTGCGTATTTTCAACATAGAGTTAGAAATACTAGATATGAATGACAACGCCCCGCAGTTCAGACGTGACTCCATTCATTTAGATATATCTGAATCTACACCAGCCGGGGAGAGATTCTCTTTGAGCAATGCAGTCGATCCTGATGTGGGGAGCAATTCAGTAAAAACATATCATCTGAGTGAAAGTGATCATTTTAATATCGAAGTTCAGACTGGAAGAGATGGGTCGAAATTTGCAGAACTGATAATGAAGAGGAATTTAGACCGAGAGCAGCAGGCTACACATCATTTAATATTAACGGCAGTAGATGGCGGTACACCTCCTCGTTCTGGTACTGTCAATATTATTGTCAATGTTTTAGACACCAATGACAACGCTCCTTTGTTTAATGAATCTATTTACAGTGTGAAAATAATGGAGAATTCTCCTATTGGAAACCTTGTTATTGATTTAAATGCTACTGACTTAGATGAAGGCTCCAACTCCGATTTAACATATTCATATAGTTTATACACACCAGAGAAAACACAAGAAACATTTCACTTAAATCCTTCTACTGGTGAGATTACTGTTAGAGGAATGTTGAATTATGAAGATTTTAAGATTTATGATATGGAAGTTATAGCAGCAGACAAAGGAGTCAACAGTTTATCAGGACAATGTACAATTAAAATTCAAGTTGAGGACATGAATGACAACCATCCAGAAATATCTATTAAATCTTTCCAAAGTCCAGTCAGTGAGAATATTGATGTTGACACGGTGATAGCAGTGGTCAGTGTGAGTGATAAGGACTCAGGTGACAATGGAGTAGTGGATCTTCACATTCCTCGTAAAATGCCTTTTAAACTGAGGGAGTCCTCTGATAACTATTACGAGTTAGTGGTCTCCGAGCCATTAGACCGTGAGAAGGTTCCAGAATATGACATCACCTTCACTGTCACAGACCGAGGCTCCCCTCCTTTGAGTGACAATGAAACCATGACTTTACAGCTGCTGGATGTGAATGATAATGTTCCACACTTCCCTCAGTCCTTTTATACCATACGTGTGATGGAGAATAACGCTCCTGGCACCTTGCTCAGTTCACTCAGTGCGTTTGACCCTGACCTCCATGAGAACCAGTACCTAGTGTACTTCATCCTAGAGAAGGAGATCGTCAACACCTCCATGTCCATGCTGTTCTCCATCAATCCAGAGAACGGGAACCTTTACGCACTAAAGACTTTTGACTATGAGATGGAGAAGGACTTTCTTTTCCACATCGAGGCCAGAGACTCTGGCTCTCCTCCACTCAGCAGCAACGTCACAGTCCACATCATCATTATGGACCAGAATGACAACACCCCAGTTATTGTCTCTCCTTGGCGAGCGCACGGCTCCGTGGTGGAGGAGAAGATCCCCAGATCCACTGATAAAGGATCTCTGGTTGCCAAGGTGATAGCTTTGGACGTGGACTCGGTGCACAACTCTCGCATCACCTACCACTTCCTGCAGGTGACTGATGCCACCTTGTTCAGTCTGGACCAGTACAATGGAGAGATCCGAACCATGAGGATGTTCAGTTACAAAGATCCACGTCACCAGAGACTGGTTGTTGTTGCCAAGGACAACGGGGATCCTGCGCTCTCTGCTACAGTCACCATCAAGCTGTCCACGATGGAGACTGCTGTGAAGGCCCACTCGGACATGACTGAGGTGCCCATGGAATACGACATCTTCTCAGACCTCAACCTGTATTTGGTCATCGGTCTGGGCTCAGTGTCCTTCCTGCTGCTCATCACCATCTTGGTCACCATCGTGCTCAAGTGTCAGAATACCAAGCCCAGCATAGCGGCTCCGCCCAGCAGGAACAGTGTGATCAGTGAGAGGAACTCCACCATCGCAGATTCCACTCTGGTGTCCAACGATGCCTACTGGTACAGTCTGTTTCTGGCAGAGACCAGGAAAGGAAAGATGGTGGTCAGGCAGCCTGTGCCAAAGGGTTCCCGATACATCGTGTCCAGTATTCCCAGGAGCACAGGCATGTCTGAGACTAGTGGCTCTGCTCCTTCAACCTTGCAGGTATGGAATGACACAATGTTTCTATGTTGCATTAATCAGTTTAATGTTATATTTTACTTTAATTCAGGACCGTAATTTTGCATGTCTACCGCATTTTGATGATCAACATGTTTTAGTTGTTTATCATCTTATCCATTCATAGGTCATGTAAATCCCTATAATAGAGCATTGCTGCTCTATAATATTCAGGTAAACTCAACATTGGTGACTTTTAGATGTGCTCTTTTGTAAATATACAATAAGTCAAAATTTACAAAATCAACAAGATTAAGAATGCTTCATTTTACACTAATTTTCCATTACTTAAGGAACACACGTTCATTAAAAAGGCACCGTTTTAATAGTATTTTCTGTTCCCACCATACATTTTATTTAATTTTTTGTATTTTATTTACCAAAAAAACACAAAGATTAAATGTTTTGTCACCATCAATCACAATCCTCGAAGCTTAAGGAACTTATTTCAGCATTACAAACTAACAGGTCTGCATGACTTAAAGGGGAACTGCACTTTTTTGAAAATGTTGTCTTATCTTTCACAATCAATATGAAAGACATGACAACGGATGTATTTATCTTAAATGCATTCTAACTCATAAAAATACATATATGAAAGTCAGTTTAAAGCGAAGCCATTGGGAGGTCCTCTATTCCGCCCATAAAACCCAATAAAAAAACATCCAAACTCGCCAACAACACCCAATTTGCGTGACTTGAATATTATTGTATTATTGTAAGCGCTAATTGCGTTGTGGTCTGTGCAGCCCTTTGAGACACTCGTGATTTAGGGCTATATAAGTAAACATTGATTGATTGATTGATTAATTCAGACCAACTATTTATAACGTGTCATGATCACGAGTGTGTTTGTGTATATGCCCATTGTCTTTGGGTGTAGTGGAGTTGTGTTCATAAGCCCAGTCATTCTGCATGCAATGCAAGCAAAGTTCGACTTCCAGGTGTCGTTGAGGAGGTTTAGTTTGCTTTGTGTATAATTTTAGCTGTTTGCAAATTCACTACGTCTTGGAATTTCAGTATTTTCAATTCAATAAATAAAGGGTTTGTATGTTCTCTACATCCAACATTATGCATTATTTTAACTGATCTTTTCTGTAACACCGTTAATGAATGAAGTGTACTTTTGTAGTTATTTCCCATATTTCTACACAATAACTCAGATATGTAACACTAGCGAGCAGTGGAGAATACAAAGTGATTTTTGGTCTAGAACATGTTTTGCTTTGTTCATTATTGATGTGTTTCTTGCTACTTTACGTTGTATATTTTTTATATGTGTGCAAGATGGGAAGGTGTGTGTCGAGCATTGAGTGTAATATTTCGCAAAAACTGTGAAGCAGAGTCTATGCCTACAGTTTTTTCCAATTGCTTACACACTACATTTTACATTTCCACGCAGTTAACAAAAATCTATACACAGTAAACAAAACCACTGTGCAGATTTGCCTAATATTAGACATAGACTCTGCTTCACATTTTTTAGCGAAATATTACACTTAATGCTTTACACACACCTTCCCATCTTGCACACAGATAACGATTGTGATACACACACTTTCACACTTTACACACACACACTACGATTGTGATCCACACATCTTTACACCTTACACAAAGATAAGGATTGTGAAGTTACTTCCTGGTCAATCCAAAGGGCTGGCTTGCCAACGACCCACACTAAAGGCGGCATAGCTCGGTTGGTAGAGTGGCAGTGCCAGCAACTTCAGGGTTCCAGGTTCGATTCCCGCTTCCCCCATCCTAGTCACTGTCCTTGTGTCCTAATTGGGCAAGACACTTTACCCACCTGCTCCCAGTGCCACCCACACTGGTTTAAATGTAACTTAGATACTGGGTTTCACTATGTAAAGCGCTTTGAGTCACTAGAGAAAAGCGCTATATAAATATAATTCACTTCACTTCACAATTGAACACATCGGATAATCACATCCACCAGGTGTAAAGACACACAGGTGATGCATTGGAAATACAGCTTTCAAGTGGGTGCTACAGCTATACACTTTTTTCCATTTGTATCTCCAGATCTTTTTTTAATTAGTACTGCATGTCATTGTTGACTACCGTGATATGTTTCTTTACCTGACTGTGGTAACAATTCATATTTTCAGTTTGCAGCATCATTGTTGAGCACTTCTTGAAAAGCTTACAGGATATTTTTACTTTCTCTTTAGGTCCTTCCGTATAGGCCCACTTCAAAGTAAACAATGACGATTGCTATGGATTTGCCAATATATTTTGTCAAGTTTCAGTAATCATGCATCACATATGCTAAAAAGGTGGGGCAAAATGCGCCAAATGTGATTTCTTATAGTAAATAAATATGTCGATCGAGAGGGGGTTTGACATTCATATACCGGGGACGGCGTGGCGTAGCTGATAGAGTGGCCGTGCCAGCAAACTGAGGGTTCCTGGTTCAATCCCCACCTTCTACCAACCTTGTCATGTCCGTTGTGTCCTTGTGTCCACCTTTACTCCTGATGTGTCGTGGTTAGGACCTTGCATGGCAGCTCCCGCCATCAGTGTGTGAATGGGTGTCAAAGAGCTTTGAGTACCTTGAAGGTAGAAAAGCATTCAAGTATAACCCATTCATTTATTTATTTAGTGAAATAGGGTTTTTTACAAATGTGTTTTGCATTGATCACTGTTCCGGGTAAGTCATTCCAATAGTGTCTTATCATTTGAAGTCTGTGTGAGATGAAAACAAAACTACATTTTTACAAATGCTTGCTTTGTTTTCGATGAATGGGCATATGTTTTGATCGAAGTGTGTCATTTTGAAAATAATCTAGGGATTAAGAAAATTGAATGTTGTGTTTGGAAAAGTGTGTAAATCATTTTTAAAAAAAGACACACATGTCAGAGTCTGTTGGTGACGAACCCCAAGATGCAGAGATGGCAGGCTTTGTCCAGGAAAACATGATTTAATGTTCATAAAATAAAGGGAAAAACACAAACCAGGAACTAGGAATAGCCAAAACTGAAAACAGGAACCAGCAAACAGAAAAACTGGAAACAGCTAATGGCTAACAAGAAAACACAAAACAAAAGAGCTAACAGGAACAGCTTACCGCTACGACGACAGGTACAAGGACAAGTAGTAGCACGACAAGTAGTAGCTGTAACGATATCTACACGACAGCTAGGAATGACATTGACAGGTAGACACTACAATAATCCAGCACCGAGTGGAGGACAAAGCAGGTTTAAATAGCAGCTGGCTGATTGACACCAGGTGTGGCCAAGTGCCAATCAGCCACAGCTGAGGGGACAGCACTCAGAGAAACAAACAGGAAACTGAACCAAAATAAGAGTGCTGACAGGAAATAAAACAAACAGAGGAAAAACTAAAACTTAACCAAACTGTCAGTGACAAGCCTGACAACATAGTTGGTACAATTGTGCAAATTAGGCAAATCTGCACATTGGTTTTGCTTAATGTGTGTAGACCAGGAGTCTCCAACGCGGTGCCCGCGGGCACCAGGTAGCCCGTAAGGAACAGATGAGTCGCCCGCTGGCCTATTCTAAAAAAAGCTCAAATAGCAGCACTTACCAGTGAGCTGCCTTTCTTTTTTAAATTTTATTTATTTACTAGCAAGCTGGTCTCGCTTTGCCCGACATTTTTAATTCTAAGAGAGACAAAACTCAAATAGAATTTGAAAATCCAAGAAAATGTTTTAAAGACTTGGTCTTCACTTGTTTAAATAAATGCATTTTTTTTTTTTACTTTGCTTCTTATAACTTTCAGAAAGACAATTTTAGAGAAAAAATACAACCTTAAAAATGATTTTAGGATTTTTAAACACATATACCTTTTTACCTTTTAAATTCCTTCCTCTTCTTTCCTGACAATTTAAATCAATGTTCAAGTAAATTTATTCGTTTTATTGTAAAGAATAATGAATACATTTTAATTTAATTCTTCATTTTAGCTTCTGTTTTTTCGACAAAGAATATTTGTGAAATATTTCTTCAAACTTATTATGATTAAAATTCCCAAAAATTATTCTGGCAAATTTAGAAAATCTGTAGAATCAAATTTAAATCTTATTTCAAAGTCTTTTGAATTTCTTTTAAAAAATTTGTTCTGGAAAATCTGGAAGAAATATTGATTTGTCTTTGTTAGAAATATAGCTTGGTCCAATTTGTTATATATTCTAACAAAGTGCAGATTGGATTTTAACCTATTTAAAACATGTCATCAAAATTATAAAATTAATCTTAATCAGGAAAAATTACTAATGATGTTCCATAAATTATTTTTTTAATTGTTTCAAAAATATTCGAATTAGCTAGTTTTCCTCTTCTTTTTTTCGGTTGAATTTTGAATTTGAAAGAGTCGAAATTGAAGATAAACTATGTTTCAAAATTGAATTGTCATTTTTTTCGTGTTTTCTCCTCTTTTAAACCGTTCAATTAAGTGTAAATATCATTAATTATTAATAATAACATAGAGTTAAAGGTAAATTGAGCAAATTGGCTATTTCTGGCAATTTATTTAAGTGTGTATCAAACTGGTAGCCCTTCGCATTAATCAGTACCCAAGAAGTAGCTCTTGGTTTCAAAAAGGTTGGTGACCCCTGCTGTAGACGTTGTTAACTGTGTAATTTTTTTTTATTTAGTGTGAAGGAAAGAGTAACCCCTGGCTGCAGCCCGCAGATCGAGGAGGGGCTTATTTTCCCTCAATGTGGGCGGGCTCAACGTTGAGCCCGCGGGCTCCATCTGGTGGCGGAGATCCGAATATGGAAAAAGGTTCATGTATTTGATAGACTTAGACATTCCTACTTTTAACTTGTCAAATGTGTTTTTTTACCATGAAAAATATATATATATATATATATATATATATATATATATATATATATATATATATATATATATATATATATATATATATATATATATATATATAAACCATAGCATTTACCATGAAAAAAAAAGAATAATAATTATATATAAACCATAGCATTTCCAAAAGAGTATAGACACATATTATTTTGCACACTCAATTATATTAGCTAAGTCAAATAAACCAAAGACAGAATACTTTGCATCATTGATTTTATTTTTCACCCCAGGTTAAAAATGTTTGATCTGTAAAGAAAAAAAAATGTTGTAGCCTAGCCAAATACATTCCTTAAGCTTCCATAAATGTTTAACAATGGCAAGTATCAAGGTATTTTTCTGGCCCATAACAAGCAACCCTGTTCCCTGTTTCCAGTTCTGTTCATTTTCCACTGTCTAGAAAGGAAACCGATTGCGGTTCTTATAGGCACAATAACAATGCAAGATGTAAAACTAAGGTAATTGAAATAAGTGGAGGAATTACGCTTTAGTCTAGCAATAGTTGACTACAAGACTAATTAATCACATGACCTCTCACCTGTAGCCCTCCTTGCACTCGTCGCTGTTTTCTGTCCTGCAATCAGTCTTCTTCAGACCTTAGTGATTTAATGACAACATACATTCACTATGAAAACATTCATGTTGGTCTGTTGACCGTGAGTAAAACATTTTTTTTGTGATTTGTGATATTCAAAGCACTTACGGCATGGGGAAGTTCTGCAGGAGAGCGAGACACCACCATCTCCTAATTTGCAGCATGTTTTCCTTTGAAGAAGGAAATGCAGGAAGATGTTAATATCCATCCATCCATCCATTTTCTACCGCTTATTCCCTTCGGGGTCGCGAGGGGCGCTGGAGCCTATCTCAGCTACAATTGGGCGGAAGGTGGGGTACACCCTGGACAAGTCGCCACCTCATCGCAGAGATGTTAATATGTTGTAAAAAAAATAACACCTTGTACACTAAGCATAATGTGTCACGATTTACACATACCTCTCTGAAATCACAATTGGCCCCCATTACAATGTACAGAGTGTACTGTAAGCCAAGAGGTACTGCTTAATATAATGTCAGGCGTATTCCCAAGGATACATTTTTTTCAATACAAATTAATGTGGTTTTAATGTAGCAAGCAAACATTTTGACAGACAACAGCAATGCTATAACATGCTGATTTGGTCTTACCATCAAAACAAACACGCCACAGTTGTTGGAGCACCCTTGCTTTGTTAGGCCCTGAGGTGTGAACAATGTATTTTAATAAAAGTATGGCAAGAAAATAGTAAAAAGTTAGCAAGTGCTATTATGTAATGTCTCACCTGGACATCATTCACACCAAGCTCTCTCCAGGGGCCAGAAGAGAGGCTGTGAGCAACGTGTCTGTACAAATAATAAGCGAAATAAAAGTCACTCAACTTCAATCAACTTTTGATTGAAAAGCACGCATAAACGCTTGGAACAAAGCCTGAACTGAAAAAATAAAATCAATGATGCAAAGTCTTCTGTCTTTGGTTTATTTCACTTTGCTAATATAATTGAGTGTGCAAAATAATATGTGTCTATACTCTTATGGAAATGCTATGGTTTGGATATATATTTTTTTAAATTGTTTTTTCATGGTAAAAAAAAATACATTTGACAAGTTAAAAGTAGGAATGTCTAAGTCTATCAAATACATGAACCTTTTTCCATACTATGGTTTATATATATATTTTTTTAATTGTTTTTTCATGGTAAAAAAAAATACATTTGACAAGTTTTTTTTGTGTTTTTTTTTGCAAATATTTGTATTGAATTTTACAGTTAAAATGACATTTAACAGTCATACTTTGGTCACGCAAAACCTTCATACAATCGCACATCCACTCATACCCACTCACATGCACACTTGAGGAGAGAGGTGCACTTAAACTTTAACAATTCAAGGTTTACAGTATAAACAGTATTAGAAAAGATACCCAGATATTGTATATATATATATATCCATCCATCCCGCTCTGGCTCAGGATCAGCTACAGGCTATCCAGACCATAGTGGATGAACATTCCTCGGCATCAAGGATCCTCAGGAAGTGATCCCAAGATCACCTCTCGAGGACCTCTCCACCGTTCACACTTAAAAAAGAAAAGGAAAGTCACAGAAGTTGATCAGATGTAAAACAATACAAAATAAAAAGACACAAAAAATAAATAAATAAATAAGCAAATAAACCGTGGCAAGGCCATATCAGAAGTAACAAAAAAAACACAATAATAGTGTAGGATCAATACAGAAAATAATGAAGATAATAAAAAAGGAATAAAACTACAAAAAAGATGGCAGATACATTTGACAAGTTAAAAGTAGGAATGTCTAAGTCTATCAAATACATGAACCTTTTTTCATACTATGGTTTATATATATATATATTTTTTATTGTTTTTTCATGGTAAAAAAAATACATTTGACAAGTTAAAAGTAGCTTTATTGACGTTTGAGAATGTGTGCTGCCGGATCTCCGCCACCAGATGGAGCCCGCGGGCTCAACGTTGAGACCCGCCCACATTGAGGGAAAATAAGCCCCTCCTCGATCTGCGGGCTGCAGCCAGGGGCACTTGGAAGGAAATGGAAAAAAAAACTGTATTAGAAAGGCTCTATACTTGGAACACAGGGTGTCGTCGTTTCTCAGCCTTTGTGAGACTATAGTCGTCATAATAACATCCACCATTGCGCACAAGGCGAGCAGACGGAAAGGAACATCTCCCGGTGCAGGACGAACGGATTTGTATACTTGGAGGATTTAAAAACAAACAAACAAACAAAAAACCTGAATTTTGATTGCACGCCGACGAAAAAAAAAGAACGAAAACAATGTGTGTTTTTAAAAAGACAGAGAAGAGGACGAGGCGTCATCCGACATTCCTTCTTTTGTGCGCCGTCCTGCACTGCACGTCTGCGGTGACGCACTATTCCGTCCCGGAGGAAATGGAGGAAGGATCCGTCGTGGCCAACTTAGCTGCGGATTTAGGTCTGGATGTGAAAACGCTGCTTGAGAGGAAAGTGCGCCTGGAGACCATCGCCGGTGGGAAATATCTGGACTTGAACAAAGAAACCGGCGAGCTGTACATCGCCGAGCGCATAGACAGGGAGGCTCTGTGTCCCACCAAAATGTCATGTTACCTGAAAATGGAGGTGATCATCGACAATCCCAAACGGATATTCTACATTGAATTAGAGGTGCTGGACATAAATGACAACGCTCCTCATTTCCGAAGGGACACCATTGATTTGGACATTTCAGAGGCGACGCAGGCAGGTGAGCGCTTCTCTGTGAGCAACGCAGTGGACCCGGACGTCGGGGACAATTCTGTGAAAACATACCAATTAAGTGAAAGTAAATATTTCACTATAGAAATTCAGACTGGAAGAGATGGGTCTAAATTCGCTGATTTGATTCTGAAAGAGGCTTTGGACCGAGAGCTGCAGGCTGTGCATAAATTAATACTAACGGCAGTAGATGGCGGTACACCCTCACGTTCTGGCACTGCCAGGATTATTGTTCAGGTTTTAGACACCAATGACAACGCCCCTTTGTTTGATGAATCTATTTACAGTGTGAACATAATGGAGAATTCTCCTATTGGCAGCCTTGTTATTGATTTAAATGCGACTGACTTAGATGAAGGCTCCAACTCCGATTTAACATATTCATATAGTTTATACACACCAGAGAAAACACAAGAAACGTTTCACTTAAATCCTACTACTGGTGAGATTACTGTTAGAGGAATGTTGAATTATGAAGATTTTAAGATTTATGATATGGAAGTTATAGCAGCAGACAAAGGAGTCAACAGTTTATCAGGACAATGTACAATTAAAATTCAAGTTGAGGACATGAATGACAACCATCCAGAAATATCTATTAAATCTTTCCAAAGTCCAGTCAGTGAGAATATTGATGTTGACACGGTGATAGCAGTGGTCAGTGTGAGTGATAAGGACTCAGGTGACAATGGAGTAGTGGATCTTCACATTCCTCGTAAAATGCCTTTTAAACTGAGGGAGTCCTCTGATAACTATTACGAGTTAGTGGTCTCCGAGCCTTTAGACCGTGAGAAGGTTCCAGAATATGACATCACCTTCACTGTCACAGACCGAGGCTCCCCTCCTTTGAGTGACAATGAAACCATGACTTTACAGCTGCTGGATGTGAATGATAATGTTCCACACTTCCCTCAGTCCTTTTATACCATACGTGTGATGGAGAATAACGCTCCTGGCGCCTTGCTCAGTTCACTCAGTGCGTTTGACCCTGACCTCCATGAGAACCAGTACCTAGTTTACTTCATCCTAGAGAAGGAGATCGTCAACACCTCCATGTCCATGCTGTTCTCCATCAATCCAGAGAACGGGAACCTTTACGCACTAAAGACTTTTGACTATGAGATGGAGAAGGACTTTCTGTTCCACATTGAGGCCAGAGACTCTGGCTCTCCTCCACTCAGCAGCAACGTCACAGTCCACATCATCATTATGGACCAGAATGACAACACCCCAGTTATTGTCTCTCCTTGGCGAGCGCACGGCTCCGTGGTGGAGGAGAAGATCCCCAGATCCACTGATAAAGGATCTCTGGTCGCCAAGGTGATAGCTTTGGACGTGGACTCGGTGCACAACTCTCGCATCACCTACCACTTCCTGCAGGTGACTGATGCCACCTTGTTCAGTCTGGACCAGTACAACGGAGAGATCCGCACCATGAGGATGTTCAGTTACAAAGATCCACGTCACCAGAGACTGGTTGTTGTTGCCAAGGACAACGGGGATCCGGCTCTCTCTGCTACAGTCACCATCAAGCTGTCCACGATGGAGACTGCTGTGAAGGCCCACTCGGACATGACTGAGGTGCCCATGGAATACGACATCTTCTCAGACCTCAACCTGTATTTGGTCATCGGTCTGGGCTCAGTGTCCTTCCTGCTGCTCATCACCATCTTGGTCACCATCGTGCTCAAGTGTCAGAATACCAAGCCCAGCATGGCGGCTCCGCCCAGCAGGAACAGTGTGATCAGTGAGAGGAACTCCACCATCGCAGATTCCACTCTGGTGTCCAACGATGCCTACTGGTACAGTCTGTTTCTGGCAGAGACCAGGAAAGGAAAGATGGTGGTCAGGCAGCCTGTGCCAAAGGGTTCCCGATACATCGTGTCCAGTATTCCCAGGAGCACAGGCATGTCTGAGACTAGTGGCTCTGCTCCTTCAACCTTGCAGGTATGAATCACTTGGACACTTGTGGTCAGTGTATAGTGCCTTGCAAAAGTATTCCTCTCTATTGGATGTATTAGACGTTTATTTATTTTATAAAATTACATCATCGTCATTTTATTTTCGACTTTTTTGAGAAGTGGGTGGAAAAAGTAGTCTTGAATTTTAAAGAAACAACACTTATTTACAAATTGGTGACAGTCAGTCAAATAATATAAGATTAAAAACTGCACCTGTATCATGTAAGGCATTTTTTTTTTGGATGCACTTTTGGCTACAATCACAACACCACAACTTTGTGGATATTTCTCAATCAGGATGTTTGTACACCGTCATTTTCTCCTGTTTCTTTGCAGATTAGCTCAGTGTGTCTTGTTATTCAGGGGATTGGGTGTGAACAGTTATTTTTAAGTCCCCCCAGACATTCTCGTTTTGATTGAGATCTCGAAGACTTTGGAACATTTACTTTGTGGTCTTTGATGATGTTCTCTCTAGGATATACTGTATGTTTTGGGTTGTTGTTTTGCTGGGACTCCTAAGGCATGTCATTTTCTTTCGGGTTTGAACAGATTATCCTCCAAGAGTTGTTTATATTGTTTGGCCTTTATATTCCACTCTACCCTTTACAAGCCTTCCATGGCCTGCTTCTGACAATCATCTTCACAACATCATGTTGCCACCACCCTGCAGTGGAGATTGTGTGTTTGTGTTGCTGTGCAGTGTTTGGTGTTTTCCAAACAGTCTGATGGCCAAAAAAGCTCTAATGGCTAAAAAGCCAAATTTTTGTCTTATCAGACAAAACAAGCCTCTTCACATCAACAATATTCAAATTATATTTTATGTGATTTTTAATCAACAGTAGCTTTCTCGGGCAACAGGGTAACAGGGGTTAGTGTGTGTGCCTCACAATACGAAGGTCCTGGGTTCGATCCTGGGTTTGGGATCTTTCTTGTGGAGTTTCCATGTTCTCCCCGTGACTGCGTGGGTTTCCTCCGGGTACTCCGGTTTCCTCCCATCTCCAAAGACATGCACCCGGAGATAAGTTGGCAACACTAAATTGGCCCTAGTGTGTGAATGTTGTCTCTGTATCTGCGTTGGCTCTGCGATGAGGTGGCGACTTGTCCAGGGTGTACCCCGCCTATTGCCCCGAATGCAGCTGAGATAGGCTCCAGCATGCGCCCCCCCGTGACCCGGAAGGGGGACACGCGGTAGAAAATGGATGGATGGAGTAGCTTTCCCTTGCTACAGCTGCTGATGAACCTGTGTGTGTACAGTCCCTCCCATCTGGGCCAATGAAGCTCCTAACTTCTTCAGAGTATAGGTGTCTTGGTGGTCTCTCTTGTCAGTATTCTTTTTTCCCGATCACTCAGTTTGTGAATGGCCAGTTTAAGAAAAATACCATATCCTTTTGTTACCTAAATATGGATTTAGCTGGACTCTGTGGGATGCATCGTGAGTTGGGGTTATTCTTGTAGCCACCTTCTGTCCAAATATATTTAATAACATTTTATCTGAGTTGCTTGGAATTAATTTTTGTCTTCGTGTAGCAATTGTACAAATAATCAGGCACGTGTCTGCACAAGTACATGCCCTTTTGCCCTGCGCATACCTGTCCTTTCTGCCTGAGTCCAAATCATTGTATTTGTTCATTTAAGAACAATAATTTGGATATTTTAGCAAGTCCCCTCAAATATGTTTTTGAAACCGGACAGGTCGTATAGTTAAAAAGGAACTGCACTTCTTTTTGGATTGATGGATTGAAACTTTTATTATTAGATTGCACAGTACAGTACATATTCCGTACAATTGACCATTAAATGGGAACACCCAAATACGTTTTTCAACTTGTTTAAGTTGGGGTCCACATAAATCAATTCATGGTACACCTACTGTATATAAATATCAGCATAATACTGTCATCACACAAGTTAATCATCAGGCTATATACATTGAATTATTTACATTTACATCAGCACTTCAGTCATCAACCATTGCATCATCTGAGAAATGGACATTGTAACAGTGTAGGTCTGACTTGGTAGGATATGTACAGCGAGCAGTGAACATACTGTAGTGAATTCAGAAAGCATAAGAACAAGGAATGTTGCCTTTATCACAATCATTATGAGAGACAAGAACCCACGTGTCTTTTTTTGCATATTTTAAAGATGATAAAAAAAGCTTAGATGATGCGGCTACTGGGAGTCACCGTTGTAGCCTTTAAAGCCCTCTAAAACAATTTCAAAACCCTTCAAAGTTTTGTATACACGCTGCAATATATATAACAGGGGTCACCAACCTTTTTGAAAGCAAGAGCTACTTCTTGGGTACTGATTAATGCGAAGGGCTACCAGTTTGATACACACTTAAATAAATTGCCAGCAATAGCCGATTTGCTCAATTTACCTTTAACTCTATGTTATTATTAATAATTAATGATATTTACACTTAATTGAACGGTTTAAAAGAGGAGAAAACACGAAAAAAATGACAATTACATTTTGAAACATAGTTTATCTTCAATTTCGACTCTTTAAAATTCAAAATTCAACCGAAAAAAAGAAGAGAAAAACTAGCTAATTCGAATCTTTTTGAAAAAATTAAAAAAATAATTTATGGAACATCATTTGTCATTTTTCCTGATTAAAATTAATTTTAGAATTTTGATGACATGTTTTAAATAGGTTAAAATCCAATCTGCACTTTGTTAGAATATATAACAAATTGGACCAAGCTATATTTCTAACAAAGGCAAATCATTATTTCTTCTAGATTTTCCAGAACAAAATTTTTGAAAGAAATTCAAAAGACTTTGAAATAAGATTTAAATTTGATTCTACAGATTTTCTAGATTTGCCAGAATATTTTTTTTGAATTTTAATCATAATAAGTTTGAAGAAATATTTCACGAATATTCTTCGTCGAAAAAACAGAAGCTAAAATGAAGAATTAAATTAAAATGTATTCATTATTCTTTACAATAAAAAAATTTTTTTTTCTTGAACATTGATTTAAATTGTCAGGAAAGAAGAGGAAGGAATTTAAAAGGTAAAAAGGTATATGTGTTTAAAAATCCTAAAATCATTTTTAAGGTTGTGTTTTTTTGTCTAAAATTGTCTTTCTGAAAGTTATAAGAAGCAAAGTAAAAAAATGAATGAATTTATTTAAACAAGTGAAGACCAAGTCTTTAAAATATTTTCTTGTATTTTCTTTCTTTCTTTCTTTTAGTTTACTTTCAACATGAACACATTTACATCATAATACATCACACAATTTCATATCATTTCATTTACATCATGCCCGAAAAGGAGTAGGAAGAAGCAAAGCTTATTTAATCCCACCCCTTTCCCACTTCAAAGCGTTTACAATTATATACAATAATTTATTGACCTTTTTATATAATAAAATAACATCTATGAATTAGTATATACAACAGTTTGTAAAATATAATTAGTTAATTCAGTTATTATTAACATACTGAGATGAAGAATATTTTCAATAAGGTTGGAAGTTTTTCTCAAAATTCTTCTTCTTTGTACTTTGTAAGCACTATTAATTTAAACAACCTCTTAAACTGGAACATGTCAGTACAATTTTTAACATCTTTACTTAATCCATTCCATCATTTAATTCCACATACTGTTATGCTAAAAGTTTTAAGTGTTGTACGTGCATATACATGTTTTAAATTATTTTTTCCTCTAAGGTTATATTTCTCCTCTTTAGTTGAGAAGAATTGTTGTACATTCTTTGGTAGCAGGTTATAGATTGCTTTGTACGTCATTTTAGCTGTTTGCAATTTTACCAAATCATATCAAATTTTCAAATTCTCTTTGAGTTTTGTCTCTCTTAGAATTAAAAATGTCGGGCAAAGCGATCCTCTAAGGTTATATTTCTCCTCTTTAGTTGAGAAGAATTGTTGTACATTCTTTGGTAGCAGGTTATAGATTGCTTTGTACGTCATTTTAGCTGTTTGCAATTTTACCAAATCATATCAAATTTTCAAATTCTATTTGAGTTTTGTCTCTCTTAGAATTAAAAATGTCGGGCAAAGCGAGACCAGCTTGCTAGTAAATAAATACAATTTAAAAAATAGAGGCAGCTCACTGGTAAGTGCTGCTATTTGAGCTTTTTTTTTTTAGAACAGGCCAGCGGGCGACTCATCTTGGTCCTTACGGGCTACCTGGTGCCCGCGGGCCCCGCGTTGGAGACTCCTGCTCTAAGGTTATATTTCTCCTCTTTAGTTGAGAAGAATTGTTGTACATTCTTTGGTAGCAGGTTATAGATTGCTTTGTACGTCATTTTAGCTGTTTGCAATTTTACCAAATCATATCAAATTTTCAAATTCTATTTGAGTTTTGTCTCTCTTAGAATTAAAAATGTCGGGCAAAGCGATCCTCTAAGGTTATATTTCACCTCTTTAGTTGAGAAGAATTGTTGTACATTCTTTGGTAGCAGGTTATAGATTGCTTTGTACGTCATTTTAGCTGTTTGCAATTTTACCAAATCATATCAAATTTTCAAATTCTATTTGAGTTTTGTCTCTCTTAGAATTAAAAATGTCGGGCAAAGCGAGACCAGCTTGCTAGTAAATAAATACAATTTAAAAAATAGAGGCAGCTCACTGGTAAGTGCTGCTATTTGAGCTTTTTTTTTTTAGAATAGGCCAGCGGGCGACTCATCTGGTCCTTACGGGCTACCTGGTGCCCGCGGGCCCCGCGTTGGAGACTCCTGCTTTAAGGTTATATTTCTCCTCTTTAGTTGAGAAGAATTGTTGTACATTCTTTGGTAGCAGGTTATAGATTGCTTTGTATGTCATTTTAGCTGTTTGCAATTTTACCAAATCATATCAAATTTTCAAATTCTATTTGAGTCTTGTCTCTCTTAGAATTAAAAATGTCGGGCAAAGCGAGACCAGCTTGCTAGTAAATAAATACAATTTAAAAAATGGAGGCAGCTCACTGGTAAGTGCTGCTATTTGAGCTTTTTTTTTTTAGAATAGGCCAGCGGGCGACTCATCTGGTCCTTACGGGCTACCTGGTGCCCGCGGGCCCCGCGTTGGAGACTCCTGCTCTAAGGTTATATTTCTCCTCTTTAGTTGAGAATAATTGTTGTACATTCTTTGGTAGCAGGTTATAGATTGCTTTGTACGTCATTTTAGCTGTTTGCAATTTTACCAAATCATATCAAATTTTCAAATTCTATTTGAGTTTTGTCTCTCTTAGAATTAAAAATGTCGGGCAAAGCGAGACCAGCTTGCTAGTAAATGAATACAATTTAAAAAATAGAGGCAGCTCACTGGTAAGTGCTGCTATTTGAGCTATTTTTTTTTAGAATAGGCCAGCGGGCGACTCATCTGGTCCTTACGGGTTACCTGGTGCCCGCGGGCCCCGCGTTGGAGACTCCTGCTCTAAGGTTATATTTCTCCTCTTTAGTTGAGAAGAATTGTTGTACATTCTTTGGTAGCAGGTTATAGATTGCTTTGTACGTCATTTTAGCTGTTTGCAATTTTACCAAATCATATCAAATTTTCAAATTCTATTTGAGTTTTGTCTCTCTTAGAATTAAAAATGTCGGGCAAAGCGAGACCAGCTTGCTAGTAAATAAATACCATTTAAAAAATAGAGGCAGCTCACTGGTAAGTGCTGCTATTTGAGCTATTTTTTTTTAGAATAGGCCAGCGGGCGACTCATCTGGTCCTTACGGGTTACCTGGTGCCCGCGGGCCCCGCGTTGGAGACTCCTGCTCTAAGGTTATATTTCTCCTCTTTAGTTGAGAAGAATTGTTGTACATTCTTTGGTAGCAGGTTATAGATTGCTTTGTACGTCATTTTAGCTGTTTGCAATTTTACCAAATCATATCAAATTTTCCAATTCTATTTGAGTTTTGTCTCTCTTAGAATTAAAAATGTCGGGCAAAGCGAGACCAGCTTGCTAGTAAATAAATACCATTTAAAAAATAGAGGCAGCTCACTGGTAAGTGCTGCTATTTTAACTTTTTTTTTTTTAGAATAGGCCAGCGGGCGACTCATCTGGTCCTTACGGGCTACCTGGTGCCCGCGGGCCCCGCGTTGGAGACTCCTGCTCTAAGGTTATATTTCTCCTCTTTAGTTGAGAAGAATTGTTGTACATTCTTTGGTAGCAGGTTATAGATTGCTTTGTACGTCATTTTAGCTGTTTGCAATTTTACCAAATCATATCAAATTTTCAAATTCTATTTGAGTTTTGTCTCTCTTAGAATTAAAAATGTCGGGCAAAGCGAGACCAGCTTGCTAGTAAATAAATACAATTTAAAAAATAGAGGCAGCTCACTGGTAAGTGCTGCTATTTGAGCTTTTTCTTTTTAGAATAGGCCAGCGGGCGACTCATCTGGTCCTTACGGGCTACCTGGTGCCCGCGGGCCCCGCGTTGGAGACTCCTGCTCTAAGGTTATATTTCTCCTCTTTAGTTGAGAAGAATTGTTGTACATTCTTTGGTAGCCGGTTATAGATTGCTTTGTATGTCATTTTAGCTGTTTGCAATTTTACCAAATCATATCAAATTTTCAAATTCTATTTGAGTTTTGTCTCTCTTAGAATTAAAAATGTTGGGCAAAGCGAGACCAGCTTGCTAGTAAATAAATACAATTTAAAAAATAGAGGCAGCTCACTGGTAAGTGCTGCTATTTGAGCTTTTTTTTTTTGGAATAGGCCAGCGGGCTACTCATCTGGTCCTTACGGGCTACCTGGTGCCCGCGGGCCCCGCGTTGGAGACTCCTGCTCTAAGGTTATATTTCTCCTCTTTAGTTGAGAAGAATTGTTGTACATTCTTTGGTAGCAGGTTATAGATTGCTTTGTACGTCATTTTAGCTGTTTGCAATTTTACCAAATCATATCAAATTTTCAAATTCTATTTGAGTTTTGTCTCTCTTAGAATTAAAAATGTCGGGCAAAGCCAGACCAGCTTGCTAGTAAATAAATACCATTTAAAAAATAGAGGCAGCTCACTGGTAAGTGCTGCTATTTGAGCTTTTTTTTTTTAGAATAGGCCAGCGGGCGACTCATCTGGTCCTTACGGGCTACCTGGTGCCCGCGGGCCCCGCGTTGGAGACTCCTGATCTACAGAATATTGTGTTTAGCAATTTAAACCCAAACAACATGTCAACTTATTTCCCTTATATATCACTATAATAAGGTGTTTCAAAGTGGTGCTGTGGTGGCGCTCATGCTCTCCGGTTTCAACATCAGCCCAGACGTCATAGGGCGGATCTTAATCAAGTGGACCGCCTGTTCTGAAACGCGCCTCTGTGAATGTCGTCGCTCATTTTAGCTACTTAATATTCTCTTGGAATTCGATCACATCGACGCTTTTGGATTTTTTTTTTTTCTCCCCCCCGTCGAAATTGGAGCAAAGGGGACGCGCGTAACCGGGGAGCGGCGTGCGCACTTGGCAACAATGAGGGCCATCGTGTTAAAAGACGCACGTCAAATAAGGTACGTGCTGCGCGCCATTGTTATTCTTCTTTGCTCAATTCATCGAGCAGCTTCAGTGACTCATTATTCCATACCCGAGGAAATGAAAGAGGGCTCGGTCGTGGCCAATCTTGCGCCCGATCTCGGACTGGATGTAAAAACGCTGAACCAGAGGAAGATGCGTCTGGACATTATTGCCAATAAGAAATATCTGGACGTGAACAAAGACACGGGGGAACTCTACATTCTGGAGAAGATTGACAGGGAAAATATTTGCCCAACGAAAACATCAGCTTCTTGTTATCTGAGACTTGAGGTGATTCTTGAAAACCCTGTGCGTATTTTCAACATCGAGGTGGAAATAATGGACATCAACGACAACGCCCCTCAGTTTAGGAGAGACGCCATTCATTTGGATGTATCTGAATCTACAGCAAAGGGGGAGAGGTTCTCTTTGAGCAATGCAGTGGATCCTGATGTTGGCAGCAACACAGTCAAAACGTATCATCTGAGTGAAAGTGAGCACTTTGACATCGAAGTTCAGACTGGAAGAGAGGGAACACAGTTTGCAGATTTGATCTTGAAGAGGAGTTTAGACCGGGAGCGGCAGGCAGTGCACAGTTTAGTACTAAAGGCAGTAGATGGCGGTAAACCTCCACGTTCTGGCACTGCCAAAATTATTGTTCAGGTTTTAGACACCAATGACAACGCTCCTTTGTTTGATGAATCTATTTACAGTGTGAAGATAATGGAGAATTCTCCTATTGGAAACCTTGTTATTGATTTAAATGCTACTGACTTGGATGAAGGCTCCAACTCTGATTTAACATATTCATATAGTTTATACACACCAGAGAAAACACAACAAACGTTTCACTTAAATCCTTCTACTGGTGAGATTACTGTTAGAGGAATGTTGAATTATGAAGATTTTAAGATTTATGATATGGAAGTTATAGCAGCAGACAAAGGAGTCAACAGTTTATCAGGACAATGTACAATTAAAATTCAAGTTGAGGACATGAATGACAACCATCCAGAAATATCTATTAAATCTTTCCAAAGTCCAGTCAGTGAGAATATTGATGTTGACACGGTGATAGCAGTGGTCAGTGTGAGTGATAAGGACTCAGGTGACAATGGAGTAGTGGATCTTCACATTCCTCGTAAAATGCCTTTTAAACTGAGGGAGTCCTCTGATAACTATTACGAGTTAGTGGTCTCCAAGCCTTTAGACCGTGAGAAGGTTCCAGAATATGACATCACCTTCACTGTCACAGACCGAGGCTCCCCTCCTTTGAGTGACAATGAAACCATGACTTTACAGCTGCTGGATGTGAATGATAATGTTCCACACTTCCCTCAGTCCTTTTATACCATACGTGTGATGGAGAATAACGCTCCTGGCGCCTTGCTCAGTTCACTCAGTGCGTTTGACCCTGACCTCCATGAGAACCAGTACCTAGTTTACTTCATCCTAGAGAAGGAGATCGTCAACACCTCCATGTCCATGCTGTTCTCCATCAATCCAGAGAACGGGAACCTTTACGCACTAAAGACTTTTGACTATGAGATGGAGAAGGACTTTCTTTTCCACATTGAGGCCAGAGACTCTGGCTCTCCTCCACTCAGCAGCAACGTCACAGTCCACATCATCATTATGGACCAGAATGACAACACCCCAGTTATTGTCTCTCCTTGGCGAGCGCACGGCTCCGTGGTGGAGGAGAAGATCCCCAGATCCACTGATAAAGGATCTCTGGTTGCCAAGGTGATAGCTTTGGACGTGGACTCGGTGCACAACTCTCGCATCACCTACCACTTCCTGCAGGTGACTGATGCCACCTTGTTCAGTCTGGACCAGTACAACGGAGAGATCCGCACCATGAGGATGTTCAGTTACAAAGATCCACGTCACCAGAGACTGGTTGTTGTTGCCAAGGACAACGGGGATCCGGCTCTCTCTGCTACAGTCACCATCAAGCTGTCCACGATGGAGACTGCTGTGAAGGCCCACTCGGACATGACTGAGGTGCCCATGGAATACGATATCTTCTCAGACCTCAACCTGTATTTGGTCATCGGTCTGGGCTCAGTGTCCTTCCTGCTGCTCATCACCATCTTGGTCACCATCGTGCTCAAGTGTCAGAATACCAAGCCCAGCATGGCGGCTCCGCCCAGCAGGAACAGTGTGATCAGTGAGAGGAACTCCACCATCGCAGATTCCACTCTGGTGTCCAACGATGCCTACTGGTACAGTCTGTTTCTGGCAGAGACCAGGAAAGGAAAGATGGTGGTCAGGCAGCCTGTGCCAAAGGGTTCCCGATACATCGTGTCCAGTATTCCCAGGAGCACAGGCATGTCTGAGACTAGTGGCTCTGCTCCTTCAACCTTGCAGGTATGACAACGTGCACATTATTTAACTTTTAATGCTCCACCACGTCAGAAGATTATAAGTCCATGTTTTGATTATTTTTAATAATATTGACACTGCCTATTGTTCTCAAATATTTCTATGCCTTAAACTAACCTAATTCCTGGTTACATGTATTTACAGTATTTGTTCCAATACTTTTTTAATAAGGTAGCCTTCTGTAATTAATTTTGTGTGGTTTGAATTCAAAGTACTGATAGTTCTCTTGTACCCACATACATAAATGGATCACATAAACACAAATCAACATGAGTAATGTTTAATTAAGTTAATTAGTTAAAAACAAACTAGAAATCCAGTTCTTAAACATTAATAAGGCCATCTTAGGAATGTCACAATTTAATTTGATTAAGATTCAAGATTAGATTACTAAATTATTACATATGGATTATTGGTGCATCTTTTCCCCCATGCATGATTTCTTTTGAACAAGGTATGTCAGCATCCATTGAATAAATCAAACACATTTCAGGCAGAACTATTTACTACAAGTCCCACAACAAAATGATGCTCATATTACTTAAAGCAGGGGTCACCAACGCGGTGCCCAGGTAGCCCGTAAGGACCAGATGAGTAGCCCGCTGGCCTGTTCTAAAAATAGCTCAAATAGCAGCACTTACCAGTGAGCTGCCTCTATTTTTTAAATTGTATTTATTTACTAGCAAGCTGGTCTCGCTTTGCTCGACATTTTTAATTCTAAGAGAGACAAAACTCAAATAGAATTTGAAAATCCAAGAAAATATTTTAAAGACTTGGTCTTCACTAACTGACAAAGAAACAGATAACAGATTTGGTGTCCAGTTCAAAGTGTGACATGATTTATTTAAAAATTTGAGAGTTGACTTTTGTATTTTACGCGAGTTATTATTTGTACAAACATGGTGCAAAGTAATTCATGATTTGTTCAAAAATGTTAGTGGCTAGCTAGTTAAAATGGGATATTGTGATTTCACAAGACTGTCTTAGAAGTGATCATTTGAAAATGTTCAATTTGAAAAATGTGCATAAATCAATCAATCAATCAATCAATGTTTATTTATATAGCCCTAAATCACAAGTGTCTCAAAGGGCTGTACAAGCCACGACGACATCCTCGGTACAGAAAGTGTTGCATATTGATATTTATCTGTTTTTATATATATTTATTGTGAGAAATCATTAAGATGATCAGTGTTTCCACAAAGATAAATATCATTAATTATTAATAATAACATAGAGTTAAAGGTAAATTGAGCAAATTGGCTATTTCTGGCAATTTATTTAAGTGTGTATCAAACTGGTAGCCCTTCGCATTAATCAGTACCCAAGAAGTAGCTCTTGATTTCAAAAAGGTTGGTGACCCCTGACTTAAAGTGTAATATAAAGTTCCTTTAGAAATAAGACTTATTTAAATCAAGATTCTCTGCTGTTTTCACCGATTTCCATACTAGCAAGTACAACACATATAATTCAGAAATAAGAAACATGTTCAAACAAAATCCTTTACAACTGACTAATTATTTATGAAAACTGTCAGCTTTTCCAGAGAGTTTGAGGTTTCAACACAGTGACCTTTCAGTTATGTGCAGTGGTGAAGTTTGGGATGTCAGACTCTTTCTGAGCCTCTAGTGTGTGTTGGTGCGACTGAGAGAGGAAGGTTAAGTGTGAAGGAAAAAGAGAACATTTTTTTTTGCCTTGTTGCTTTAGCGTATAGTGGCCATTTTTGCAATACAACAACCCTCTCGTCATCCTTAACATCATGGTAAACGACTAAATGGGAAACACTAAAATGTATCTGCCCCTTAAAGTCCTACTGAAAGCCACTACTAGCGACCACGCAGTCTGATAGTTTATATATCAATGATGAAATCTTAACATTGCAACACATGCCAATACGGCCGGGTTAACTTATAAAGTGACATTTTAAATTTCCCGCTAAACTTCCGGTTGAAAACGCCTTTGGAGGATGACGTATGCGCGTGACGTAGCCAGGAGAACAGAGGTATGGCTTCCCCATTGAAGCCAATACAAAAAGCTCTGTTTTCATTTCATAATTCCACAGTATTCTGGACATCTGTGTTGGTGAATCTTTTGCAATTTGTTTAATGAACAATGAAGACTGCAAAGAAGAAAGTTGTAGGTGGAATCGGTGTATTAGCGGCTGGCTGTAGCAACACAACAAGAAGGACTTACTTGGATAGCAGACGCGCCAGCCGATGCTAGCCGCCAACCGCATCTATGTTGGGGTGAAGTCCTTCCTCGCACCGTCGATCGCTGTAACGCAGGTGAGCACGGGTGTTGATGAGCAGATGAGGGCTGGCTGGCGTAGGTGGAGCGCTAATGTTTTTATCATAGCTCTGTGAGGTCCGGTTGCTAAGTTAGCAAGAGCATTGTTAAGCTTTGCCAGGCTGAGAATTATTAACCGTGTAGTTACATGTCCATGGTTTAATAGTATTGTTGATCTTCTGTCTATCCTTCCAGTCAGGGATTTATGTATTTTGTTTCTATCTGCATTTGAGACAGATGCTATCACGTTAGCTCAGTAGCTAAAGAGCTTCGTCGATGTATTGTCGTGGAGATAAAAGTCACTGTGAATGTCCATCTCGCGTCTCGACTCTCATTTTCAAGAGGATATAGTATCCGAGGTGGTTTAAAATACAAATCCGTGATCCACAATAGAAAAAGGAGAGAGTGTGGAATCCAATGAGCCAGCTTGTACCTAAGTTACGGTCAGAGCGAAAAAAGATATGTATTTCACTGCATTCTAGTCCGTCACTCTAACGTTCCTCATCCACGAATCTTTCATCCTCGCTCAAATTAATGGGGTAATCGTCGCTTTCTCGGTCCGAATAGCTCTAGCTGCGTTGAAAACAATAGGAAAATATGAGGAAGTGAACAACTGACAACGTCACGCTACTTCCGGTAGGGGCAAGGCTTTTTTTTATCAGAGACCAAAAGTTGCGAACTTTATCGGCGTTGTTCTATACTAAATGCTTTCAGCAAAAATATGGCAATATCGCAAAATGATCAAGTATGACACATAGAATGGATCTGCTATCCCCGTTTAAATAAAAACATTTCATTTCAGTAGGCCTTTAAAACTGAACATGTGTTTTTTTTTCCCCAGCCCACTTCCAGGTTGCTGCAGTTGTGTTCATATAGTTTCGCTACCGTGGAGAATAATATAATTTTGAAACACTTTCTAATTGATATTAAACATCATGTGTGACATTGTGATACATTGCATTAGGAATGTGTTGGCACTCCCCCAATACAGTGGCTTAAAACAGTAATCATACCTTATTAACTTTTCCAGATGTTGTCACATTATACGACCATTGATACCTTTTGATGGGATTTCATGAGCAAGACCAACACAAAGCGGTGCACAATTGTGAAGCTGAAGGAAAATGGTTCATGAGTTTCAATGTTTTTAATGACAGAAAAACTGAAAAGTATATTGTGCAAAAGTATCCAGATTACATTTATGTGCAACTGCTTTTTGATGCAACTACAGTTAAAGGCCTACTGAAATGACATTTTTTTATTGAAACGGGGATAGCAGATCCATTCTATGTGTCATACTTGATCACTTCGCGATATTGCCATATTTTTGCTGAAAGGATTAAGTATAGAACAACGACGATAAAGTTCGCAACTTTTGGTCTCTGTTAAAAAAAAGCCTTGCCCCTACCGGTGCCTCCTCATATTTTCCTATTGTTTTCAATGCAGCTAGAGCGATTCGGACCGAGAAAGCGACGATTACCCCATTAATTTGAGCGAGTATGAAATATTTGTGGATGAGGAATGTTAGAGTGAGGGACTAGAATGCAGTGCAAGACATATCTTTTTTCGCTCTGACTGTAACTTAGGTACAAGCTGGCTCATTGGATTCCACACTTTCTCCTTTTTCTATTGTGGATCACGGATTTGTATTTCAAACCCCCTCGGATACTATATCCTCTTGAAAATGAGAGTCGAGAACGCAAAATGGACATTAACAGTGACTTTTATCTCCACGACATTACACCGGCGAAGCTCTTTAGCTACTGAGCTAACGTGATAGCATCTGGCTCAAATGCAGATAGAAACAAAATAAATAAATCCCTGACTGGAAGGATAGACAGGAGATCAATTATACTATTAAACCATGAACATGTAACTACACGGTTAATAATTCTCGGCCTGGCAAAGCTTAACAATGCTGTTGCTAACGACGCCATTGAAGCTAATTTAGCAACCGGACCTCACAGAGCTATGATAAAAACATTAGCGCTCCACCTACGCCAGCCAGCCCTCATCTGCTCATCAACACCCGCGCTCACCTGCGTTCCAGCGATCGACGGCGCGACGAAGGACTTCACCCGATCATCCGTGCGGTCGGCGGCTAGCGTCGGCTAACGCGTCTGCTATCCAAGTAAGTCCTCCTGGTTGTGTTGCTACAGCCAGCTGCTAATACACCGATCCCACCTACAACTTTCTTCTTTGCAGTCTCCATTGTTCATTAAACAAATTGCAAAAGATTCACCAACACAGATGTCCAGAATACTGTGGTATTATGAGATGAAAACAGAGCTATTTTGTATTGTATTCATTGGGGTACCGATACTTCTGTTTCACTGGCTACGTCACGCGCATACGTCATCATCCAAAGACGTTTTCAACCGGAAGTTTAGCGGGAAATTTAAAATGTCACTTTATAAGTTAACCCGGCCGTATTGGCATGTGTTGCAATGTTAAGATTTCATCATTGATATATAAACTATCAGACTGCGTGGTCGCTAGTAGTGGCTTTCAGTAGGCCTTTAAAACTCTTCTGTGGTCCGTATACAATCTTTGGACATAAAGACTCACATTTTGCCCGTTGTTATTTGCAAAACAGCTCAAGCTCAGTCAGTTTAGATGGACAAAATTTGTGAAAGCAGTTTTCAGATATTACGACAGATGTTGCATTGGATTTAGATCTGGACTTGGACTGCGTGGTTAATTCTGACCTATGATTGTGTTTTGTTTTAAAGTAATCCATTGTAGCACTTGCATGATGTTTACCAGTGTTGTCCTGCTAAGGTGAACCGCTGCTCCAGTTTATCAACTCCAGACTCCAACTGGTTTTCTTTCAAAATTGGCCTGTGTTTGACTTCATCCATTTTTCTTGTCACATGTTTGACAGTGAGGATGGTTTGTTTCCAGTGATGTGTAGTGTTAGTTTTCCTATAGAACTCAGGGCAAAAGGTACATTTGTTGTCTCATCTGACCAGAGCACCTTCTTCCTCATGTTTGCTCTGTCTCATGGTTTCGCCTGACAACTTACAAATGAGACTTTATTTGTTTTATAAAAATCACATTCTTCAATCAATCAATCAATCAATTCCTTTATTGTCATTGTCATAACAACACTTAAGTCATACATGTCAACGAGATTTTGTTTGAGCTTTGTCCAGCGGCATAGAAACTGCATTAAAGTGCAGGTTGACCATAGTTCACAGTTTAGCATTGTCAGGAAGATGGCGAATAGAGGGGGCGTGGGGGTGGGAACAGTCAGATGTCTGATGGGTGTTACGTTGATGTTGCAGCAATGCAGTGTCCAGAGCACAATTATTGAGGTGGTGAAGAGTGAGGTAATGAGATGGTCCGGGGCAGCAAAGGGGCAGGCTGTTCATTTAGCTGTCTCGCAGCCTGGGGATACAGACTGTGAGACATTCTGGTGGTCCTGGCGCGAATCGATCTATACCTTCTTCCAGAGGGTAGCAGGTTGAAGAGGCCATGTGCTGGGTGGTATCTGTCCTTCAGGATGTTGTGTACTCGCTTTAGCCAGCGAGTTGTGTACATGGCACTCATCTCTGGGAGTATCGTCCTTGTAATTTTCCCCGCCGCTTTAACCACTCGCTTCTTCTTGCCATTCTTCTATTTAAGGCCAAACTGGTAGAACACAAGTAATAGTTGTTGGGTCTAAACCCTGTATACTTCCTCAACCTGAGACGCGGATCTCTGAAGTTCCTCCACAGTCAACATGGTGCCTCTTGGCGACACATCTCTACTCCTTGTCAGCCTGTCAGTTTATGTGGACAGCTATGTGTCTTGTAGGTTTGCAGTTCCGTACTCTTTCCATGGATGATGGATTACACTGTGCTTTGTGAAATGTTCAAAGCATGCAATATTTTTACTTCCAACGCTTTAAATTTCTCAATCGCATTATCTTTGAACTCTCTGGTGTGTTCCTTTGAGTTCATGTTGCTGGTTTCTCCCAATATTCTCTTCACAAACCTCCACAATTGTAACAGAGCACCTAAATAAGTTTGGTTTCACATAAAAACTCTATTTACAAGTCAACATTTGATCATTCAACAGCCAGGCAACTTTTAGAGGCAATTAGTTACACACTAAACACTTCTGCGCACCACACTTTTCAGTTTTTAATTTGTAAAAAAAAACATTGAAAATCATATATATACGTTTTCTTCTCCTTCAAAATTGTCTGTCACATAAAATCTAAATGAAACATATTCATGTTTGTGGTTGTAACAGGACAATGTGGAGAAGTTTAGAGGTTCTATGAGTAACCTTTTAAGCCATGTTCCGATTAAAGACCATACACTAGAGCAGACCTGGGCAAATTAAGGCCCGGGGGCCACAAGCTTTTCAATGTGGCCCGCCGGGCATTCCCAAATAATCGTTTTATATCTTTAAGATGGAAAGTGTAGCTGCCATTATGATGTGCAGTGATGTTTTCTAATGACCGTAAGTCTTGAACTATACAAAGTATTTCTATGGTTGGAATCTCTGCGTTTGCATGATATTTTAGTGACTAGTGTTGTCCTGATACCAATATTATTTCGATACTTTTCGGTACTTTTCTAAATAAAGGAGACCAGAAAAAATTGCATCTTTGGCTTTATTTTTAAAAAAAATCTTAGGGTGCGGCGGACCAGTACTTTACAGAGGCGGTATGGTACCAAATATGATTCATTAGTATCTCGGTACTATACTAATACCCGTATACCGTACAACCCTACTAGTTACTATGGTAATCTGCGTCACAGCAGGTCAGACGAGGCACCAAGCAGTGTGGGTGTGGCTTGATTGTAAAATATGTCGATTGAGAGGGGATGTGACGTTCATGTTCTCAATATTCAGGGTTTTATCATTCATAGAAAAATTTAAAATTCCATTCCGTTTTTAAGGCAGTCTGTCAAAACATTTTTAGCATTCAATCAGACTTTATTGTGAGGTTTTGTATTAGCGTTCCTAAAAAATAGATATACCGGCCCCCAGACACATTTTTATTCTCTAAATTTGGCCCCCCGAGTCAAAATAATTGCCCAGGCCTGCACTAGAGCATATGGCACTGCACGTATTGAATACAAATATGTAAGCTATCACACAAAGTCTAGTCAGGAATGTATACATCACCTTTTGTGCAAATCTTTTTTACAGTCCTGCTGCAGTCTGGTCTCAAAATAATCATCAAAGATAGAACATTGCAAAACGCACATGCCTACAAATTACACAATACTCCACTCAGTACTAACGTATGAACAATATATGTCAATGTGCAGTACAAATAAAGTTCAAGTGTATGGCAATCTGCCTTACAACTCTTTAATAAATAGCACTTTAGATAAGATCAATTATAATGTATTAAAAATCTCACATACTTTTAAGTATAAATAATATAATGGGCGCTATAATACATTTATTTCTCGTAACTGCAAATCCATCTTAAAAATATCAACCTATAGAATACCACCTATAACAATCAGTAAAAGATGTCTACCACTTCTAACTTGGTCATTTGCTAATGTTTACCTTAAAACAGTTTGAAATGCGCCTTACTATATGGCAGACTTTGTAGCAATGGGTGTCTCCCAGGTACTAAAGGTAACCTAGTTGCATATGCCACACCGTTGATTGATTGAAACTTTTATCAGTAGATTGCACGGTGCAGTACATATTCCGTACAATTGACCACTAAATGGTAACACCCCAATAAGTTTTTCAACTTAAGTCGGGGTCCACTTAAATTGATTCATGATACAGATATATACTATCATCATAACACAGTCATCACACAAGATAATCATCAGAGTATATACATTGGATTATTTACATTATTTACAATCCGGGGTGTGGGATGTGGAGGGGGGTATCATCACTTCAGTCATCAACAATTGCATCATCAGAGAAATGGACATTGGAACAGTGTAGGTCTGACTTGGTAGGATATGTACAGCAAGTAGTGGACACAGAGAGAGAGATCAGAAAGCATAAGAATACGTATCTACATTTGATTATTTACAGTACGGGGAGGTGGGATGTGGAAGGGAGGGTGTTAGTTTAGGGTTGAAGTTGCCTGGAGGTGTTCTTTTAGTGCGGTTTTGAAGGAGGATAGTGATGCCCTTTCTTTTACACCTGTTGGGAGTGCATTCCATATTGATGTGGCATAGAAAGAGAATGAGTTAAGACCTTTGTTAGTTCGGAATCTGGGTTTAACGTGGTTAGTGGAGCTCCCCAGGAGTACCATTTTGCTATTATTATTATTATTATTATTATCTTATTAGAGTTAAGTTCTTTACAGTGTGGTATAGTATTACCATGCATTGATTAACGTGGACCCGACTTAAACAAGTTGAAAAACTTATTGGGGTGTTACTAGGGATGTCCGATAATGGCTTTTTGCCGATATCCGATATTCCGATATTGTCCAACTCTTTAATTACGATACCGATATCAACCGATACCGATATCAACCGATACATGCAGTCGTGGAATTAACACATTATTATGCCTAATTTGGACAACCATGTATGGTGAAGATAAGGTACTTTTTAAAAAAAATAATAAAATAAGATAACTAAATTTAAAAAAAATTCTTGACTAAAAAAGAAAGTAAAACAATATAAAAACAGTTACATAGAAACTAGTAATTAATGAAAATGAGTAAAATTAACTGTTAAAGGTTAGTACTATTAGTGGAGCAGCAGCACGCACAATCATGTGTGCTTACGGACTGTATCCCTTGCAGACTGTATTGATATATATTGATGTATAATGTAGGAACCAGAATATTGATAACAGAAAGAAATGGGGGGAGGGAGGTTTTTTGGGTTGGTGCACTAATTGTAAGTGTATCTTGTGTTTTTTATGTTGATTTAATTAAAAAAAATAAAAAAAATAAAAACCGGTAATAAAAAACCGATACCGATCATTTCCGATATTACATTTTAACGCATTTATCGGCCGATAATATTGGCAGGCCGATATTATCGGACATCCCTAGGTGTTACCATTTAGTGGTCAATTTGTTTGGAATATGTACTGTACTGTGCAATCTACTAATACAAGTTCCAATCAATCAATCAATCAAGCAATACAATTATTGAAATACACAACGAAACAACATGAGAAATATTATGACGTCGCTTGATTGGCAACACTAAATGGTCCCTAGTGTGTGAATGTGAGTGTGAATGTTGTCTGTCTATCTGTGTTGGCCCTGGGATGAGGTGGCAACTTGTCCAGGGTGTACCCCGCCTTCCGCCCGATTGTAGCTGAGATAGGCTCGAGCGCCCCCCGCGACCCCGAAGGGAATAAGCGGTAGAAAATGGATGGATGGATGGAATTTAAAATACTTTTAAATGACACATTAAGGCTACAGACGAAAAAATAGAATAATTGAAACCACTTTCAGAAACCGAACAAACTTTTGTCTGCACTTTTTTTTGTTGAACTAAACTTTTTTTTTACAACCAGCAAACAAAATGTTTAATATCTGACTAGTTGCAGATATTAATAAAATACACTTCACGTCGCTGTTATCCACACAAAAAAAAAACATTCCTAAACCATGTCGTCATATTTACAATAATGTTCTATTGGTTGCCGGTCGGAGGGGCGTGTTCGTGTGACGCAGGCCAGAAAACACGCCTTTTTTTTTCTTCTGCGGGAGAGAGACGTTATTTTCTGGCGTTAAAAAAAGGGCAGATTTGGGATTTAACCTCATATTTCGTTTCGGTAACAACGAAATTTTCCCCTAAAAATGACTCGTGTGCCATTTATTTTTCTTTTCCTCCGCGCCACGATGGACGGCGTGCGCGGCGTCACTCATTATTCCGTGCCGGAAGAAATGGAGGACGGCTCCGTCGTGGCTAATTTGGCGTCCGATTTGGGATTGGACGTGAGGACGCTGAGCGGGAGGAAAATGCGCATCGACGTGGTCGCCAATCAAAAATACCTGGAGATCAACAAGGAGACTGGAGAGCTTTTTATTATGGAGAGAATAGACAGGGAGCTGCTGTGCACGTCTAAAACAACGTCTTATTGTTCCCTCAAATTAGACGCGACTATAGAAAATCCGATACGGATGTTCAACATCGAAGTGGAAGTCACTGATATCAACGACAACGCGCCCCATTTCCGCCGCGGCACCATGCACCTGGACATCTCCGAGGCCAGCCCGGTGGGAGAGAGGTTCTCCCTGAATAACGCCGTGGATCCAGACGTTGGAGACAACTCCGTGCAGGACTACCACCTGAGCTCCAGCCAGCATTTTAACATCGAGATTCAGACGGGAAGAGACGGCTCCAAGTTTGCCGATTTGATCCTAACAAAGATGCTGGACAGAGAGCATCAGGCCGTCCATCATCTCATCCTCACCGCCGTGGACGGCGGGGTACCCACGCGCACGGGCACGGCCAGCATCATTGTTCGAGTTCTGGATGTCAACGACAACGCCCCGACGTTCAGTCGAGACGAACACTCGGTGGAGGTCGTGGAGAACTCCCCTATTGGCAGTTTGGTGATTGAACTGAACGCCACCGACTTGGACGAAGGCTCCAATTCGGACGTGAGTTACTCTTACAGTTTGTACACGTCAGAAAGAACGCAGGACATGTTCAGCTTGAATCGGGACAACGGAGAAATCCGAGTGAAAGAGATGATTAATTATGAAGATTTAAAAGTGTATGAAATGGAAGTCATAGCGAGCGATAACGGGGTGACGTCCTTATCTAGTCAGTGTAAAGTAGTGATACAGGTGACGGACATGAACGACAACCACCCTGACATTTCTATTAAGTCCTTTCTGAGTCCGATGAATGAAAACACACCTGTTGACACGGTGATAGCAGTGGTCAGTGTGAGTGATAAGGACTCAGGTGACAATGGAGTAGTGGATCTTCACATTCCTCGTAAAATGCCTTTTAAACTGAGGGAGTCCTCTGATAACTATTACGAGTTAGTGGTCTCCGAGCCTTTAGACCGTGAGAAGGTTCCAGAATATGACATCACCTTCACTGTCACAGACCGAGGCTCCCCTCCTTTGAGTGACAATGAAACCATGACTTTACAGCTGCTGGATGTGAATGATAATGTTCCACACTTCCCTCAGTCCTTTTATACCATACGTGTGATGGAGAATAACGCTCCTGGCGCCTTGCTCAGTTCACTCAGTGCGTTTGACCCTGACCTCCATGAGAACCAGTACCTAGTTTACTTCATCCTAGAGAAGGAGATCGTCAACACCTCCATGTCCATGCTGTTCTCCATCAATCCAGAGAACGGGAACCTTTACGCACTAAAGACTTTTGACTATGAGATGGAGAAGGACTTTCTTTTCCACATTGAGGCCAGAGACTCTGGCTCTCCTCCACTCAGCAGCAACGTCACAGTCCACATCATCATTATGGACCAGAACGACAACGCTCCAGTTATTGTCTCTCCTTGGCGAGCGCACGGCTCCGTGGTGGAGGAGAAGATCCCCAGATCCACTGATAAAGGATCTCTGGTTGCCAAGGTGATAGCTTTGGACGTGGACTCGGTGCACAACTCTCGCATCACCTACCACTTCCTGCAGGTGACTGATGCCACCTTGTTCAGTCTGGACCAGTACAACGGAGAGATCCGCACCATGAGGATGTTCAGTTACAAAGATCCACGTCACCAGAGACTGGTTGTTGTTGCCAAGGACAACGGGGATCCGGCTCTCTCTGCTACAGTCACCATCAAGCTGTCCACGATGGAGACTGCTGTGAAGGCCCACTCGGACATGACTGAGGTGCCCATGGAATACGACATCTTCTCAGACCTCAACCTGTATTTGGTCATCGGTCTGGGCTCAGTGTCCTTCCTGCTGCTCATCACCATCTTGGTCACCATCGTGCTCAAGTGTCAGAATACCAAGCCCAGCATAGCGGCTCTGCCCAGCAGGAACAGTGTGATCAGTGAGAGGAACTCCACCATCGCAGATTCCACTCTGGTGTCCAACGATGCCTACTGGTACAGTCTGTTTCTGGCAGAGACCAGGAAAGGAAAGATGGTGGTCAGGCAGCCTGTGCCAAAGGGTTCCCGATACATCGTGTCCAGTATTCCCAGGAGCACAGGCATGTCTGAGACTAGTGGCTCTGCTCCTTCAACCTTGCAGGTAATTATTATTACAGTAATTGCAGCGATGAGCATTGAGGAGGAATACTTTTACTGCAAATAACAGTGCAGTAGTTTTCCATTATTATGCTGGATTTTTGTTTCTATGAAGCAAAATTCAACTTGTTATTTTCAAGCTGAAACCGTGCATGTTAAAAGTGGCAGCAACATGGATATTACAGTTAGATATATCCAATAATGGCTTTTTTGCTGATATCCGATATTGTCCAACTCTTAATTATCGATTCCGATATCAACCGATACCGATATATACCATCGTGGAATTAACACATTATGATTCCTAATTTTGTTGTGATGCATTAAACAATGTAACAAGGTTTTCCAAAATAAATCAACTCAAGTTATAGAAAAAAATGCCAACATGGCACTGCCATATTTATTATTCAAGTCACAAAGTGCATGATTTTTTTTAACTTGCCTCAAAACAGCAACTTGGAATTTGGGAAATGTTCTCCCTGAGAGAGCATGAGGAGGTTGAGGTGGGCGGGGTTGAGGTGGGGGGGCTAGGGGGTAGCGGGGGGTGTATATATTGTAGCGTCCCGGTAAAAGTTAGTGCTGCAAGGGGTTCTAGATATTTTTTTATGTTGTGTTTATGTTGTGTTACGGTGCGGATGTTCTCCCGAAATGTGTTTGTCATTCTTGTTTGCTGTGGGTTCACAGTGTGGCGCATATTTGTAACAGTGTTGAAGTTTTTTACACGTCACCCTCAGTGTGACCTGTATGGCTGTTGACCAAGTATGCCTTGCATTCACTTGTGTGTGTGAAAAGCCGTGGATTTTATATGCATGGGCCGGCACGCAAAGGCAGTGCTTTAAGGTTTATTGGCGCTCTGTACTTCTCCCTACGTCCGTGTACATACACAGCGGCCTTTTAAAAAGTCATACTTTTTTTTTTTAAACCGATACAGATAAGTTTGATACCGATAAATTCCGATATTACCTTTTAAAGCATTTATCGGCCGATAATATCGGCAGTCCGGTATTATCGGACATCCCTAATTACAGTAATTAAAAAAATCTGAGTTCTGAGTTTTTCAGTTTACTTTTAGTTCCTTCGTTTATGCCCTTGAAAAAAAAATAAAAATAAAAAAATAAAAAATGGAATAATCTTTCTAACTCACCATTGGGAATCGTTTGAGCACAGACAGGAACTTTTCATTTAGGTGTATGATTCCATACAATATGCTTCCACAAAATATTCCATCAAATAACCTTTAGCAAGTCAACTCCCTTTCCAACTCCTACATTTTATGGTGTTATGTTTCTGCTGTTGAAAAGTGACAGGAAGTTTTAACATGCATTTATAAAAGCACACTAAACATGGTGTATAAATGTTCATGTCAATAAGATTATATATGTCCACATGCATACATCACATCGGCATACACAAGCCCACTATTGCACAAGTTTTGTAGAGCAGCATTTTTCTACAAAAAGAGAATTTGAGCTGTTATCAGTGGTTGTTTCATGCCTAACATCCAGGTACAGTGTTCCCTATGAGACACTTTCAATTATCCGATCAAATATGCGTTTTTTTATGTCATTGGCGTTGTTAGGCCTATTTTAGGGGGTCTCAAGCCCCCCTAAAATATTCTTAAGCCCCCCTAAATAATTTGGTGTTATATTTATTATTATTTAATTTTTTTTTTTTTTTTTTTTTGCAAATACATGCCGACATATTCATTATGAAGTGGCCCGAATATGAGTTTAAATAAATAATCATATAACCTGTCATTATTAACTCAGTTTCCCCTCACTTCATAGCGTAAGGCAGAGAGTCCCTTTAGTGTGTCGGTATCCAATCCATTCCACTTGTTCATATAGAAAATGCCCACATCACTCAAAATCCAGTCCGCATTTTTTCTGCGACCTTGCTTGCGGTCCTTGGACTTGTTCATATAGAAAATGCCCACATCACTCTTGTAGAATCTATATAAAGTAATATACATTAGCCTATTGTTAAAATAATGAAAAAAACATTATTAAGTATATTTGTTTTATTGTATTGTTACAGGCAGCACGGTGGGAGAGGGGTTAGTGCGTCTGCCTCACAATACGTAGGTCCTGAGTAGTCGTGAGTTCAATCCCGGCCTCGGGATCTTTCTGTGTGGAGTTTGCATGTTCTCCCCGTGACTGCGTGGGTTTCCTCCGGGTACTCCGGCTTCCTCCCACCTCCAAAGACATGCACCTGGGGATAGGTTGATTGGCAACACTAAATTGGCCCTAGTGTGTGAATGTGAGTGTGAATGTTGTCTGTCTATCTGTGTTGGCCCTGCGATGAAGTGGCGACTTGTCCAGGGTGTACCCCGCCTTCCGCCCGATTGTAGCTGAGATAGGCTCCAGCGCCCCCCGCGACCCCGAAGGGAATAAGCGGTAGAAAATGGATGGATGGATGGATGTATTGTTACATTAATAGCTGTTGTATTATTATAGGATGCTTGTTAAACATTTCATAGGATTTTCAGAGGGAGGAAAAACCAAGATATTTAATATAAAATGTAAAATGAATAAATACATAAAAAGAAAAAGAAAAAAAATAGTTCAAAGCCATCGTCCCGGGGAGCATTTCATTTCGTCCCGTGCATTTTTTAAAATAATAATAATAATAACAATGAATAATTCCTAACTCTTTGTTAGCCGTTTGTGAAGTTTTGTGCTCGTGCGCTACGTTCGCTCGCATCCTGTGCATCTCCTGGGGGCTAAGCCCCCCTGTCCTTAAAATCTAGTGACGCCCCTGGTTTATGTTCCTTTGAAACTAATCTCTGTTGTTCAAGTCCACAGCGCTAACTAATCCTGTGGGATGTGACGTCTTCATTTTGTCCCTGCTTCAACTAACACAAGCTACCTTAACAATGAACTACAGTTTATGTATTGTCCAGATATGACCTCACCTCACATTGAATTGTTGTTGTTTTTTTTCTCTCCCACTCTAAAGTACCCCAAATGAGGGAAGTCCACTCTGCAGCATGGAGGTATGCAGGCGTCTCACTCCCTCACCATGGAGAGACTTTTTTCTTTTTGTTGGAACATTTCCTAGTGGATGTTTCCGTTCTCACACATTTAAAAAAAAATATATATATATATATATATACATATATATATCCATCCATCCATCCATTTTCTACCGCTTATTCCCTTCGGGGTCGCGGGGGGCGCTGGATATATATATATATATATATATATATATATATATATATATATATATATATATATATATATATATATATATATATATATATATATATATATATATATATATATATATATATATATATATATATATATATATAGTACAGGCCAAAAGTTTGGATACACCTCCTCATTCAATGTGTTTTCTTTATTTTCATGACTATTTACATTGTAGATTGTCACTGAAGGCATCAAAACTATGAATGAACACATGTGGAGTTACAGTGTATATATATATATATATGTGTGTATACGTATATATAACATTTTGTCTGCGAGTGATCACATCACAGTCTTTAAATGTTTGCAAATATCCACTAACTATGATGTAAACATCTCTATTGTCTAACCAGAATGTGCTGTGTGAAAGGCACACACTACAATAGTCATGTTAGATGACAAAAGGTGATTGAAGCTGACATGATTTGATCATTTGCAGCAAATGTCAGGTGACCTTGTCCTTATGTGTGGACAAAGATAGGGGTCAACTGCAGTCAGTCCTTGAATGCACCCTTTGACTAACATATTAACCTATCTGCTGTATTTGTGACCATATTGTTTCTCTTATAATTACAATAGGTGCATATGAGTGGATCCGTGGTGATTCTAAGAATGTTTCTCAGTGTAATTAGACTCATGCTTCTCGAAAAATGTTGACGTTTTGTGTCTCTGACCTACTTTTTTGTATGCAGGAAATGTGTAAAAAAACGTCACCCAGTTACCTAGCAACCACACTCACCCTCACGTTCCCAAAGCATGGTGGAATCAGTGATGTACACTGGATTGACCAGGATTTCACAGCATTTTTTTTTTCACAGTAATCAAAATTGACTATAGCCTTTCAAGAAATGACTGTAAGAGTTACAGCACCATTGCAATTCACAGCAATTCCAGAGTAAATTACTGTAAATGTTACTGTGAAAGAAATGCAATTATTAGCCAGTAATTTATTGTGCAATTACAGTGAAAATGTTTATAGCAGGGGTCTCCAACGCGGTGCCCGCACTTACCAGTGAGCTGCCTCTATTTTTTAAATTGTATTTATTTACTAGCAAGCTGGTTTCGCTTTGCCCGAAATTTTTAATTCTAAGAGAGACAAAACTCAAATAGAATTTGAAAATCCAAGAACATTTTTTAAAGACTTGGTTTTCACTTGTTTAAATAAATGCATTAATTTTTTTACTTTGCTTCTAATAACTTTCAGAAAGACAATTTTAGAGAAAAAAATACAACCTTAAAAATGATTTTAGGATTTTTAAACACATATACCTTTTTACCTTTTAAATTCCTTCCTCTTCTTTCCTGACAATTTAAATCAATGTTCAAGTATTTTATTGTTTTTTATTGTAAAGAATAATGAATACATTTTAATTTAATTCTTCATTTCAGCTTCTGTTTTTTCGACGAAGAATATTTGTGAAATATTTCTTCAAACTTATTATGATTAAAATTCAAAAAAAATATTCTGGCAAATCTAGAAAATCTGTAGAATCAAATTTAAATCTTATTTCAAAGTCTTTTGAATTTCTTTCAAAAATATTGTTCTGGAAAATCTAGAAGAAATAATTATTTGTCTTTGTTAGAAATATAGCTTGGTCCAATTTGTTATATATTCTAACAAAGTGCAGATTGGATTTTAACCTATTCAAAACATGTCATCACAATTCTAAAATGAATCTTAATCAGGAAAAATGACTAATGATGTTGCATAAATTATTTTTAAATTTTTTTCAAAAAGATTCGAATTAGCTCGTTTTTCTCTTCTTTTTTTTCGGTTGAATTTTGAATTTTAAAGAGTCGAAATTGAAGATAAACTATGTTTCAAAATGTAATTGTCATTTTTTTAAATAAATGCATACATTTTTTTACTTTGCTTCTTATAACTTTCAGAAAGACAATTTTCGAGAAAAAAATACAACCTTAAAAATGATTTTAGGATTTTTAAACACATATACCTTTTTACCTTTTAAATTCCTTCCTCTTCTTTCCTGACAATTTAAATTAATGTTCAAGTATTTTTTTTTTTTATTGTAAAGAATAATGAATACATTTTAATTTAATTCTTCATTCTTGCTTCTGTTTTTTCGACGAAGAATATTTGTGAAATATTTCTTCAAACTTATTATGATTAAAATTTAAAAAAAATATTCAGGCAAATCTAGAAAATCTGTACAATCAAATTTAAATCTTATTTCAAAGTCTTTTGAATTTCTTTCAAAATTGTTGTTCTGGAAAATCTAGAAGAAATAATGATTTGTCTTTGTTAGAAATATAGCTTGGTCCAATTTGTTATATATTCTAACAAAGTGCAGATTGGATTTTAACCTATTTAAAACATGTCATCACAATTTTATAATTAATCTTAATCAGGAAAAATTACTAATGATGTTCCATAAATTATTTTTTTAATTTTTTCAAAAAGATTCGAATTAGCTAGTTTTTCTCTTCTTTTTTTCCGGTTGAATTTTGAATTTTAAAGAATCGAAATTGAAGATAAACTATGTTTCAAAATGGAATTGTCATTTTTTTCGTGTTTTCTCCTCTTTTAAACCGTTCAATTAAGTGTAAATATCATTCATTATTAATAATAACATAGAGTTAAAGGTAAATTGAGCAAATTGGCTATTTCTGGCAATTTATTGAAGTGTGTATCAAACTGGTAGCCCTTCGCATTAACCAGTACCCAAGAAGTAGCTCTTGGTTTTAAAAAGGTTGGTGACCCCTGGTTTATAGTGTATATCTCCCATGTGTTTACAGATGTGCCTAACCCCTCCATTCCTGTGTCTTCCTGCAGTCCCCCTGTCTTCGTTGCACATGACTCTCCTTGACTTATCCCTATTTTTTTTAATATTGTGTCTTTTTTTGTCTCGCTGACAGGCGTCCACAACCCGTAGCACCAGATCTACATAAGGCCAGAACTGCGTCGGACCGATCTCGATGGGAGAGCTCCATCGACATGGCTCTCATGCCCTTCATGCTCAGCTTGGTTCTTCACTCCAGACCAGGATGGACTAGCCCCGACTTAGTACCCCTCTATTCTTTCTTCAAGCACATGAAAAGCCAATCGAAGCCTTTCCAATAATCTCTTCATTGTGCATGATATGACCGCATGGCTTCAACAACACTCAAAAGATCTTCATTCCGGCCGAGCAAATGTAAAGGAGATGCCAAGAAATAGAGTGGACTGTGCGGATGGTCCAAGAAGCCAAAATCAATAAGTGGACAATGGAATATTGAAGAGAGTTGCCCTTCTTAAAAAGGAACGCCCATATATGAACTTTTTGTGTTGTCCATTATCCGCATTAATGGCAGTTAAAAAGGCACAATTTACAACAAAAAAGCACCGATGGGATGTTTTTTTTAAAAATCCAAATTTTGTAAATAGTGATTTTAGGTCTTTTGAATGACATTGTGCTTTATACGTGAGGTGTGGGTTCAGAGTGATTTGACTAAGACAGTGGTTCTTAACCTTTTTGGAGGTACCGAACCCCACCAGTTTCATATGCGCATTCACCGAACCCTTCTTTAGTGAAAAATAAAATGTTTTTTTTCAAATTTCAAGACAAAGTTATATGTTTTTGGTAACACTTTAGTATGGGGAACATATTCTAAGTAACAAAGACTTAATTTAGAGTTTTTTGGACACTAGGGGAACACATTCTAAGTAACAAAGACTTAATTTAGAGTTATTTGGACACTAGGGGAACATATTCTAAGTAACACAGACTTAATTTAGAGTTTTTTGGACACTAGGGGAACATATTCTAAGTAACAAAGACTTAATTTAGAGTTTTTTGGACACTAGGGGAACACATTCTAAGTAAAAAAGACTTAATTTACAGTTTTTTGGACACTAGGGGAACATATTCTAAGTAACAAAGACTTAATTTACAGTTTTTTGGACACTAGGGGAACATATTCTAAGTAACAAATACTTAATTTAGAGTTTTTTGGACACTAGGGGAATATATTCTAAGTAACAAAGACTTAATTTAGAGCAGGGGTCACCAACGCGGTGCCCGCGGGCACCAGGTAGCCCGTAAGGACCAGATGAGTAGCCCGCTGGCCTGTTCTAAAAATAGCTCAAATAGCAGCACTTACCAGTGAGCTGCCTCTATTTTTTAAATGTTATTTATTTACTAGCAAGCTGGTCTCACTTTGCCCGACATTTTTAATTCTAAGAGAGACAAAACTCAAATAGAATTTGAAAATCCAAGACATTTTTTTAAAGACTTGGTCTTCACTTGTTTAAATAAATGCATTAATTGTTTTACTTTGCTTCTTATATCTTTCAGAAAGACAATTTTAGAGAAAAAATACAACCTTAAAAATGATTTTAGGATTTTTAAACACATATACCTTTTTACCTTTTAAATTCCTTCCTCTTCTTTCCTGACACTTTAAATCAATGTTCAAGTAAATGTATTTGTTTTATTGTAAAGAATAATACATACATTTTAATTTAATTCTTCATTTTAGCTTCTGTTTTTTCGACGAAGAATATTTGTGAATTATTTCTTCAAACTTATTATGATTAAAATTAAAAAAAAATATTCTGGCAAATCTAGAAAATGTGTAGAATCAAATTTAAATCTTATTTCAGAGTCTTTTGAATTTCTTTTAAAAATGTTGTTCTGGAAAATCTAGAAGAAATAATGATTTGTCTTTGTTAGAAATATAGCTTGGTCCAATTTGTTATATATTCTAACAAAGTGCAGATTGGATTTTAACCTATTTAAAACATGTCATCAAAATTCTAAAATTAATCTTAATCAGGAAAAATTACTAATGATGTTCCAGAAATTATTTTTTAAATTTTTTTAAAAAGATTCAAATTAGCTAGTTTTTCTCTTCTTTTTTTCGGTTGAATTTTGGATTTTAAAGAGTCGAAATTGAAGATGAATTATGTTTCAAAATTTAATTGTAATTTTTTTATTTTAAACCGTTCAATTAAGTGTAAATATCATTAATTATTAATAATAACATAGAGTTGAAGGTAAATTGAGCAAATTGGCTATTTCTGGCAATTTATTTAAGTGTGTATCAAACTGGTAGCCCTTCGCATTAATCAGTACCCAAGAAGTAGCTCTTGGTTTCAAAAAGGTTGGTGACCCCTGGGTTAGAGGGTTAGGGCCAGGGTTAGGGTTATAATAAGGCCATGCTGAATAAGGCATTAATAAGTACTTAATAATGACTAGTTAAGAGCCAATATGTTACTAATTTGCATGTTAATAAGCAACTAATTAATGGTGAATATGTTCCCCATACTAAAGCGTTACCATGTTTTTTTACTGGTGCACAAAATGAAGCGTGCATGAACATCACCTTGTTCAAACAACAAAACCAACACAGTGCATAAACCCACAACAAATTACACACCTGCAAATCAGTCTGACTTCTGCTGTTGCCGTATCCGTAATACGCCGATAGGGAGAAGTTTTTATTTACACGATGAGTCGGGTGTGTCTTGACCTCCGCCGAACCCCTGAGGCCGACTAACCGAACCCCTAGGGTTCGATCGAACCCAGGTTAAGAACCACTGGACTAAGATAAGCCTGTTCACATGAATTTAGTAGGATTATGTACAACAATAAGTCACTGCAATTAGCAGGTAACTGCACTTGAAACGTATTTTCAAAGTTCCAACTGCCTGGAAATGGTGGCCAGATGTATAAAGTGTTGCACATGGAAATTAGTCCACTAATTGTAAAGCAGTGCTGGACTTTTCCATGGCCAAGTATTTCACGTGAACAAGTACAGCAATTTCCGGACTATAAGCCGCACCTGACTATAAGCCGCACCAGCTAAATTTAGGGGAAAATACAGATTGCTCCATATATAAGCCGCACCTGACTATAAGCCGCACCAGCTAAACTTAGGGGAAAATACAGATTGCTCCATATATAAGCTGCACCTGACTATAAGCCGCACCAGCTAAACTTAGGGGAAAATACAGATTGCTCCATATATAAGCCGCACCTGACTATAAGCCGCACCAGCTAAATTTAGGGGAAAATACAGATTGCTCCATATATAAGCCGCACCCGACTATAAGCCGCAGGGTTTTGATGTGTAATTAGCGTAGTATATAGGGGTTCCTGCTACCACGGAGGGGATTGTCGGGACAGAGATGACTGTTTGGGAACGCAAAGCGTCCCATTTATTAACAATAAATCTTTCAATCAAACTTTCACATCTTTGACATGGCGAACAGCATTCGTGCAGAGTACAAATAATACAACGGTTCAAAGTAATACAAAGTGCTCGCCTGTACGTTATCAAAATAACCAGCCTACCGGTATATGAAAAGTCAGTCTTTAATCATTGTGTCATCGTCTTCCTCCTGCGTACTAAAACCACCGAAATCCTCTTCGTCGGTGTCGGAGAAGAACAGGCCGTAAATAAGCCGCACCCTTGTATAAGCCGCAGGGACCAGAACGAGGGGAAAAAGTAGCGGCTTATAGTCCGGAAATTACGGTACATCAAATACAAACACGTGGGGCCTGTAGTTATTATGCACCTGCCATTCATTGTTTGCATGCAATAACCATATACAGTAAGTTTGATTTTACAGTACGTATTGTATTGTTAATGTTTGTAGCAATATACAAGAGGGACCAACAGTATAACAAGTGTTTGTTTGCAAACTACAATCACCGCAATGCGTGAGCTTGAAAGTTAAGAAGAAAGTAAAGTGTGTAGATACGACAAACACGTTGTTTATTTTTTTGTTTCATTTAAGAAGCCAAACTGGTGTGTTCTTTAATATCAACCATGTCTGATGTTGTGCCACTCAGTTAAGTTCTAAATGTTTTTGCAACACTGGAATGTTGTGCATTTTTAATCGAACTGAAGCGGTTGTCATGCGTATTTCTGAGTTGTGTATACCTGCAATGCAACATAAATACAGTTATTTTGTTGTTGTTGTTAAGATGCATGGAAAGCGATGTTTTTCACTTTCTTATTCAACATCAACGTACAGCGTCAAGAAACGAAGCAATTCAAAACTAGTTGTAATTTCAGTATAATTCGACTGCATTTGAGGAAGCATCGTAATGTTGTTTTAACCCTTGTGTAATGTTCATATAGTTCTTACTCGGCCAGCGTTTGTGGGTCTGATGGACCCGTTGCATTTTGTGGCTTTTAATGCCTCACAATCAAACACTTTAATGTTAAAATACTCAACAGATGTTTACCTTATCCCAATAAACATCTGTTCAGTATTCTAACATAAAAGTGTTTGATTTTGAGGCTGCAAAGCAAACAAAAACAGAATGCTGGACGACAGCAAAGACTTACACAGTGTGGAGCAGACGGCGTCCACAAAGTACATCCGTACAGGACGTGACAATCAACAGTGTCCCCACATAGAAGGATAACAGATGTTTACCTTATCCCAATAAACATCTGTTCAGTATTTTAACATAAAAGTCTTTGATTGTGAGGCATTAAAAGCCACAAAATGCAACGGGTCCATCAGACCCACAAACGCTGGCTGAGTAACAACAATATGAACGTTGCACGGAAATGTTTTTGCCTGTTTCTGCATCCCACAGGGATTCTTCTTTTTGTGTTTCTGCACCTGCGGTTCCCACACAAGGTTGCAACATTGTTTGTCAACACTGACTGCTCTCATTTTCTTGCACATTCGACCCTCTGATGTTCTGTGTACCTACACCAGGGGTCACCAACGTGGTGCCCGCGGGCACCAGGTAGCCCGTAAGGACCAGATGAGTAGCCCGCTGGCCTGTTCTAAAAATAGCTCAAATAGCAGCACTTACCAGTGAGCTGCCTCTATTTTTTAAATTGTATTTATTTACTAGCAAGCTGGTCTCACTTTGCCCGACATTTTTTAATTCTAAGAGAGACAAAAATCAAATAGAATTTGGAAATCCAAGAAAATATTTTAAAGACTTGGTCTTCACTTGTTTAAATAAATTCATTAATTTTTTTACTTTGCTTCTTATAACTTTCAGAAAGACAATTTTAGAGAAAAAAATACAACCTTAAAAATTATTTTAGGATTTTTAAACACATATACCTTTTTACCTTTTAAATTCCTTCCTCTTCTTTCCTGACTATTTAAATCAATGTTCAAGTAAATTTATTTTTTTTATTGTAAAGAATAATAAATACATTTTAATTTAATTCTACATTTTACCTTCTGTTTTTTCGACGAAGAATATTTGTGAAATATTTCTTCAAACTTATTATGATTAAAATTTAAAAACACATATTCTGGAAAATCTAGAAAATCTGTAGAATCAAATTTAAATCTTATTTCAAAGTCTTTTGAATTTCTTTTAAAAAATTTGTTCTGGAAAATCTAGAAGAAATAATGATTTGTCTTTGTTAGAAATATAGCTTGGTCCAATTTGTTATATATTCTAACAAAGTGCAGATTGGATTTTAGCCTATTTAAAACATGTCATCAAAATTCAAAAATTAATCTTAATCAGGAAAAAATACTAATGATGTTCCATAAATTATTTTTTTAATTTTTTCAAAAAGATTCGAATTAGCTAGTTTTTCTCTTCTTTTTTTTTTCGGTTGAATTTTGAATTTTAAAGAGTCGAAATTGAAGATAAACTATGTTTCAAAATGTAATTGTCATTTTTTTCGTGTTTTCTCCTCTTTTAAACCGTTCAATTAAGTGTAAAATATCATTAATTATTAATAATAACATAGAGTTTAAAGGTAAATTGAGCAAATTGGCTATTTCTGGCAATTTATTTAAGTGTGTATCAAACTGGTAGCCCTTCGCATTAATCAGTACCCAAGAAGTAGCTCTTGCTTTCAAAAAGGTTGGTGACCCCTGACCTACACTCTGTCCTCCTCCTGTCTAGGCCTGCTGTGTGTGTGTGGTACACAGAACATCAATTTCCACATTTCTATTAGTCCAGTGGACCAGGACATCTTATATGTAATATAAATGTGTAGGGGGGGTGTATGGTGTGTGGTCATTAAATATGTATTCTGATATATGTTCTTCACAGAAAATGAGCCAAAGTCAGTGAGTCTCAGCTTGAAAAATTAATTAATTGTATCATTTTTCTTTTAATGGAAAATGACAACGGGTCCCACAGACCCGGACACCACACAAGGGTTAAATATGTTGAACTACACCGAAAAACTGGATTTGACCTTCTGAGTGCCACTGAACTGCCGTGCCATCACATGAGCTCAATCACACAAGCTTCAAAACAGCATATAAAGTGTTATACATATCGATATCGTGCACAGCTGTCATGACATGTTCAAAGTTGCAATGTTTTACAGGCAAGAAGTCCATTTGTACAGCGGCGCTTTGACGGTGAATCATATATGTGTGTGTGTGTGTGTGTGTGTAACGTGAGCTTATTGTATGACTGAATAAAAACAATGTGACCAAAACTATGTTGTAATACATCAGGGGATTTTGAGGAGGTTCATATATGTAATATTGTGATTCTGTGGTGATTTACTCACCACTTATTCAATGTTTTTTTTGTTTACATCAGGGGTGTCCAAAGCTAATTGCTTACCAGCCCGCCACACATTCTGGAAATGCTATTGCAAAAATGTTTTAAAAACATTTAAAAAAAAAAGTGGGATGAGATGAAATCTAAAGAGAAAAAGTGGCAATGTTGACACAAAAGCTGCCATGCAGGCTGTTTTTTTTTCTTTTCCTTTGTCTTTCTTCAGTTTTCTTTTTTTTTGCCATTGCTCAAAAAAAAAACAAAAAAAAAAGACAAAAAAATTAATGTTGGAATGAATTATTTTCGAGGCTCCAATTACTTCAAAAATGTCACTTTAAAATGTTTTATGTGGAAAAAATATTGCATATATTGTGTGGTTGCCATATAAAAACACAGTTTTGTTTGACAAAAGAGCATAAAACAAAATAATAGTTCAAACGTAAAATGGACAAATATATCTGAAGTTGATCTCGTAACTTAAGTGTTGAAAGTTAACAAAAAAAACAAAAAACTAATAAAAATGTTTTACTTTGTACCTTTTTGATCCCAAATATATTTAATGGGATTTTATTTATCTTTACACTTCAAAATTATTTATTATTTATCTTTACACTTCAAAATTAATAATGAATTAAAATCAATGGCGTCCTGCATTATTGATCTTTTATGGCTCTAATTACTAAAAACTGCATATTTCAGTTTTACTATAAAAAACAAGTTGTCTTTGACAAAAGAGGCATACAACTTTTTTTGGTTTTTTTTTTTTGCCATTGCTCAAAAAAAAAAAATAATAATAATAATGTTACAATGAATTATTTTCGAGGCTCCAATTACTTCAAAAATGTCACTTTAAAATGTTTTATGTGGAAAAAATATTGCATATATTGTGTGGTTGCCATATAAAAACAAAGTTTTGTTTGACAAAAGAGCATAAAACTAAATAATAGTTCAAACGTAAAATGGACAAATATATCTGAAGTTGATCTCGTAACTTAAGTGTTGAAAGTTAACAAAAAATAAAAATAAAAATAATAAAAATGTATCACTTTGAGTGGGGTACCTTTTTGATCCCAAATATATTTGATGGGATTTTATTTATCTTTACACTTCAAAATTATTATTTATCTTTACACTTCAGAATTATTTATTATTTATCTTTACACTTCAAAATTAATAATGAATTAAAATCAATGGTGTCCTGCATTATTGATCTTTAATGGCTCTAATTACTAAAAACTGCATATTTCAGTTTTACTATAAAAAAACAAGTTGTCTTTGACAAAAGAGGCATACAACTAGGGATGTCCGATAATGGCTTTTTGCCGATATCCGATATTCCGATATTGTCCAACTCTTTAATTACCGATACCGATATCAACCGATATATGCAGTCGTGGAATTAACACATTATTATGCCTAATTTGGACAACCATGTATGGTGAAGATAAGGTACTTTTTAAAAAAAATAATAAAATAAGATAACTAAATTAAAAACATTTTCTTGAATAAAAAAGAAAGTAAAACAATATAAAAACAGTTACATAGAAACTAGTAATTAATGAAAATGAGTCGAATTAAGTGTTAAAGGTTAGTACTATTAGTGGAGCAGCAGCACGCACAATCATGTGTGCTTACGGACTGTATCCCTTGCAGACTGTATTGATATATATTGATATATAATGTAGGGACCAGAATATTGATAACAGAAAGAAATGGGGGGAGGGAGGTTTTTGGGTTGGTGCACTAATTGTAAGTGTATCTTGTGTTTTTTATGTTGATTTAATAAAAATATAAAAAATAAAATAAAAATAAAAAAACGATACAGATAATAAAAAAAACGATACCGATAATTTTCGATATTACATTTTAACGCATTTATCGGACATCCCTACATACAACCTTTTTTTTTTTTCTTTTTTTTTTTTTTTACTTCATATCAACCTGAAGTTCATATAGAGATTTACTGTAAGCGTTAAAATAAAAAATATATAATTTGACTTATTTTTAACATTTTAATGACTGAGAGCCTTTATGGTCCCCGGGAGCCCTAAAGGTAAAAAAAACCCCCCAAAAAATCCATATATTTTGTTATGGTTTGAAAATGAAAAATATCAAAATTGCTTTAATTTTTCCATGTGCGGCCCTCAGTGGAAAAAGTTTGGACACCCCTGGTTTACATCATCCACAGTAACGCTTGACCATGCAGCGAAACCAGCCAATCAAGATGGAAGTGCTGAGTGTGTCTCTGTTGTGCACATTTGTCCCCAGGGAGGTGAGCTCATGAGCGAGGCCACATTCAAGACCCGGGTGGTGGTTTGTTGCTGTATTAAAAATGCATGCGCGTTAATTCAAACGCACAATTCTTACATTTATCTGCAACTCTGGTCCAGTGACCTTCTACCACACAACACAGCTCACGTCACTTTACGTTGCATCTAAAGAATAAAAAACAACACTATAATGCCACACAACTCCACGCAATGTTTGACAAAATAATAATATGGAATGTTATTTATAGTGAAAGTGTGAATATGAAACAATTCTGCGCACCAGGACATGTGAGCGCGAGACTCCACAGCATCCCTCCCCCATTCGCCATCCTGCCGGAAGAAGCTGCGTTGCCATGACGACGGAACCGTCTGTCCCCCCCTGGTTGCCATGGTACGGCCTGTTCCAATTGGTGCAGTGTGGAGGGGAGGGAGGGAGGGAGGGAGGGGGTGTTTGGTTGCGACATGCGGCAAAGAGCGCGCATGCGCAGCATATGTTTGGCCTGCATTCCGGAGATATGACGTGATCACCGCGAAGGGTGTGACGAAATGGAGGTTTAATGATGAAATATAACGTTTTTCTTTAATCCTAACATTTTGTGGCTAATTTATTAAACTGAATCAGTATTTCCTCCGCGTTCTGTTCGGAATTGATCACGGCTGCACATACCACTTTTATCCACGAGAGGTCCCTGTTGTACTTTGGGCAATGGGAGGCTGGAAAGGAGCACGCACACACACAATCACTGCTAACTTCATTGGTACACTTACACTATTATAAGATGAAACGTATTATTGGTATTAACAACATTTTTAAAACATTGGAATATCATTTTTAATGACATTGTTTAAGAGGTGTTATTCTAACAACACAGTATGTTTAGTATGGTGCAGCTCGAGAAGTCAACTATACATGCATCTATACTTCCATGTTTAACTACACAATTGGCTACACATATATGTCAGTGTGATGAAGTACTGCACCATGTAGTAAACTCACAATAATAAACTTGACGTGGAAGCAGGTTCTATATGAATTCATGTTTCACCACAAAAAAAAATAAAAATATTTTGTTTATGTGATTATGGATATTTCTCATTGCCGAGAACTCAAACCACTCGTACACGTTTTTGTGTGTCTGTGTGCGGAGTAAAACTCTGGAACAACCTGGACTTACAACACAAGCAATGCCAAACTATTAATGGATTTAAACTATTATACAAACATTGGGTCTGCAAAATATAGAGATGAGGGTCTTTAATTTGACTTGCTCTTGTACTCTGTCTCGTAGTGATAACATGTGCTCAATGTTTCCTTGCTATGTTGTCTTTTACCATTGTTGCTATTTTGTCCATTACAGTTCGGTGTAATAATTATTTTTAATGCCACCATGATACAACATTTGTATGTTACTGATGATACAAGTCTGTACTGTTCTGAGCAAGACCTTGGCCAACTCCTAGAGCAGGGGTCACCAACCTTTTTGAAACCAAGAGCTACTTCTTGGGTAGTGATTAATGCGAAGGGCTACCAGTTTGATACACACTTAAATAAATTACCAGAAATAGCCAATTTGCTCAATTTACCTTTAACTCTATGTTATTATTAATAATTAATGATATTTATCTTTGTGGAAACACTGATCATCTTAATGATTTCTCACATTAAATATATATAGAAACAGATAAATATCAATATGCAACACTTTATTTTTATATTTTCTCTAAGTGCACATTTTTCAAATTGAACATTTTGAAATGATCACTTCTAAGACAGTCTTGTGAAATCACAATATCCCATTTTAACTAGCTAGCCACTAACATTTTTTTTTAACAAATCATGAATTACTTTGCACCATGTTTGTACAAATAATAACTCATGTAAAATACAAAAGTCAACTCTCAAGTTTTTAAATAAATCATGTCACACTTTGAACTGGACACCAAATCTGTTATCTGTTTCTTTGTCAGTTAGTGGGAAGCCTGGCATTGCATAAGTATATGTGTTTAAAAATAATTTTTAAGGTTGTATTTTTTTCTCTAAAATTGTCTTTCTGAAAGTTATAACAAGCAAAGTAAAAAAATAAATGAATTTATTTAAACAAGTTTTTAAAATATTTTCTTGGATTTTCAAATTCTATTTGAGTTTTGTCTCTCTTAGAATTAAAAATGTCGAGCAAAGCGAGACCAGCTTGCTAGTAAATAAATGCAACTTAAAAATAGAGGCAGCTCACTGGTAAGTGCTGCTATTTGAGCTATTTTTTAGAACAGTCAAGCGGGCTACTCATCTGGTCCTTACGGGCTACCTGGTGCCCGCGGGCACCGCGTTGGTGACCCCTGTCCTAGAGACTGTAGAGAGTGAACTCCACATACTAAAGCAATGGTTTGATGCCAATAAACTATCAATCAACCTAAATAAAACAAAATATATAATTTTTGGAAATAGGAAAAACAACATACAGTGTCATATAAGAATTGATGATAAGGAGATAGAAAGGGTGTATTCAACAACATTTTTGGGAATCTATATAGATGATAAATTAAATTGGAAACTGTACATAAATACACTCAAGAAAAAGATGGCACAAATTATTGCTATGTTACATAAAATTAAAAACTCTGTCAATCAAAAGGCTCTTATATAATGTTGTATAATTATTTCGTACTCCCATATCTTAATTATTGTGTTGAAATCTGGGGTAACAATTACAAATCAAACATCAACTCTATGTTCTTACTTCAAAAGAAAGCGATTAGAATTGTAAATTATGCAGATTATCATGACCATACCAATGCTTTGTTTATTAAATTAAAAACATTGAAACTGCACGATCTTGTTGACTTCAACACTGCTATTGTTACGTATAAAGCTCATAACCACATGCTGCCTGGGTGTCTACAGGAGAGGTTCAAACCCAGAGAGAATCCCTATGACCTCGGAGGTTCAGCTGTATTTCAGAAAGTAAACATAAGAACAAGCTTAAAGGCCTACTGAAATGACATTTTATTATTTAAACGGGGATAGCAGATCCATTCTATGTGTCATACTTGATCATTTCGCGATATTGCCATATTTTTGCTGAAAGGATTTAGTATAGAACAACGACGATAAAGTTTGCAACTTTTGGTCTCTGATAAAAAAAAAGCCTTGCTCCTACCGGAAGTAGCATGACGACACCGGAAGAAGGACTGCTCATATTTTCCTATTGTTTACACCAGCAGCGAGAGTGATTCGGACCGAGAAAGCGATGATTACCCCATTAATTTGAGCGAGGATGAAATATTCGTGGATGAGGAAAGTGAGAGTGAAGGACTAGCGTGCAGTGCAGAACGTATCTTTTTTCGCTCTGACCGTAACTTAGGTACAAGCTGGCTCATTGGATTCCACACTCTCTCCTTTTTCTATTGTGGATCACGGTTTTGTATTTTAAACCACCTCGGATACTATATCCTCTTGAAAATGAGAGTCGAGAACGCGAAATGGACATTTAAAGTGACTTTTATCTCCACGACAATGCATCGACGAAGCTCTTTAGCTACTGAGCTAACGTGATAGCATCAGGCTTTACTGCATATAGAAACAAAACAAATAAATCCCTGACTGGAAGGATAGACAGAAGATCAACAATACTACCAAACTCTGGACATGTAACTACACGGTTAATGCTTTCCAGCTTGGCGAAGCCTAGCAATGCTGTTGCTAACGACGCCATTGAAGCTAACTTAGCTACAGAATCTCGACAGAGCTATGCTAAAAACATTAGCTCTGCACCTACGCCGGCTCTCATCTGCTCATCACGACATGTGCTTACCTGCATTCCAGCGATCGATGGTACGACGAAGGACTTCACCCGATCACCGATGCGGTTGGCGGCCCGGAGACGGAGGAAGTCAAGGTGAGGTCGTTCGGCTAGCGCGTCTGCTATCCTCAAAGTGCTCCTGGTTGTGTTGCTGTAGTCCGCCGCTAATACACCGATCGCACCTACAGCTTTCTTCTTTGCAGTCTCCATTGTTCATTAAACAAATTGCAAAAGATTCACCAACACAGATGTCCAGAATACTGTGGAATTTTGGGATGAAAACAGAGCTTTTTTGTATTGGATTCAATGGGTCCGAATACTTCCGTATCAACCGTTGACGTCACGCGCATACGTCATCATATCTAGACGTTTTCAACCGGAAGTGTGGCGGGAAATTTAAAATGGCACTTTATAAGTTAACCCGGCCGTATTGGCATGTGTTGCAATGTTAAGATTTCATCATTGATATATAAACTATCAGACTGCGTGGTCGCTAGTAGTGGCTTTCAGTAGGCCTTTAAAACGTAGATGTGTTTCTGTCAGGGGGGTTCAACTGTGGAACAGCTTGGATGATTCCTTAAAATGTTCCAGTTCCATTCACACATTTAAAAAAAACTTTAAAACCAATGTCTTGAAAAAATATATCACTCTTGAATCAACACAGTAGTTAATACTATGATCAATGTTAATTACAAACTAAATGTGGGATATAAATAATAATGGAAGTATAATTGTTTGTATATAGTATATAATTGGTGCAAAGGTTTAACACGTGTACAAGGATATTTTACATGCCTTTACTGTGTATATAATTGAACAGTGTTTATGTTGTGTACAATGTGTTGTGAAAAGGAAATGTCATAATTTTTGGAAGCTCATCTTGTATTTGACATTGTTTATAGGGTTAGTGTTCAACTTCAGCCTAAACCCTTTCGGTCTGCAACATTTTCAATTTATGAATGTACAACTGTTTTTTTAGGTAAAACTGTTTGTTTATTTTGTTGACCATTGACCGAATAAATAATAAACTAACTAACTAACTAACTAACTAACTAACTAACTAACTAACTAACTAACTAACTAACTAACTAACTAACTAACTAACTAATAATCCTTGAACAAAGAAACAGTGAAGCTCAATGTATTAATCGCTGAATGGAGAACTGGGGGTGGGATTAAAAATATATATCTTCTTCTTCTCACTCCCTTTCAGGCAAAACTGGATCATCATGCTTACATACTGTACATTACCTTTTGCATTATATTAATTTATATTAGTATATTAATTTATATTATTATGTGTTGTCTACCTTGTACTTTAAATAAATGAAAACAAATGAAAAATGTCACAAGTAACCGACATACTTTTCCATCTAAGAGGCAGGGCCCACCGTGGATTTCTTCAATATCACAACAAATTATCTGGAACACATTTTTAAGTAGATGTTTATAAAGAATAAGCACTTACAATATTTATAAATTGACTTAAACTTAGTTTAATACGGAGCAACACTATGGCTGAGGACTTATTGTATTTAATGTCCTTACTTTTTTCAGTGGACTCGGCTAATAAATATTAAATTGTACACATATAGTCAAATGTATTCACTGTTAAATTAGTAACATGTATTTTACCAATGCAAAACCAAAGGCTACTATTAGTTTGAGTAATTACTAATGTTTTTTTATTTTACAAATTATAGGCTAAAGTTTGGAATTTTGAAACGGCTCCATGTGGTTTTATATGTTTAAATCTCAGTTCAACATATTCAGGTCATTGCAGTATCAAGTTATTGACAGTAGGTGGCGCTGCTAGACTATATAATGAAAATGGGTGCGAGGTAGGCATCATTTGCCCCCTAAGAGATTCACTTGCAATCAAAAGAGGTGGACGAGCAGACGTCTACGGCTTCATTCTTTCACCAAAATGCTCCGTTTCGTGGATTTTTATTTTCTATTCAACAGGAAATATTAACTCTATTCTTTGTAGATTTCATGTCAGTCGTTTGAAATCTCCCTAACAATGAAAATGTGTGGCATGAGAGCACACTGGCTGGGGACGTGGTTTTCTTTTTGTCTGCCATTGCTGATCGTTCTTCATCCTGAAGAAATCGCCGCTCAAATACGATATTCCGTTCAGGAGGAAGTAAAAGCGGGCACTGCGGTTGGAAACCTGGCCAAGGACCTCGGACTGGATGTCGGGAGGCTGCTGGACAGAAATCTCCGTGTGGTGTCGGGAACAAAGCAGGACCAGTTTCAGGTAAATCCCAGGGATGGCGTTCTGTCTGTCCGGCAGAGATTAGACCGAGAGGAGCTGTGCAGGAACACCGTGCCGTGCATCACCAACCTCAAAGTGGTTGTGGAAAACCCTCTGGAGATGCATCAAGTCCTGGTGGAGGTACTCGATGTGAATGATAACCCCCCCAGATTCCTTGACGAGAACTGCACTTTGGAAGTGCTGGAATCCGCTATTGTTGGATATAAACTCCAACTGGAAGGCGCCCAGGATTTAGATGTTGGCTTGAATTCTATACAAACATATAGGCTGAACCACAACCCTTTTTTCCACCTGGAAACGGAAGATTTCGGCGAGGACGGGAAGGTGCCGGTCCTTGTCTTACAGCGACCTTTGGATAGAGAAAACACTGCGCAATATCACTTGATTTTAACAGCTGCAGATGGGGGTAAACCACCAAAAACAGGTACTACAAATATCACTGTTATTATATCTGATATAAATGATAACCCGCCAGTGTGCGACAAACAGAAATATTCCATTAGTGTGAGAGAGAATGCACCTTTAGGGACATATTTGCTGACGGTAAATGCATCCGACAGAGATGAGGGGCTGAACGGAGAGATTGAATATTCATTACGGAACAAACTAAGAGGACTCTTAACAGTACCGTTCGACTTGAACAAAATAACTGGCGAACTACAAGTTAAAGGAGGGTTAGATTTTGAGGAAAGACAAGTCTATGAGATGAAGGTCCTTGCAGCTGACAAAGGCGCGGTGTCACTTTCCACGCAATGCAACGTGGTGGTCCGCGTCCAGGACGTGAACGACAACCGACCAGAAATAGACATCACGTCGCTGTCTAGTCGCATACCAGAGGACGCCCCTCTTGGTACAGTGGTGGCGCTAGTGGGGGTTAATGATCTGGACTCAGGTGTGAATGGACAGGTGGTCTGCAGTGTGCCGGAGGACTTGCCGTTTGACCTCAAGTCATCCCCTGATGGACAATCATATTCTCTTGTCACTAAGGATTACTTGGATAAGGAAAAGATGCACCTGTATGATATCACAATAACTGCCAAGGATTTAGGGACGCCCCCTCTGTCATCGATCAAGGTGGTACATGTAGACGTACTCGACGTGAATGACAATAGTCCTTTATTCACTGAAAGCCCTTATAGTTTTTATGTGCTGGAAAATAACAAAGCAGGAAAGTCTTTGTTTTCTGTGACCGCCAAAGACGCTGATGGGGAAGAAAATGCAGCCGTGACTTACTCACTCCGACAAAAAAGTCCGTCTGTGGCGTCATTTCTAAATATAAATGAGGTCACTGGGATCATTTCCACGCTAAAAAGTTTTGACTTTGAGACGCTGAAAAGTTTCCAGTTCCAAGTCGTGGCCACGGACGGTGGAAGTCCTCCACGGAGCAGCAACGTGACAGTGAAGGTGTTCATTCTGGACCAGAACGACAACGCTCCAGTCATCCTGTATCCAGTCAGCTCCAACGGTTCTGCTGAAGGTGTGGAGGAGATTCCCCGCAATATGAAAGCAGGAGACTTGGTGACTAAAGTCCGAGCCTATGATGCTGATATAGGATATAACGGCTGGTTACTGTTTTCACTGCAGCAAGTCACTGACCACAGTCTCTTTACTTTGGACCGCTATACGGGCCAGATCAGAACACTTCGCTCATTGACAGAGACGGACGAGGCTGAGCATGGACTGCTCATACTGGTCAAAGACAATGGCAACGTTTCCCTGTCAGCAACAGCTACTGTGACTGTCAAACTTGTGGAGCCCAAAGAGGCTTTTGCAGCTTCTGATGTCAAACGTGCAGCAGCAAAAGTGGACGAGGAGGACGACAATGTGACTTTTTATCTCATCCTCACTTTGGGCTCGGTCTCGCTGCTTTTTGTCATCAGCATCATCGTGCTGATCGCCATGCAGTGCTCCAAATCCACAGAGTACACTTCCAAATATCTCCAAGACGCTAATTATGATGGGACACTGTGTCACAGCATCCAGTACAGATCAGGAGACAAACGCTACATGCTAGTTGGACCCAGAATGAGTATAGGTTCTACTATAGTCCCGGGCAGCCACGCCAACACTCTGGTGCTCCCTGACAGGAGACACACTTCTTCTGGGGAGGTAAGACTTCATGCTTTTGTTTAAATCATGCATGTCTAAATACTGTAAGTGTGTGCCTTTTATTTTGTGAATACAACCACATGGTCAGTAGTTTGTTGCAAGTTTATTCAGACCAGGAATGAAGAGAACTTTCCCCCAGGATTGGGAAAAATAATTATTTTAGGAGTTAAGCTTTGAATACAGACTGAAAAATACATATTGGTTATTCATGTTAACATTTGCAGTGCAAAGAGTGCAATATACACTCAAAAAACAACCCATAAGTGCACATTTTCTCAAATCCTTTGAAAAAATTGCTCTCTTGTATCTTCTTTATTGACATGTTTCAATAGTTTTGAAAATCTCTGCTATATGTTCAATCAATCAATCAATCAATGTTTATTTATATAGCCCTAAATCACAAAAGTCTCAAAGGGCTGCACAAGCCACAACGACATCCTCGGCACAGAGCCCACACAAGGGACGTCGATGTGAATGACTATGAGAAACCTTGGAGGGGACCGCATATGTGGGTAACCCCCCCTCTAAGTACAGTCCCTAGTGGATCCACATAACAGTGAGAGTCCAGTCCATAGTGGGACCAGCAGGAGACCATCCCGAGCGGAGACAGGTCAGTAGCGCAGAGACGTCCCCAACCGATGCACATGCGAGCGGTCCACCCCGGGTCCCAACTCTGGACAGCCAGCATCTCATCCATGGTCACCGGAACCGGAATAACCCGGCGAGGGGGCAAAGGACAAAAGAAAACGGCAGATCAACTGGTCTAAAAAAGGGGGGTCTATTTAAAGGCTAGAGTATACAAATGAGTTTTAAGATGGGACTTAAATGCTTCTACTGAGGTAGCATCTCTAACTGTTACCGGGAGGGCATTCCATAGTACTGGAGCCCGAATAGAAAACGCTCTATAGCCCGCAGACTTTTTTTGGGAGCTGGGAATAACTAATAAGTCGGAGATCTTTGAACGCTGATTTCTTGCCGGGACATATGGTACAATACAGTCAGCAAGATAGGCAGGAGCTAAACCGTGTAGTATTTTATACGTAAGTAGTAAAACCTTAAAGTCACATCTTAAGTGCACAGGAAGCCAGTGCAGGTGAGCCAGTATAGGCGTAATATGATCAAACTTTCTTGTTCTTGTCAAGAGTCTAGCAGCTGCATTTTGTACCAACTGTAATCTTTTAATGCTAGACATAGGGAGACCCAAAAATAATACGTTACAGTAATCGAGACGAGACGTAACGAACGCATGAATAATGATCTCAGCGTCGCTAGTGGACAACATGGAACACATTTTAGCGATATTACGGAGATGAAAGAAAGCCGTTTTAGTAACACTCTTAATGTGTGACTCAAACGAGAGAGTTGGGTCGAAAATAATACCCAGATTCTTTACCGAGTCGCTTTGTGTAATTGTTTGGTTGTCAAATGTTAAGGTGGTATTATTAAATAGATGTCGGTGTTGAGCAGGACCGATAATCAGCATTTCCGTTTTCTTAGCGTTGAGTTGCAAAAAAGTTAGCGGACATCCATTGTTTAATTTCATTAAGACACGCCTCCAGCTGACTACAATCCGGCGTGTTACATTTAATTTTCAGACATACCATGCTGAGTTGCCTATTACGCATGGCAACTTGATTCGCTATCCTTAGCACTGAAGCCTATACTTCTTTGGGGAACAGTTTTGGTGGAAACTTAATGAAACGAGCGAGCAGCAGTGTTGCATTTTGTTTGGTTTTGTTGTTTGAACTTATTCATTTGTATACACATTTTTGGGCCTGATTTACCAAAGGTTTTCGTGTACGAAAACAGATGCAAACCTGAGAGCACACGCAAAGGTGATCTACTAAACGTGTGCACAGTGGATTGCGTCTGTTACCTTTGCAGAATAAGGAGTGCAGTCCATTTTGCATCTCTTTCTTCATTAATATGCACAATATATGCTGATCATCAAAGCTCCCACAACACTGGGAGGAGAAAATGCAAATATCATTATTTAGCATGTGCAATGTTATTTATCAATGCTCATCACTGTTTTGGTAGCACCATTTTTCATTTTATTTAGCACTTGTCAGAAGGACATGCAAACTGACAGTTCCAACACACACGGCTGAAGGATCAGTGTCTGCGCTGAAAAAACAGACGATGGCTGGACGATAATCCTCCGTCCTACGTGTGTGTGGCAACCTTTTGGAAGGCCAGAAATAAATACAAATATTAGACAGACCGTCTATTCAGCAATTTTCTTTTGTAATTTTATATCTGCTGGATGACTTAAGGGTGTCACGACGGGGGGGTCGCAGCTTGCTGCGAGGTTTGTTCTCCCAGGATGCAAACGGACTATTCCGGACAAGGCGTGCAGGTAGGAACATATTTATTTCCCTAAACTCAAAATGGTACAAAAAACAGAAAACAACCCGAAGGCAAGCGTGCCTATCGCACGCGGAAGCTAAGGCAAAAACTTAGGACATGAAACTATAGACATGAACCTCATGGAACTTTGGCATGAAACAAACACGAAACTGTGGCATGAAATAACTAGCATTATCTCTGGCATAGAACAAACACGAAACTGTGGCATGAAACAACTAAGACTTACGTAGTCCAGGCATGAGGCAAACAACTAATGACACCAGGACGACTGACTGGCAAAGGCAGGCTTAAATAGTCCTCTGATTAGCAGCAGGTGCGCGTCCCGAACACCAGAGGCAGGTGAAAATCATAAGTAGCCATGGTAACTAAAACAAACTCAGGTGTCAAACAGGAACCAAAAGAGTCCAAAACCAACAGAACACAACAAAAACATGATCCGGACCACGGATCATGACAAAGGGACTGATTAAAACAAATGCAGATGATGTCTTTTGGTGCCTGATGACCTTCATTGGTTTTTTATTTATTTAAGAAATATATTACTATAATATATCTCCAACATGAGAAAACGTATTTCATTGTGCATTTGTTTTGCATTTGAGTCATTCCAGACGGACACATGCTCTGTTGATGCGATCCATGGCCTCGTGCTCAGAATTACGTGTCATTGTGCATATGTTTTGGTTGTCTAGATTGTGATTCAAAAATGTGTTAAAGGTTATAAATGTGTGCCGCCGGTACAGCACATCGTTCACAGGTAGGAGCATGATAACATTAATCTTCGTCTTCATGGTATAAGCCCCGGATCCATGCAAAATCCTCATTTAAATAAGGCGGTCTGCCACTTTTCAATTGCTCATGCAGTGTTAGTAGAATAGATGCAACACGCCCACTAGTAGTGCAAACTATTTTATATTTGCACACGCTGTTGAGATCTCAGTGTGTTTTTATGAAGTTTTGTTTTAAACTGGATCATTCAGTATGATACTATAGTCACAGACTGCTTGGAATAGCCATCAAATTACTGCTCTAATAGTAAAATAAAACATTTAATCAGTGCATCCACAGAAAACCAACATAAATTGCATTACAATGTATGGTAAAATGGTGTAGATTACACAAAAAAATCTATAATTACAAACAAACCTAACTCAAATCACACTACAACATGGAGAAAATAAACAGTTGTGCTTTGTAGGCCATTTAGAAATAACATGACCCTTCTGGTTGCTGGCCACTAGGTGTCAGTGTGGGCTTAGCAATGATGATGACAATGACCTACGCCGGTCCAGCCCATCATCATGGATGGAATTATTTTGTATCAGGGTGTGCAAGTCGTGTGCATCAAGTAGAAATGAACAGCGGTGAAAACCCAAAGGTGGAGGGTTTTTTATCATCATTTTGATACAACTGATTTTTGAGAGGAGATAATTGGATCGATTGATTTGCATGAAAGGAGGTAATTTTTGCTGTTTTTACATCCCAATGATGGAGCACAGAGGACAAAGAAGCCGTGTGGGCTGCTGGTGGGTCGTCGTGATGGTCTTGTTTCTTGGGAGGAGGATTTGGGCACAGCTTCGATATTCTGTTCCAGAAGAAGTGCAGGTGGGGACCGCAGTGGGAAATATTGCTAAGGATTTGGGACTGGATGTTCGCACTTTGGCCGAAAGACGGTTCCGTATTGTATCTGGTCCGAATAATGCATTACTACAGCTTAACCAGAACAATGGCGCTCTGTACGTGAAGAAACAGATAGACAGAGAGGAACTCTGTGAAGGGGCTAAAGTGTGTTTGATAAATCTGAAAATAGTTGTTGAAAATCCCCTGGAAATCCATTACGTTGCCGTGGAGATCACGGACGTCAATGATCACCCATCAAGCTTCCCAGAAGACAAGCAGAGGCTGGAAATATCAGAACATATACCACCAGGTACCCGTTTTCAAATCCATTCTGCTCGAGACCCTGATGTTGGTGCAAACTCTGTACAATTTTATAAACTGAGCTCAGTGGATCTTTTTGACATTGAAGTGAGGGACAATGAAGAGGACAAGATACCGTTTTTAGTCTTGAAAAAACCTTTGGACAGGGAGCAGAAAACGGAGCACAATTTAGTCTTAACTGCACTAGATGGAGGCAGTCCTCCCAAATCTGGTAGTCTTAATTTAAGCATCATTGTGATTGATGCGAATGACAACAGGCCTGTGTTTAGTCAAGATGTTTACAGTGTCACACTTGAAGAAAATGCTCCTATTGGGACTCTTGTAGTGGGACTAAACGCCACAGATTTAGATGAAGGGTCTAACAGTGAAATAGAATATTCACTTGGGAAAACACAAAAGAAGAAAGTGCACGACAGATTTGAATTAGACAGCATTACTGGTGAGATCAGAGTGAAAGGACTGATTGACTTTGAGGATACTGAGATCTACAGGTTAGATGTACAAGCGTCAGATAAAGGCCAACCACCCTGGACATCTGAAGGTAGAGTTGTGATAAAAATAAAGGATGTGAATGACAACGAGCCAGAAATGGAAGTGACGTCACTGCGTAACGTCGTCCCCGAAAATTCAAAGCCTGGCACTGTCATCTCTCTTATTAGCATCACAGACAGAGACTCTGGAGTGAACGGGAAAGTTATTTGTCGTATCTTAGGAGACGTTCCGTTTGATTTAACCCCGTCAATTGAGGAGAATATGTACTCTCTTGTCACTAAGGCTTTTTTGGACAGGGAGAGCGTGAACAATTATGACATCAAAATAACAGCCAATGACTGCGGCCAACCGTCACTTTCTACTATGATCATATTAAATGTCCAAGTATCAGATATGAATGATAACAGACCGACATTCAGCCACGATCCGTATGAACTGTACTTAATAGAAAATAACACTCCAGGTGCGACAATATTATCTGTGAGTGCGGGTGATAGTGATCTAGAGGAAAATGCAGCAGTTACTTACCACATCGTGAGAGGGGATGGACAGCCAGGTGATATCACGTCATTACTCAACATTCATTCTGAAAATGGACAAATATCAGCGTTAAAAAGTTTTGATTTTGAGACGCTGAAAAGTTTCCGGTTCCAAGTCGTGGCCACAGACGGTGGAAGTCCTCCACTGAGCAGCAACGTGACAGTGAACGTGTTCATTCTGGACCAGAACGACAACGCTCCAGTCATCCTGTACCCAGTCAGCTCCAACGGTTCTGCTGAAGGTGTGGAGGAGATTCCCCGCAATATGAAAGCAGGAGACTTGGTGACTAAAGTCCGAGCCTATGATGCTGATATAGGATATAACGGCTGGTTACTGTTTTCACTGCAGCAAGTCACTGACCACAGTCTCTTTACTTTGGACCGCTATACGGGCCAGATCAGAACACTTCGCTCATTGACAGAGACGGACGAGGCTGAGCATGGACTGCTCATACTGGTCAAAGACAATGGCAACGTTTCCCTGTCAGCAACAGCTACTGTGACTGTCAAACTTGTGGAGCCCAAAGAGGCTTTTGCAGCTTCTGATGTCAAACGTGCAGCAGCAAAAGTGGACGAGGAGGACGACAATGTGACTTTTTATCTCATCCTCACTTTGGGCTCGGTCTCGCTGCTTTTTGTCATCAGCATCATCGTGCTGATCGCCATGCAGTGCTCCAAATCCACAGAGTACACTTCCAAATATCTCCAAGACGCTAATTATGATGGGACACTGTGTCACAGCATCCAGTACAGATCAGGAGACAAACGCTACATGCTAGTTGGACCCAGAATGAGTATAGGTTCTACTATAGTCCCGGGCAGCCACGCCAACACTCTGGTGCTCCCTGACAGGAGACACACTTCTTCTGGGGAGGTAAGAAGCACATTTTCTTTGAATAATGATTGCTTACAACAAATTATCTGTGCACTTTTATGACCTCAGTCTATGTGGTCTGAAATTGTGTGTTTTTAAGAGCTATCATGTGTCCACATCTTGCTGATAGCTGGATAGAATCATATTGTTGGCTTTAAATTAGCAATTCCATGATTCCCATGGTGCTGAGTATGTTTTCTTGTTTGCTCCTCGTTCTTATTTGCTGCTTGTATGCTTTAAAGTAGAAGCCTCAGTGAAGTGAACAATGTATACATTTTTGCAGTGATGTGTTTGATACACTTGATCATGAAACATTACAAATTTGATTGTACAGAATATGTTTGCCTTTAAAAACTTTAGTTTTTGTTAAAAGCAAACATTTTGTAGAAAATGTGCTGCATAATCACTGTGTTGGATAGTCATTTGAAAACAGACTTCAAAATAAGCAAAGCTCAAATAGCTCATTATGAATTATGTTATCTTCAGAACATTTCAGGTTCAAAAGTGCCTGCTACTTTGATATTTTCTACACATTAAGTTTAAAATTGACGCATGTATGATTTCTATGCTTTGTGTTCTGGTATGAGGGCAGCCGTGCCACATGATCATTATTTGAACATGCTTGCTTATTTGCGGACTTGCTGTTTGATTGATAGAATTCACAATGTTATGTGCTATTACATGCATGATTGTACTGTACATAAACATTTGTTATATTTGTTGAAATGAGGAGCGATTTTTGGGCAACAGTGTTTAGAACTGTTGAATCGTAAACATGATCCATCCTTCTATTAATCCTCCCAGATAAATTATTCTCGGCAACAACGTAATGATGCTCAATTGAAGTGACACTTGAGGGCTTAGTGGGTGTTTTGTCAATATTGGAATCATTCCATATGATACAATGGCTCAATGAGTATATGTTATACTCAAGACTTTATATCTACTTACCTACCAACAGTACCTACCTACATACACATACACACATATATATATATATATATACAGTACAGGCCAAAAGTTTGGACACACCTTCTCATTCAATGCGTTTATTTTATTTTCATGACTATTTACATTGTAGATTGTCACTGAAGGCATCAAAACTATGAATGAACACATGTGGAGTTATGTACTTAACACAAAAAGGTGAACTCACTGAAAACATGTTTCATATTCTGTTTCTTCAAAATAGCCACCATTTACTCTGATTACTGCTTTGCACACTCTTGGCATTCTCTCGATGTGCTTCAAGAGGTATAGTCACCTCAAATGGTTTTCACTTCACAGGTGTGCTTGAAGCTCATCGAGAGAATGCCAAGAGTGTTCAAAGCAGTAATCAGAGCAAAGGGTGGCTTTTTTTGAAGAAACTAGAATATAAAACATGTTTTCAGTTATTTCCCCTTCTTTTGTTAAGTACATAACTCCACATGTGTTCATTCATAGTTTTGATGCCTTCAGTGACAATCTACAATGAATGTAAAATAGTCATGAAAATAAAGAAAATGCATTGAATGAGGAGAAGGTGTGTCCAAACTTTTGACCTTTACTTTACATACATATATATATATATATATATATATATATATATATATATATATATATATATATATATATATATATATATATATATATATATATATATATATATATATATATATATATATATATATATATATATATATATAACATATAGTTTTGTATAAGTTTGCATGTTGTTTTCTGAGGGCAGTACGCACATGCTTTAAATTGTGGTGAGGTGACGGTTGATTGGGGGTCTGTTGATAAACAGATGTGAAGTGAACCATATTTATTTCACAATTTTTTCTCAAGAGACTTGAAGTGCTTTACCTTGTGGAACCTATTATGTATATCTTCAAGCCACTTTTAAACAAGTGGGGGTGAGACTGGCAGCAAGGATGGTGAAGTGTCTTGCTCAAGGACACAACGGCAGGGACGTTAGGTAGGAAGGCAAAAGCTGGAATCAAACCTGGAACCCTCAAGTTGCTGGCACAGCTATACCAACTTAGCCACTCCACATATGAATCTTTTTGTTTCATATTTTTTACAGTTACTAAAAATTGTTACGCCAAATCAACCATTGCAAACTTGCCTAAATGTGTTGTTGTACAAAAAATGGTTTATGAATGGAGAGAGCATGGTTTTATATTGTGGAACACAAACTAAGTGACAACACAAGAGCTCACAAACAATCTGGTACATGCCTTAAAGCAGGAGTCTCCAACGCGGTGCCCGCGGGCACCAGGTAGCCCGTAAGGACCAGATGTGTAGCCCGCTGGCCTGTTCTAAAAATAGCTCAAATAGCAGCACTTACCAGTGAGCTGTCTCTATTTTTTAAATTGTATTTATTTACTAGCAAGCTGGTCTCGCTTTGCCTGACATTTTTAATTCTAAGAGAGACAAAACTCAAGTAGAATTTGACAATCCAAGAAACATTTTTAAAGACTTGGTCTTCACTTGTTTAAATAAATTCATTAATTTTTTTACTTTGCTTCTTATAACTTTCAGAAAGACAATTTTAGAGAAAAAAATACAACCTTAAAAATGATTTTAGGATTTTTAAATACATATACCTTTTTACCTTTTAAATTCCTTCCTCTTCTTTCCTGACAATTTAAATCAATGTTCAAGTATTTTTTTTATTTATTGTAAAGAATAATAAATACATTTTAATTTAATTCTTCATTTTAGCTTCTGTTTTTTCGATGAAGAATATTTGTGAAATATTTCTTCAAACTTGTTATGATTAAAATTCAAAAAAAATATTCTGGCAAATCTAGAAAATCTGTAGAATCAAATTTAAATCTTATTTCAAAGTCTTTTGAATTCCTTTCAAAAATGTTGTTCTGGAAAATCTAGAAGAAATAATGATTTGTCTTTGTTAGAAATATAGCTTGGTCCAATTTGTTATATATTCTAACAAAGTGCAGATTGGATTTTAACCTATTTAAAACATGTCATCAAAATTTTAAAATTAATCTTAATCAGGAAAAATTACTAATGATGTTCCATAAATTATTTTTTTTAATTTTTTCAAAAAGATTCGAATTAGCTAGTTTTTCTCTTCTTTTTTTTCGGTTGACTTTTGAATTTTAAAGAGTCGAAATTGAAGATAAACTATGTTTCAAAATTTAATTGTCATTTTTTTCGTGTTTTCTCCTCTTTTAAACCGTTCAATTAAGTGTAAATATCATTAATTATTAATAATAACATAGAGTTAAAGGTAAATTGAGCAAATTGGCTATTTCTGGCAATTTATTTAAGTGTGTATCAAACTGGTAGCCCTTCCCATTAATCACTACCCAAGAAGTAGCTCTTGCTTTCAAAAAGGTTGGTGACCCCTGCCTTAAAGTATAGCTTTTATTCTCAGAGTTAATAATGCATCTTAACCACTAGATGTCAGTGTGATACCAGCACAGAGTGATAAGCATTAGCTTCTTCTGTGCCTTATCAAACCGCTTTGTTCAAGTCATCGCAGAGGAGACGCCACCTTCACCAGAGACGGGTGTTGCTGTTTGTGTCATTTCAGTATTTTACTCTGTCGAGGGATACTTCGAAGCAAGAATGTGGGTCTCTATGGGACATTTAATGTTTCTGGTGATTTGGGACTAAAACGCTGCATTTTAAGCTGAAAGGATGGAAACGGGAGGACAAAGAAGAGGACTGTGGGCTTGGTTGATGACCTCCTGTTTGTGCATCATGCTGGCTGGTTTGGAGCAGGTTGCAGCACAGATCAAATATTCCATCGCAGAAGAAGTCAAAGTGGGAACTGCGGTGGGTAACGTTGCCAAGGATCTAGGACTTGAATTTGGCTCTTTGGTGGACAGACGTTTCCGCATTGTTTCAGGGCCAGAGAGCGCACCGTTTGAGGTAAATACCAACAATGGCGTACTGTGTGTGCGCAAAACCATCGACAGAGAGGAGCTTTGTGAAGGCATCTCGCCTTGTATGATAAATATGAAATTAATCGCTGAGAACCCTATGGAAATACATCATGTAGGTGTTGAAATTATTGATATTAATGATAATGTGCCCACTTTTCAAGAGGAGAGTTATATTTTAGAAATCCCTGAATCCACTCTTCCAGGTAGACACTTCCAATTACCAAGTGCACATGACCCAGATGTTGCCGCTAATGCAGTGCGTGTGTACAAATTAAATACGAATGAATATTTCAGCACGCAAATAAGAGAGAGGGGAGATGACAAAGTGCCGTTCTTAGTCTTACAAAAGCCTCTGGACAGAGAAAAACACGTCGATCACAGACTAGTTCTGACTGCTGTGGACGGTGGAAATCCACCAAAATCTGGAGGTCTTAATATTACAGTTATTGTGCTCGATTCTAATGATAACCATCCTATTTTTACACAAGAAGTATATTCTGTTACGATGTCTGAAAATGTGGAACCTGACACAATTGTCATTAAGATCGAAGCAACGGATCTAGACAAAGATTTAAATGGAGACATTGAATATTATTTTGGTGGTCAACTTGACTCTAAAATCTATGAAATGTTTGTTTTGGATAAAAATACCGGTGTCATTAAAGTAAAAGGTCACATTGATTATGAGAAGGTGGAGGTTTACAAACTAGACGTCCATGCCACAGACAAAGGACAGCCTCCAATGAGCACCGATTGCAGGGTGATCATTAAAATAATTGACGAAAATGACAACCAACCACAAATCGATGTTACCTCTCTGTCAAAATCGGTAGCGGAAGATTCCAAACTCGGCACTGTAATTTCTCTTATAAGTATCACAGACAAAGACGTCGGATTGAATGGTAAGGTGACTTGTAGTCTTTCGCTAAATGTTCCATTTGAATTAAAACCATCATTTCAAGATAACATGTACTCACTGGTTCTGAAAGACGGACTAGATCGAGAATTAGTTTCAGACTATGACATCACAATCACAGCTACAGATTGTGGCCAACCTCCTCTGTCCACGTTTAAAATGTTGCATGTTGACGTGTCGGACGTTAATGATAATATTCCTACATTTTTACACAGTCCAATCCAACTTTATTTGCTGGAGAATAATGTGCCGGGTAATTCAATTTTTTCCGTCACTGCCGTAGATACAGACTTGAATGAAAACGCAGCTTTGACGTATCACATTGACAGAGAACATGGGAGTCAAGTTAAAATGTCAACATTTTTAAACATCAACCCAGAGAATGGAGATATTTCAGCACTCAAAAGTTTTGACTTTGAGACGCTGAAAAGTTTCCAGTTCCAAGTGGTGGCCACGGACAGTGGAAGTCCTCCACTGAGCAGCAACGTGACAGTGAAGGTGTTCATTCTGGACCAGAACGACAACGCTCCAGTCATCCTGTATCCAGTCAGCTCCAACGGTTCTGCTGAAGGTGTGGAGGAGATTCCCCGCAATATGAAAGCAGGAGACTTGGTGACTAAAGTCCGAGCCTATGATGCTGATATAGGATATAACGGCTGGTTACTGTTTTCACTGCAGCAAGTCACTGACCACAGTCTCTTTACTTTGGACCGCTATACGGGCCAGATCAGAACACTTCGCTCATTGACAGAGACGGACGAGGCTGAGCATGGACTGCTCATACTGGTCAAAGACAATGGCAACGTTTCCCTGTCAGCAACAGCTACTGTGACTGTCAAACTTGTGGAGCCCAAAGAGGCTTTTGCAGCTTCTGATGTCAAACGTGCAGCAGCAAAAGTGGACGAGGAGGACGACAATGTGACTTTTTATCTCATCCTCACTTTGGGCTCGGTCTCGCTGCTTTTTGTCATCAGCATCATCGTGCTGATCGCCATGCAGTGCTCCAAATCCACAGAGTACACTTCCAAATATCTCCAAGACGCTAATTATGATGGGACACTGTGTCACAGCATCCAGTACAGATCAGGAGACAAACGCTACATGCTAGTTGGACCCAGAATGAGTATAGGTTCTACTATAGTCCCGGGCAGCCACGCCAACACTCTGGTGCTCCCTGACAGGAGACACACTTCTTCTGGGGAGGTAAGACAGACATTTTTTTCCAATAGTGATTGCTTACAACAAGTTATCTGTGCACTTTTATGACTTCAGTCTATGTGGTCTAAAATTGTGTTTTTTCAAGAGCAATAATATGTCCTCATCCTGCTGATAGCTGAATAGAATCATTTTGTTGGATTGATATTTGCTATTCCATGATTCCCATGGTGCTGAATATGTTTTCTTGTTTGTTCCTCATTCTTATTTTCTGCTTGTATGCTTTAAAGTAGAAGCCTGAGTGAAGTGAACAATTTACACATTAGTTGCAGTGATGTGTTTGATATACTTGATCATGAAACAGTATTGGACACATTGTACAAATATGGAATAAGAGG
>NC_084734.1:3016659-3059159 GCF_033978785.1 Entelurus aequoreus
CAACTTCACTGGTTTGGGTTTTGTATTTAGTATTTTTCAAAGCGTTATCGGAGAACAATAGCAATCATTTCAAAGCCACCAACGGTCATTTGATGATGAACCTGCGTGATGATGACAAATGAGGTAGAGCTGGCATGCGCGCAGAGTGTTAATTGGAAGATAATTCCATGTGATTTGTCTTAACTGATTGGGGCAGATGGGTGGTTCTGGAGCTATAGGATAATAAGCTGATCAACATACGTGGGCAGAGTTGAGTTATTTTAGTTTAGAGCAGGGATTCTTAACATTTTTGATTTTGGAGTCCAACTTTTCCACAATGGAGAGACCCGAGTGGTGGAAAAGTGTATTAGAACTGAGTACCACTGTGCCCTGTACGGACCTCAGCTAAATAAAAATATATTTTTAGCGGTTTTCATTGGTTACGAAAAACTGGTTTACAGCACAGATCTCAAATTCAATTTATCTCGGGCCGCTGGAGTTGAGTCTGGCTGAGTATACGGCATACTTGCCAACCTTGAGACCTCCAATATCGGGAGGGGGGGGGGGTGGGGGCGTGGTTGGGGGGGGGGGCGTGGTTGGGGCGTGGCTAAGGGCGTGGTTAAGAGGAGAGTATATTTACAGCTAGAATTCACCAAATCAAGTATTTCATATATATATATAATATATATATATATATATATATATATATATATATATATATATATATATATATATTTATATAATATATATTATATATATATATATATATATATATATATATATATATATATATATATATATATTATATATATATATATATATACATATATGTATATATATATATATATATAAATATAATATATATATATATATATATATATATATATATATATATATATTTATATATATATATATATATTATATATATATATATATATATATATATATATATATATATATATATATATATATATATATATAATATATATATATATATATATATGAAATACTTGACTTTCAGTGAATTCTAGCTATATATATTTTTTTTAATTTTATTTTGTTTTATTATACATACAAATAAAAGACATACTTGAATTTCAGTGTTCTGCAGGCTATCCAGTAGGTGGCAGTATTGTCCTGTTTAAGAGTGTCACAACATTGCTGTTTACGGCAGACGAACTGCTTTACGGTAGACTAAACGTGACTGCTGTTGTTGTGTGTTGTTACCGCGCTGGGAGGACGTTAACGAAACTGCCTAACAATAAACCCACATAAGAAACCAAGAACTCTCTCTCCTTGTTGTGCACTCTACTCTCTAAAAGCCGTAGATGTTATGACGTCATTGGGCAGGCAAGCTGCTGGGAAAGCGGACGTGAGAACAGGCTGTCCCACTCAGGTCCGCATTGGAGGCCACGCCCCCTCCAGCTCCGGCTGAATACCGGGAGTTTGTCGGGAGAAAATCTCTGCCGGGAGGTTGTCGGGAGAGGCGCTGAATAACGGGATTCTCCCGCTAAAAACGGGAGGGTTGGCAAGTATGGTATACGGCAGCACGTAAGTGTTTTTAGGAATCTGCTGCAAAACTGTTAGTCCTTTCCAAGTTTTTGGAACTGAACTCTCAGGCTGATCGGGGTTATTCCCAGGCTGAATTCAAGCTGTGAACCACCGGTTGAATGGTGCGGCCAGTGCGTCTATTATAGCACAGGTTTTTTATTGATATCACAAGAATTAGCCTCAAAGTATATTGCACACATACATTAGGGTCAGTGTTTTTCAACCACAGTCTGGTGTGCCGTGGGAGATTATGTCATTTCACCTAATTGGGTTAAAATTATTTTATGCAAACCATTAATTGTAATCTGCAAATAAAGTGCCGTTGTTGAGTGTCGGTGCTGTCTAGAGCTCGGCAGAGTAACGTGTAATACTCTTCCATATCAGTAGGTGGCAGCACGTAGCTAATTGCTTTGTAAACGTCCTATCAAAGGGTTAAACCAAAAATAAACAAAAGGCGAGTGCCCCTATAAAACGCATTGAAGCTTAGGTATGGCTATGGAAAACGAAACTAAAACTGAACTGGCTAAAAAGTAAACAAAAACGGAATGCTGGACGACAGCAAAGACTTACAGCGTGGGGAGCAGACGGCGTCCAGAAAGTACATCCGTACATGACATGACAATCAACAATTTCCACACAAAGAAGGACAGCGTCCGCACAACTGAAATAATCCTGATTGCTAAAACAAAACAGGTGCGGGAATAGCGCTCAAAAGGAAGACATGAAACTGCTACAGGAAAATACCAACAGGGTACGAGGTACGTGAGAGATTCCTGGGATAAATGGAGAATCATGTGCCTCTCAGTCTTTTCCATCGAGGATGTGGAAGACATCTACCTATTTGGAACCGTGATCGCGGGGCACCTGCTGATTGGGCTGGGCATTGCTCTGGTGTATCGTCAAATTCGTAAGACGATGGCAGCCACTCAAGGGGCCCAAAGGCTGTTCGTCGCAATGGAAGGTTTGGGCCGGGCTGTGGGAACACGGACTGCGGCGATTTCTGAACTGAATCGCAAGATGGATCACATCATGGAAAAATTGGATATGAGGGCCAGCATGGACGAATAGAACAGACAAGTCATTGTAATGTCTGCTCGCGGGAAAAACAAAAATCCTAATCTACGATTTGACTCCATCGAATGGCCTTGACGCTCCAACAACAGGAGCAGGCTGTTCTGAAAACATCCCAGAGGACACCTCAGTGATGGATGCTTTTGACCTCCCTCCCTCCTCAACGACACCTGAGTCGAACTTTTGCTTGCATGCAGAACGGCCCCAGGCCTATGAACATGAACACTACATCAACACACCCAAGACAATGGGCCATATATACACACCTCCCCCTCCCCCACCCCACGCCTTCACCACCGCTTTTTTCCCCTCGCGGTGATGGACGGCTGGCAGCGCTTCATAGCAGCAGTCGACCTCCAGGGTCCCAACTCCCTCCCCCCTCTGTTGCGAGTTGTCGTGATTAAATGTAACATGTTTATGTGTGCATGGCATGGAGGTTGTTTCCCACTCCAGACTAGGACCCCTTAGGAGCCCAGTCTAGATTGTATTTTTTTACTCATCTTCTGCCCCAGCGTTTTACCTTTTTCACACCTTTTACGGGGCGCCCCGTGGCGACCCATCAGCGTTCCTGTTCTGTAACCCTGTACACTGTTTGTTTGTCTAATCTTGAACGGGTTTGTGTCGAAAACATTAGTTTCGTTGTACTTGTTGCAATGACAATAAAGACCTATCCTATCCCATCCTACAGGAAAATACCAACAAAACAGGAAAAGCCACCAAAATAGGAGCGCAAGACACGACACACAGGAAAACATGAAAAAACTCCAAATACAGGTGGTGACACTTACTTTGAGACAAGAGCTATAGTGATGCATGGTTAGTTATGGTTTGAATTCATATCCAACAATTGCAACAATAACTTTTTACTAGGGTGTAACGGTACGTGTATTTGTATTGAACCGTTTCGGTACAGGGGATTCAGTTCGGTTCGGTGGTGTACCGAACGAGTTTCCACACGAACATATTAAGTAGCCGCCTCCGCTTCCTTCTGCCTCTGTCTCGGTCAGTCCTCTACACCAGTGGTCCCCAACCACCGGTACCAATCGGTCCACGGACCGGTACCGGGCCGCGGCCGGACAAGAAATTATTATTATTTTATTTTTTTTAATTTTTTTTATTTATTTATTTTTTTAAATCAACATAAAAAACACAATATATACAGTATATATCAATATAAATCAATACAGTCTGCAGGGATACAGTCCGTAAGCACACACACGATTGTATAGGGTCACCACTTTGTCAACAAATGCGTGAGCAAATTGTTGAACAGTTTAAGAAAAACCTTTCTCAACCAGCTATTGCAAGGAATTTAGGGATTTCACCATCTACGCTCCGTAATATCATCAAAGGGTTCAGAGAATGTGGAGAAATCACTGCACGTAAGCAGCTAAGCCTGTGACCTTCCATCCTCAGGCTGTACTGCATCAACAAGCGACATCAGTGTGTAAAGGATATCACCACATGGGCTCAGGAACACTTCAGAAACCCACTGTCAGTAACTACAGTTGGTCGCTACAATCTGTAAGTGCAAGTTAAATCTCTCCTATGCAAGGCGAAAACCGTTTATTCAACAACACCCAGAAACGCCGTCGGCTTCGCTGGCCCTGAGCTCATCTAAGATGGACTGATACAAAGTGGAAAAGTGTTCTGTGGTCGGACGAGTCCACATTTCAAATTGTTTTTGGAAACTGTGGACGTCGTGTCCTCCGGACCAAAGAGGAAAAGAACCATCCGGATTGTTATAGGTGCAAAGTGTAAAAGGCAGCATGTGTGATGGCATGGGGGTGTATTAGTGCCCAAGACATGGGTAACTTACACATCTGTGAAGGCACCATTAATGCTGAAAAGGTACATACAGGTTTTGGAGCAACATTTGTTGCCATCCAAGCAACGTTACCATGGACGCCCCTGCTTATTTCATCAAGACAATGCCAAGCCACGTGTTACATCAACGTGGCTTCATAGTAAAAGAGTGCGGGTACTAGACTGGCCTGCCTGTAGTCCAGACCTGTCTCCCATTGAAAATGTGTGGCGCATTATGAAGCCTAAAATAGCACAAGGGAGACCCCCGGACTGTTGAACAACTTAAGCTGTACATCAAGCAAGAATGTGAAAGTATTCCACCTGAGAAGCTTCAAAAATGTGTCTCCTCAGTTCCCAAACCTTTACTGAGTGTTGTTAAAAGGAAAGGCCATGTAACACAGTGGTGAACATGCCCTTTCCCAACTACTTTGGCACGTGTTGCAGCCATGAAATTCTAAGTTAATTATTAAAGTTTATGAGTTTGAACATCAAATATGTTGTCTTTGTAGCACATTCAACTGAATATGGGTTGAAAATTATTTGCAAATTATTGTATTCCGTTTATATTTACATCTAACACAATTCCCCAAAACTCATATGGAAACGGGGTTTGTACTTTGGTGTGACGATAAACTAACTGTTATAGTCAGTCATATTGTCTTTGTTCAGCTCCTATGATCTCCTATACTGGTTCTGTAAAAACCAGCACTGATACTCGTCATTTCTTTGACCCACACCCAACAAGTTATCGCACTTGCAGAAGTGTTTCATACACACACACACACACACACACACACACACACGCAGCTGTCCTTGCTCTCTGACCACCCCACCGCCACCCACACCGTATCCCCGGCATGACTGACTGTAGCAATCTGTGCTCGGAGCAGCTGCCATAGCAGCCATTAAAATGTCAGCCGAGTTTCAGTATTTACTTCATTTCTATTAACAGGACACGGGAAAAAGCGACTTGCTCTTAAAACAATGTGCCTTTCAAGGGCGTTTTAAAAGCCTGTTTTTAAAAAAAGCACCGTGATTTGCTGTGCTTTGAGCAAATTGTACGGCAAAAGGTTAAATTTGAACCTTGGCGCAAAATATTCAAGGAATGCTAAATTAGAATTTGATAGAGTGTTGACATATCTTTTCTGTCTCTTTCACTACACGGGTCATACAAAACCCAAAACCAGTGACTAAAAACAGAATACAATGATTTGCAAATCCTTTTCAACTTATATTCAATTGACTAGACTGCAAAGACAAGATATTTAACCTTCGAACTGGAAAACGTTGTTATATTTAGCAAATATTAGCTCATTTGGAATTTGATGCCTGCAGCATGTTTAAAAAAAGCTGGCACAAGTAGCAAAAATACTGATAAAGTTGAGGAATAATCATCAAACACTTATTTGGAACACCCCACAGGTGAACAGGTTAATTGGGAACAGGTGGGTGCCATGATTGGGTATTGTTGCGTTGACCAGCATTCCTCCAATGGGGAATTCAAATTGCTAGTCTCTCCCAGATTATTTTTATGGCAATAAACTGATGTTTATATTCAATCAACAGGCAGTAATTGGTATTTTGTGGTTTATTCTCCAAGCTTAGAGGACAAACGTGAGACCAATCCAGCGATGATATTACAGACCTTCGATCCCTCAGGCGGTACTGCATCAAAAAGCGACATCGGTGTGTAAAGGATATCACCACATGGGCTCAGGAACACTTGAGAAAACCACTGTCAGTAACTACAGTTGGTCGCCACATCTGTAAGTGCAAGTTAAAACTCTACTATGCAAAGCCGAAGCCATTTATCAACAACACCCAGAAACGCCGCCGGCTTCGCTGGGCCCGAGCTCATCTAAGATGGACTGATGCAAAGTGGAAAAGTGTTCTGTGGTCTGACGAGTCCATATTTCGAATTGTTTTTCTTTCCGGACCAAAGAGGAAAAGAACTGCAAAGACAAGATATTTAATATTCGAACTGAGAAACACATTTGTTTTTTGCAAATAATCATTAACTTGGAATTTAATGGCAGCAACACATTGCAAAAAAAGTTGGCATTTTTACCACTGTGTTACATGGCCTTTCCTTTTAACAACACTCAGTAAACGTTTAGGAACTGAGGAGACACATTTTTGAAGCTTTTCAGGTGGAATTCTTTCCCATGAGCTCGGGCCCAGCGAAGCCGGCGGCATTTCTGGGTGTTGTTGATGAATGGCTTTGGCTTTGCATAGTAGAGTCTTAACTTGCACTTACAGATTTAGCGACAAACTGTAGCTACTGACAGTGGTTTTCTGAAGCGTTCCCGAGCCCATGTGGTGATATCCTTTACACACTGATGTCGCTTTTTGATGCGGTACCGCCTGAGGGATCGAATAATACAAAGTAAAGTTAAAGTACCAATGATTGTCACACACACTAGGTGTGGTGAAATTTGTCCTCTGCATTTAACCCATCACCCTTGTTCACCCCCTGGGAGGTGAGGGGAGCAGTGGGCAGCAGCGGTGGCCGCGCTCGGGAATCATTTTTGGTGATTTAACCCCCAATTCCAACCCTTGATGCTGAGTGCCAAGCAGGGAGGTAATGGGTACCATTTTTATAGTCTTTGGTATGACTCGGCCGGGGTTTGAACTCACAACCTACCCATCTCAGGGCGGACACTCTAATCATTTGGCCACTGAGTGTCATCGCTTACCTGCAGTGATTTCTCCAGATTCTCCTTTTGATGATATTACGGAGCGTAGATAGTGAAATCCCTAAATTCCTTGCAATAGCTGGTTGAGAAATGTTGTTCTTAAACTGTTCAACAATTTGCTCAGGCATTTGTTGACATTGTGGTGACCCTCGCCCCATCCTTGTTTGTGAATGACTGAGCATTTCATGGAATCTACTTTTATACCCAATCATGGCACCCACCTGTTCCCAATTAGCCTGTTCACCTGTGGGATGTTCCAAATAAGTGTTTGCTGAGCATTCCTCAACTTTCTCAGTCTTTTTTGCAACTGGTGCCAGCTTTTTTGAAACATGTCGCAGGCATCAAATTCCAAACGAGCTAATATTCGCAAAAAACAACAACGTTTCTCAGTTCGAACGTTAAATATCTTGTCTTTGCAGTCTATTTAATTGAATATAAGTTGAAAATGATTTGCAAATCATTGTATTCTGTTTTTATTTACCATTTACACAACGTGGTTTGGAGTTTTGTACAAACGATACGCCCAGTGAACTGAGGAGCAGATACTTAACAAGGAAAAACTTCAGTCCTTTGGGTCCTTGCATGTTTTCCTACCCTGCAGATTTGCAGCGCTGTGATTATTACGCATTATCTTGAAGAAACAGGCGCCTTCCCGTTATCTCAGCCAGTCTGGAGCAGTCCAGGAGGAGAGTCCACTACTGGCCCAGGCATTAGGGCTTCTAATCAACAGTGGGACGTGCTTCTCTAAATGGTCTAATGGTCTGTCATTAATGAGCTACACAGTGTTGACTCGCTTCATCAATCAGGCAAAGGGTTGTTTTTTTTTGCAGTCAAGAGTGTTACTTGTTGACTTGTTGGCAGCCGGGCGTTGTTGTTTATTGCCTGTCACAAAGTGTTGAGGCTTAATTGCGAATAAAATGCTTTGACATTTGCTCCGGAACAAATTGTGTCACTTGAATTGTTCTTCCAGCTGGGTAAAGTTAGTACACCTGAGCAAGACACTGTCATCATGATACTTCTATTTTCTGTCTAGTTTTAGCCAACAAGTACAAAATAGTGTGTGCAAAGTAAACAATTGTGGTCACTTTTAGTGGGCATTTAGCAGGTGATCTACTAAGACTGTGTCTGCAATTAATAGCAAGTGCAGAGCGCCCTATTTAAATACGGTTTTCGCGGGTGCCCGTAAAAACACTCATTTCCCTCCACATTTATGAAATCATATGCTCCAACGATCCAATTGGTGGTGTTTTTGTTATGTTGTGGAATATGCAGTGGACAAATATGATGGGCGATATATAAGTGTGACCTAGACCAGTGGTTCCCCAACCGTCCGGTACCGGTCCGCGGACCGATTGGTACCGGGCCGCACAAGAAATAAAAAAATATTTATTGATTTATTTATTTATTTATTGATTTATTTTTTATTTATTTTTTTAATGAAATCAACATAAAAACACAATATATACATTATATATCAATATAGATCAATACAGTCTGCAGAGATACAGTCTGTAAGCACACATTATTGTATTTATTTATGTAAAAAAAAAAAAAAAACATTTTTTTTTTTTTTTTTTTAAATCCCTGTATTGGGGCTGTATTTAAAAAAAAAAAAAAAAAAAAAGGTTTAAAAAAATATTTTTTTACATAAATAAATACAATCATGTGTGCTTACGGACTGTATCCCTGCAGACTGTATTGATCTATATTGATATATAATGTATATATTGTGTTTTTTATGTTGATTTCATTAATTTATTTATTATTTTTTTTTTTTTAATTTCTTGTGCGGCCCGGTACCAATCGGTCCGCAGACCGGTACCGGGCCGCGGCCCGGTGGTTGGGGACCACTGGTATAAATAATGATATAGTGTTAAATAAAATCAGTCCCTTGAGCACGAAACTGAAAATAATACAGCTCTCCAAAAAGTGCACTTCTGCTGCTATTGGAACATCCTTCTGGGGTCCATCAGTGTGGCCTCCTCCACGAAAAACTCCACAAAAACTTTCTCTAACCTTCAGGTTATGTACGGCCTGAACATGTTTCATCATGCTTGTTGTACTTCCCCCCTTACATGAGAGTGAAGCCTGGCAATAATTGCAGATAGCCGTTTCCTCGTCGTATTTTTTTGTAAGATTAAGCCATGCCGAGAGGCGTTTTTTCCGGTCCATTTTTGTTGCTGCTTCTGTATCTGCCGCCTAATGACTGAGCTACGTCATTTCCTGGGACGTGCCACAGGGCATTTCCTGTGGGACGGGATTCGTTCCCAGGGATTCGAATAAAGAACCAACTCTTTTTCTTTACTATAGTGGCCTCGATAACGGGAACCGGTTCTCAAAAAGGGATTCGAGTCCATGGAATCGATTCTTTTCTTATCAAACGGTTCTTTTTTTATCGAACAACCGGGAGAACCGGTTTCGAACATCATCCCTACATACACTACCGTTCAAAAGTTTGGGGTCACCCAAACAATTTTGTGGAATAGCCTTCATTTCTAAGAACAACAATAGACTGTCGAGTTTCAGGTGAAAGTTCTCTTTTTCTGGCCATTTTGAGCGTTTAATTGACCCCACAAATGTGATGCTCCAGAAACTCAATCTGCTCAAAGGAAGGTCAGTTTTGTAGCTTCTGTAATTAGCTAAACTGTTTTCAGATGTGTGAACATGATTGCACAAGGGTTTTCTAATCATCAATTAGCCTTCTGAGCCAATGAGCAAACACATTGTACCATTAGAACACTGGAGTGATAGTTGCTGGAAATGGGCCTCTATACACCTATGTAGATATTGCACCAAAAAGCAGACATTTGCAGCTAGAATAGTCATTTACCACATTAGCAATGTATAGAGTGTATTTCTTTCAAGTTAAGACTAGTTTAAAGTTATCTTCAATGAAAAGTACAGTGCTTTTCCTTCAAAAATAAGGACATTTCAATGTGACCCCAAACTTTTGAACGGTAGTGTACATATACGTATACACATACATGTATATACGTGTGTATGCATGTATATACTAATGTGTATATATAAATATACACACTGCAAAAACTGAAATCTAAGTAAGATGAAATATCTCAAATAAGGGTGATATTTGCTTATTTTCTGTCTGATAAGAACATTCTTCTCACTAAGCAGATTTTAAATTAGAGTGTTTTACTTGTTTTAAGTGTTTTGGTCCTAAATGATCTCAGTAAGATATTACAGCTTGTTGCTGAGATTTGATGAGCTATATTGAGTAAAACATGCTTGAAACTAGAATATCAAGTGTTGCAAAGCTGTGTCATCAACACTCACAAGTATAAAACTACTTTTTTAAAGTCATCATTTCTTATTTCAAGCATGAAAAAAAAATAATCATGATGCCGAGCGCATATCATTATGTCAAGATAATGGCACTAGCATTTACTTCATTTAAGAATATTTTTCAAAAATGTTGAGCAAAAAGGTCTATTTTTTTTTCCTACCAAGAAAAGTGCACTTGTTATTAGTGAGAATATACTTATTTTAAGGTATTTTTGGGTTTATTGAGGTTAGCTAATTTTACTTGTTTTGGAAAGTCTTGACAAGCCGAATTTTCTTGATCTATTGGCAGATCATTTTGCTTAGTTCAAATAAAATACCTCTAATTTTTGTATTTTTTGTTTTTGTTTTTGAACACTAACTTTTTGCAGTGCATATACACATACATGAATATACATGTGTGTGTGTACATATATATATATATATATATATATATATATATATATATATATATATATATATATATATATATATATATATATATATATATATATATATATATATATATATATATATATATATATATATATATATATTAGGGCTGCAACAACTAATTGATTAAATCGATTAAAATCGATTATTAAAATACTTGCCGATTAATTTAGTCATCGATTCGTTGTATCTATGCTATGCGCATGCGCAGAGGTTTTTTTTTTTTTTTTTTTTTTTAATTTTTTTTTTTTTTTTTTTTTTTTTTTTTAAATAAACCTTTATTTATGAACTGCAACATGTACAAACAGCTGAGAAACAATAATCAAAATAAGCATGGTGCCAGTATGCTGTTTTTTTCTTCCAATAAAATACTGGGTAGGATAGAAATGTAGTTTGTCTCTTTTATCCGATTATTAATTGATTAATCGAAGTAATAATCGACAGATTAATCGATTATCAAATTAATCGTTAGTTGCAGCCCTAATATATATATATATATATATATATATATATATATATATATATATATATATATATATATATATATATATATACCGTAATTTCCGGACTATAAGCCGCTACTTTTTCCCCTCGTTCTGGTCCCTGCGGCTTATACAAGGGTGCGGCTTATTTACGGCCTGTTCTTCTCCGACACCGACGAAGAGGATTTCGGTGGTTTTAGTACGCAGGAGGAAGACGATGACACAATGATTAAAGACTGACTTTTCATATACCGGTAGGCTGGTTATTTTGATAACGTACAGGCGAGCACTTTGCATTACTTTGCACCGTTGTATTATTTTTACTCTGCACGAATGCTGTTCGCCATGTCAAAGATGTGAAAGTTCGATTGAATGATTGAAAGATTTATTGTTAATAAATGGGACGCTTTGCGTTCCCAAACAGTCATCTCTGTCCCGACAATCCCCTCCGTGGTAGCAGGAACCCCTATATACTACGGTAATTACACATCAAAACCCTGCGGCTTATAGTCGGGTGCGGCTTATATATGGAGCAATCTGTATTTCCCCCTAAATTTAGCTGGTGCGGCTTATAGTCAGGTGCGGCTTATAGTCCGGAAATTACGGTATATAATTTTTTTTTTTTTTTTTTTTTTTTTTTTTTAATTTGTATTTATTTTTTTCCGGGTTGTGGGCGCTGGCTGTCTTGCAGCTGACTCATGCAGTAATTGCAGTCCAGCCATCCTGAGCAAAGACAAGGCCAGTATGATCACTCCTGCCTCATTCTCACATATTGTCAGTGGTGTGGCCCACCCACTGTGGAATAAATCAAGCCAATGGGTGTGTCAGTTTAGGTTGGCGGAAAAAAACTGTTGTTTGTGTCCACTTTCTGCATCCTCTATAAATTAGGCAGAATGTTCCAATGCTGCAGACAGAAAAGAGGCCCCACAGACAGAGATTTTCAATCAGCCCTGTTTTTTGAGGCCAGTTTTGAGGGCAGCCCTAAAGCCCTTCACTGCCCCCGGAGGAAGCCTGGGGCCAAACTGGCTTGCAGTCAAGCTGTTTTGTCCTTAATTAACACAAACAAAGTTAACTGTGGCGTTTCACTAAGTTTAATTCAACACCTTTGCTTCGCGTCCACACCGTCATTGAACGTCTTCCGACCAACGTTACCCTGCGAATAGTACAAGCACAAAGTCACAACCTGATTGTGCACTGCAAAAAGTCAGTGTTCAAAAACAAGAGAAAATAATACAAAAATGAGGAATATTTTACTTGAACTAAGCAAAATGATCTGCCAATAGAACAAGAAAATTTGGCTTGTCAATACTTTCCAAAACAAGTCAAATTAGCTAACCTCAATGAACCCCAAAATACCTTAAAATAAGTATATTCTCACTAATAATAAGTGCACTTTTCTTGGTAGAAAAAAAATATGAGACCTTTTTGCTCAATATGTTGAAAAATGTTCTTAAATGCAGTAAATGCTAGTGCCATTATCTTGACATAATGATATGTGCTCTGCATTACATTTCTTCAAACCAGCAAACTTATACTAAAAACTAATTTATTGTTCTTAAAGGCCTACTGAAATGAGATTTTCTTATTTAAACGGGGATAGCAGATCAATTCTATGTGTCATACTTGATCATTTCGCGATATTGCCATATTTTTGCTGAAAGGATTTAGTAGAGAACATCGATGATAAAGTTTGCAACTTTTGCTTGCGATATTGTCATATTTTTGCTGAAAGGATTTAGTAGAGAACATTTTTTATATTCATTTATTTTTTCAATTTCTCTTTTTTCTCCGTTATATTATGTTTTATATCTTCATTTCTTTTATTTCTTTTATTTCTTTGTCATCTTAATAAATATCTATCTTTCATTTCTTATGCTAGTTGACAATAACAAAAGTAGGGATGTCCGATAATGGCTTTTTGCCGATATCCGATATGCCGATATTGTCCAACTCTTTAATTACAGATACCGATATCAACCGATACCGATATCAACCGATATATACAGTCGTGGAATTAACACATTATTATGCCTAATTTGGACAACCAGGTATGGTGAAGATAAGGTACTTTTTAAAAAAATGAATCAAATAAAATAAGATAAATAAATTTTAAAAAATTTCTTGAATAAAAAAGAAAGTAAAACAATATAAAAACAGTTACATAGAAACTAGTAATTAATGAAAATTTGTAAAATTAACTGTTAAAGGTTAGTACTATTAGTGGAGCAGCAGCACGCACAATCATGTGTGCTTACGGACTGTATCCCTTGCAGACTGTATTGATATATATTGATATATAATGTAGGAAGCAGAATATTAATAACAGAAAGAAACAACCCTTTTGTGTGAATGAGTGTGAATGGGGGAGGGAGGTTTTTTGGGTTGGTGCACTAATTGTAAGTGTATTTTGTGTTTTTTATGTGGATTTAATATAAAAAAAAATTAAATTTTTTATTTTTTTTAAATAAAAAACAATACTGATAAAAAAAAACGATACCGATAATTTCCGATATTACATTTTAACGCATTTATCGGCCGATAATTATCGGACATCTCTAAACAAAAGGCATTTCTTTTAAACGTAACAAATTCTCTTTATTATTAAGGAAGATGTTATCAACATGTACAGCAAGCAACAAACTTGACCGAACCAAAAAGCACAAATAGTATCGCTGTTCACCAATCAGGTTACATAATGTGGGCTTCATATGACAAAGGGTGCATTATGTTGTATGAGATGATACAAGAGAGTGGATCAACATTGTCCACAAAGTAGAAAGTTAAGAACCATTTTTGTTTACATTTTCATACAGAAAAATGATAGACAGTAATGTCAAACTGTAACATCAAACAGCAAACTCACCTTCAAGCCCTAAAACTTGTAACATAAAATGTTGACTAATATTCACTGTTTATTCTTTATTTACACAATACCGTATTTTCCGGTATTCCCCGGATTATAAAGTAAAGTACCAATGATTGTCACACACACACACACTAGGTGTGGCGAAATTATTCTCTGCATTTGACCCATCACCCTTGATCACCGCCATCATTTTTGGTGATTGAACCCCCAATTCCAACCCTTGATGCTGAGTGCCAAGCAGGGAGGTAATGGCTCCCATTTTTATAGTCTTTGGTATGACTCGGCCGGGGTTTGAACTCACGACCTACCCATCTCAGGGCGGACACTCCAACCACTAGGCCACTGAGTAGGTCAGGGGTCACCAACGCGGTGCCCGCGGGCACCAGGTAGCCCGTAAGGACCAGATGAGTAGCCCGCTGGCCTGTTCTAAAAATAGCTCAAATAGCAGCACTTACCAGTGAGCTGCCTCTATTTTTTAAATTGTATTTATTTACTAGCAAGCTGGTCTCGCTTTGCCCGACATTTTTAATTCTAAGAGAGACAAAACTCAAATAGAATTTGAAAATCCAAGAAAATATTTTAAAGACTTGGTCTTCACTTGTTTAAATAAATTCTTCTTTTTTTTTTACTTTGCTTCTTATAACTTTCAGAAAGACAATTTTAGAGAAAAAATACAACCTTAAAAATGATTTTAGGATTTTTAAACACATATACCTTTTTACCTTTTAAATTCCTTCCTCTTCTTTCCTGACAATTTAAATCAATGTTCAAGTAAATGTATTGTTTTTATTGTAAAGAATAATAAATACATTTTAATTGAATTCTTCATTTTAGCTTCTGTTTTTTTGACGAAGAATATTTGTGAAATATTTCTTCAAACTTATTATGATTACAATTCAAAAAATTTATTCTGGCAAATCTAGAAAATCTGTAGAATCAAATTTAAATCTTATTTCAAGGTCTTTTGAATTTTTTAAAAAATGTTTGTCCTAGAAGAAATAATGATTTGTCTTTGTTAGAAATATAGCTTGGTCCAATTTGTTATATATTCTAACAAAGTGCAGATTGGATTTTAACCTATTTAAAACATGTCATCAAAATTCTAAAATTAATCTTAATCAGGAAAAATTACTAATGATGTTCCATAAATTATTTTTTTAATTTTTTCAAAAAGATTCGAATTAGCTAGTTTTTCTCTTCTTTTTTAGATAAACTATGTTTCAAAATTTAATTGTCATTTTTTTCGTGTTTTCTCCTCTTTTAAACCGTTCAATTAAGTGTGAATATCATTAATTATTAATAATAACATAGAGTTAAAGGTAAATTGAGCAAATTGGCTATTTCTGGCAATTTATTTAAGTGTGTATCAAACTGGTAGCCCTTCGCATTAATCACTACCCAAGAAGTAGCTCTTGCTTTCAAAAAGGTTGGTGACCCCTGGAGTAGGTTATATAAGGTAATAATTATAAGGCGCACTGCTGATGAATGGTCTATTTTCAATCTTTTTTCATACATAAGGCTCACTGGATTATAAGGCGCATAAAATGGGTCATTTTTTTTTTTCTTTCTATATATAAAAGACTTCCTTGTGGTCTACATAACATGTGATGGTGGCTCGTTGGTCAAAATGTTGCATAGATGAAGTTTTACACATCATCTTCGAGCCGCTTTCTGACAGTCGCTTCAGGATGCGCCGTTTTGTGGGCTGTATTATTCACGTGCCTCCACCTTGACAGCGTCTTCTCCCCGTCATCTTTGTTGTAGCGTGCAAGGACGGGAGTGGAAGAAGTGTCAAAAGATGGCGCTAACTGTTTTAATGACATTCACACTTGATGTCAGGTTCAAACACTGATGACATCTATTAAACAAGACAAGGAGCAAAGAATCAAACAGAGACAGAATTCAATTTGGACTTTGGAGGAGAGTCGCCTGTACACTGTACCCTTCAGGGCCGGCCCGTGGCATAGGCCGTATAGGCAAATGCTGAGGGCGCCGTCCATCAGGGGGCGCCACGCCAGTGCCACAAATGTTGGAGGAAAAAATAAAAAATAAATAAAAAATAAAAAAAAGTTGGTACTATTATTTCTAAATACATAAAATAATCCCACGTTAATTAAAATGCAAAGTAAAGCCTATTTAATAGAAATATTATTTGTTACAACATTACGCCCCCCCTCCCCCGGCACGGTGCGCCCCCTCCCTTCCCGTATCATGACTCTTTTTGGACGTCACCACATCAAAAAATCAACACAAGATGTCAAAACGGCCCAGGGAAGAAAAAAGAGAAAAGAAGAGGAGAAACGAGAAAAAGACAGAGGTAGCAGGTAGGTAACGTTAGCCTACATTAAATTATTTGTCTGTTACAGAATGTGATAGTAACCTGGCTTTTTAGCATTAAGCTAATGTTACGTGATTCGGCAATTGCTAATCAATAAATAGCTAGTTCTGTTTTAACGTCGGGTTAATATTGTGGAGGGGGCTAAATTGTTATGGAAAATAATAATGTAACGTTAGGTAATTACAGTACTCCCTGGTGTACAGTCATTTGTAAGTCATTCTAGTTAATGCAATATTAAAAAGCACAAATAGAGAACTCAGTAGGATCCCCTTTTTTTGTAATATAGTTGTTAAAGTCATACTGGTTTGATATCTTGTTTTGTGCAGTGCCTTATTTATATTGTATTTTTAATTTATTTTATGCAACTTGTTGACACGTTTTATTTTGTGTTTATGTATGTAAAAAATATTGTATTTCATATATTCATTTTTTATTTTTGTATTCATTTGTTTATCCATATTTTTTTTTATCTTGTTAACTATTCTGATTGTTAATTTGCTTTCTTTAAGTAAAAGAAAAAGGTCAAAGACAAAGCTATTCGGTTTCTTGTGAGTATATACACTTCACTGCCGATGTGGGGGGGCGCCACCTAAAATCTTGCCTAGGGCGCCAGATTGGTTAGGGTACCCTGGTACCCTTGCACAGTATCTCAGCACGCTCTGGCGAAAGATTGTACTCCTCCTTCTTTATTTGGACTTTCTCCGACCACATGACCACCGCTCCTTCCAGAGGGAAGTGGGTCGTAAACAGCGTTGCCTTCGGTTACCGAACAGTTCAAAAGGAGAGGTCGTAAAATAGTTCAAAAAGGCGTTCGTAAACCAGTTCAAAAAGGAGGTTCAAAAAGAGGTCGTCTGGAAATTGGGCAGATCCTGTCTTCTCCCCGCTTTGAAGTCCTTGGGCTAGAACAATATATTTCTGTTGATTGCCACACATGAAAGAACACAGAAAACTCTTCATGTGGCTTTCCAACTTACAAGCCTTCTTCTTGGTAGGTTTCAAAGACAGCTTTTGTCTTCTCACCAGACCCTCAATGCAACGCAACGTTTTTGTGACAACCTACCAACAATTATTCCAACACTTTACTTCAATCAATAACGGTCAGGTTCAAACACTGATGACATCTATTAAACAGACAAGAAGCAAGGAATCATGCAGAGACAGAGTTCAATTTTACTCATGAGGAGAGACGTTTTGGGCTGTACTCTAGCTACAGAACCAAACTACGCTCTAAAGTCCAGCCCACATGCTCCTGTGTTTATTTGGGAAGTCCCTGGTTACATCACTGAAGCTGCTGCTGAAGGAAGGGGGGTAATCTCAGCAGCCCCAGTTAGTTACTTTACCTACTCAGTGGCCTAGTGGTTAGAGCAGGGGTCACCAACGCGGTGCCCGAGGGCACCAGGTAGCCCGTAAGGACCAGATGAGTAGCCCGCTGGCCTGTTCTAAAAAATAGCTCAAATAGCAGCACTTACCAGTGAGCTGCCTCTATTTTTTAAATTGTATTTATTTACTAGCAAGCTGGTCTCGCTTTTCTCGACATTTTTAATTCTAATAGAGACAAAACTCAAATAGAATTTGAAAATCCAAGAAAATATTTTAAAGACTTGGTCTTCGCTTGTTTAAATAAATTCATTAATTTTTTTACTTTGCTTCTTATAACTTTCAGAAAGACAATTTTAGAGAAAAAATACAACCTTAAAAAGGATTTTAGGATTTTTAAACACATATACCTTTTTACCTTTTCAATTCCTTCCTCTTCTTTCCTGACAATTTAAATCAATGTTCAAGTAAATTTATTTTTTTTATTGTAAAGAATAATACATACATTTTAATTTATTCTTCATTTTAGCTTCTGTTTTTTCGACGAATAATATTTGTGAAATATTTCTTCAAACTTATTATGATTAAAATTCAAAAAAATGATTCTGGCAAATCTAGAAAATCTTTAGAATCAAATTTAAATCTTATTTCAAAGTCTTTTGAATTTCTTTTAAAATTTTTGTTCTGGAAAATCTAGAAGAAATAATGATTTGTCTTTGTTACAAATATAGCTTGGTCCAATTTGTTATATATTCTAACAAAATGCAGATTGGATTTTAACCTATTTAAAACATGTCATCAAAGTTCTAAAGTTAATCTTAATCAGGAAAAATTACTAATGATGTTCCATGAATTATTTTTTTAATTTTTTCAAAAAGATTCGAATTAGCTAGTTTTTCTCTTCTTTTTTCCGGTTGAATTTTAAATTTTAAAGAGTCGAAATTGAAGATAAACTATGTTTCAAAATTTAACTTTCATTTTTTTCGTGTTTTCTCCTCTTTTAAACCGTTCAATTAAGTGTAAATATCATTAATTATTAATAATAACATAGAGTTAAAGGTAAATTGAGCAAATTGGCTATTTCTGGCAATTTATTTAAATGTGTATCAAACTGGTAGCCCTTCGCATTAATCACTACCCAAGAAGTAGCTCTTGCTTTCAAAAAGGTTGGTGACCCCTGGTTTAGAGTATCCGCCTTGAGATCAATAGGTCGTGAGTTCCAACCCCGGCCGAGTCATACCAAAAACTATAAAAATGGGAGCCATTACCTCCCTGCTTGGCACTCAGCATCAAGGGTTGGAAAATGTTTCACCACTGCGATTCAGTGTTGGTCCCTGACTAGATATCAGATGCACATATGTATCCAAAGATCTGGTCTGCCAAATGCTAATACCACTAACTAAAGCTGCCATGGAATTCCATGTTGGGTTTTCCGCCTCAGGCAGGTATTAAATGTCCTCGGACAACGACGGTGGCAAGTAAATGTTTTCTACAGATTTTAAAAAACCTACTGGAGATGTGTTGTACTGTGTGTTTGTATTCTCCGTACAGCAAATTGAAACAAGAATGCAATCTCCAGTCTGATTAACATACAAATCTAATTCATAAAGGATGATGATTTTTTATTTAATAAGCCGCATTACAAGCAAACACTGCCATTGTACTCGGGGACTCACGCTGCACAGCTGTAGGCCTCATCCCTGCCCGTCTCCCAGGGAGTCTTCAGATCAAAGGGTTGTTGGAGCCGTAACCCTGGTTTTACCCGCTGACGGTCTACGGTAGGGTCTTTTACCTGTCTGTGTTAATTAAGTGTATGTAGACCAGACCTGGGAAAAACATGACCCGCAGGCTGTTTACAGCCCGTTAAGATATTCAATCCGACCCGCCGGACGTTTCCAAATACAAACCCTGTTTCCATATGAGTTGGGAAATTGTGTTAGATGTAAATATAAACCGAATACAATGATTTGCAAATCCTTCTCAACCCATATTCAGTTGAATGCACCACAAAGACAACATATTTGATGTTCAAACTCATAAACTTTAATAATTAACTTAGAATTTCATGGCTGCAACACGTGCCAAAGTAGTTGGGAAAGGGCATGTTCACCACTGTGTTACATGGCCTTTCCTTTTAACAACACTCGGTAAAGGTTTGGGAACTGAGGAGACACATTTTTGAAGCTTCTCAGGTGGAATTCTTTCCCATTCTTGCTTGATGTACAGCTTAAGTTGTTCAACAGTCCGGGGGTCTCCCTTCTGCTATTTTAGGTGCCACACATTTTCAATGGGAGACAGGTCTGGACTACAGGCGGGCCAGGAAAGTACCCGTACTCTTTTACTATGAAGCCACGTTGATGTAACACGTGGCTTGGCATTGTCTTGCTGAAATAAGCAGGGGCGTCCATGGTAACGTTGCTTGGATGGCAACATATGTTGCGCCATAACCTGTATGTACCTTTCAGCATTAATGGTGCCTTCACAGATGTGTAAGTTACCCATGTCCTGGTACCCTAGCACCTCCAAAACCCTCAAATCTAAACTCCAAACATCCCAGAACAAGCTGGTCAGGTTACTTCTAAACCTCCACCCCAGATCCCACCTCACTCCTACCCACTTTTCTAAAGTGGGCTGGCTCAAGGTGGAGGACAGAGTTAAACAACTTGCACTGAGCCTAGTCTATAAAATCCGCTACACCTCCCTGATACCGAAGTACATGTCAAACTACTTCCTTAACGTAAATGACCGCCATAACCACAACACCAGGGGGAGCTCCACTAACCACGTTAAACCCAGATTCCGAACTAACAAAGGTCTTAACTCATTCTCTTTCTATGCCACATCAATGTGGAATGCGCTCCCAACAGGTATAAAAGAAAGGGCATCTCTATCCTCCTTCAAAACCGCAATAAAAGTTCACCTCCAGGCAGCTACAACCCTAAACTAACACCCTCCCCGGATTGCTAATAATCAAATGTAAACAATCAAATGCAGATACTTTTTCTTATGCCTTCTGATCTCTCTCTCTCTCTCTCTCTCTCTCTCTCTCTCTCTCTCTCTCTCTCTCTCTCTCTCTCTCTCTCTCTCTCTCTCTCTCTCTCTCTCTCTCTCTCTATGTCCACTACTTGCTGTCCATATCCTACCCCCCACCCCCCCCTCCACACCCCTGATTGTAAATAATGTAAATAATTCAATGTGATTATCTTGTGTGATGACTGTATTATGATGATAGTATATATGATAGTATATATCTGTATCATGAATCAATTTAAATGGAACCCGACTTAAACAAGTTGAAAAACTTATTGGGGTGTTACCATTTAGTGGTCAATTGTACGGAATATGTACTTCACTGTGCAACCTACTAATAAAAGTCTCAATCAATCAATCAATCTCAAGAAAATTGCCACAAATGTTGGAGGAAAAAATAAAAAAGAAATAAAAGAAATAAAAAAGTTGGTACTATTATTTCTAAATACATAAAATAATCCCACGTTAATTAAAATGCAAAGTAAAGCCTATTTAATAGAAATATTATTTGTTACAACATTACGCCCCCCCCCTCCCCTCCCCTCCCCTCCCCTCCCCTCCCCTCCCCCGCACGGTGCGCCCCCTCCCTTCCCGTATCATGACTCTTTTTGGACGTCACCACATCAAAAAATCAACACAAGATGTCAAAACGGCCAAAACTGTCAGGTGCCCAGGGAAGAAAAAAGAGAAAAGAAGAGGAGAAACGAGAAAAAGCCAGAGCGATTTTTTTTTTTTTCTTCAGCAATCTTCCTTATTTGAATCACTATTTACTTCAATTGTCTTTCTTTAAACACGTTACTCACACAATTAAAACCAAACATCAAGCATCTGTTGAAAGCTCGTTATCGTCAGAACGACCACCATTGTCCTTCTCAGCTATTTGACAGTCATTTCTACAATTGCGAGAGAATAAACAGGAATAATGCGTGCTACTTTCCTGAATGAGAGGAAGAACATGAAGTGAAAGGGGAGGAGAGTGTGGAGGAGAGTAGACGGCCTGCAGTGATGTCTTCATGCGAGTGTCTTGTGATCACTCAACTTTGAAATGGATCAACACTTCCCATCTGACAGTATCTCCCTGGCTCTTAGTCCTCTCACTCTTTCATCTCCTTTTGCCCTTCCGCCCTCACCTCTGCCTGCTGGCCCGACCTCAGCTGTCATCTTCTCTCGCTTATCAGCCCCATCTCTTCTTCTCCAAAAAAATATAATCCAGAGATGTCAAACATGAGTTTGCTAATTGCAAAACTGAATTTTTTGGACTATAAGGCGCACTTAAAATCCTTTCATTTTCTCAAAACTCGACAGTGTGCCTTATAACCCGGTGCGCCTGATGTGCAGAATCATTTTGGCTGTGCTTACTGACCTCGAAGCAATTTTATTTGGTACATGGTGAAATGATAAGTGTGACCAGTAGATGGTAGTCACACAAAATTGTCAGATTCAAACACTGATGACATCGATTAATCAGACAAGAAGCAAGGAATCATGCAGAGACAGAGTTCAATTTAGCTCATGAGGAGAACGCATGGAGCTGCACACTTAGTCACAGTCTCGCCCTACGCTCGAAGGTTCAGCTCCCGCGTCCCTCTATTTATTCAAGAGTTCCACGGTCAACATCACTGAGGCCGCCTCTAAAAGGAGTGGTCACATACACTACCGTTCAAAATTTGGGGTCACCCAAACAATTTTGTGGAATAGCCTTCATTTCTAAGAACAAGAATAGACTGTCGAGTTTCAGATGAAAGTTCCCTTTTTCTGGCCATTTTGAGCGTCCTTATTTTTGAAGGAAAAGCACTGTACTTTTCAATGAAGATAACTTTAAACTAGTCTTAACTTCAAAGAAATACACTCTCTACATTGCTAATGTGGTAAATGACTATTCTAGCTGCAAATGTCTGCTTTTTGGTGCAATATCTACATAGGTGTATAGAGGCCCATTTCCAGCAACTATCACTCCAGTGTTCTAATGGTACAATGTGTTTGCTCATTGGCTCAGAAGGCTAATTGATGATTATAAAACCCTTGTGCAATCATGTTCACACATCTGAAAACAGTTTAGCTCGTTACGGAAGCTACAAAACTGACCTTCCTTTGAGCAGATTGAGTTTCTGGAGCATCACATTTGTGGGGTCAATTAAATGCTCAAAATGGCCAGAAAAAAAGAACTTTCATCTGAAACTCGACAGTCTATTCTTGTTCTTAGAAATGAAGGCTATTCCACAACTTTTGAACGGTAGTGTATCTAAAAAAAAAGGCTTTTTTTTTTAAACAAGGGTTTTTAAGCCTTTTTTAAAAGCATCCACAGTCTGTGGTACCCTCAGGTGGTCAGGGAGAGCGTTCCACAGACTGGGAGCGGCGGAGCAGAAAGACCGGTCTCCCATTGTCCGTAGCTTTGTCCTCGGAGGTGGGAGGAGGTTAGCCTGTCCGGAGCGGAGGTGTCGTGTGGAGGATTTGGGGGTGAGTAGTTCTTTGAGGGAGAGGGGGGTTGATTGTACTGGGGTGAGCAGGTATACCAAGCAAGAGGTACACGGTACAAAAAGGAGTAAAATAAACAATTGTTAACCCCACTTAAAATGCTACATTGATATAGTTCTGTGGAAATTGTTGTCTACTGTGCAAATTTAAAGAAAGTCAACAGTGGGAATGACAAATGAGGAAGTTGATACATAGAAGTGTTATTTTAAATGTTGTATTTTGTATTGTGTTCAATCCCAGATGGGCTGTGACTTCAAGTTTAACTGCAGTGACGATACTGAAATTAAATGTTTTTATTTAAACGGGGATAGCAGATCTATTCTATGTGTCATACTTGATCATTTCGCGATATTGCCATATTTTTGCTGAAAGGATTTAGTATAGAACAATGACGATAAAGATCGCAACTTTTGGTATGTGATAAAAAAAAAAAAGCCTTGCCCCTACCGGAAGTAGCGTGACGTAGTCAATTGAACATATACGCAAAGTTCCCTATTGTTTACAATGATGGCGGCCAGAAGTGAGAGAGATTCGGACCGAGAAAGCGACGAATTCCCCATTAATTTGAGCGAGGATGAAAGATTTGTGGATGAGGAAAGTACAAGTGAAGGACTAGTGGGGAGTGGAAGCGATTCAGATAGGGAAGATGCTGTGAGAGGCGGGTGGGACCTGATATTCAGCTGGGAATGACTACAACAGAAAATAAACACAAGACATATATATACTCTATTAGCCACAACACAACCAGGCTTATATTTAATATGCCACAAATGAATCCCGCATAAAAACACATAGGTGTTTGTTATGCTAGCTCCTAGCTACAAGCTACTAGCTTGATCTAGTTATAGCTCGAGCGGGTTTTATGGACGGGATCCCGTCAATACAATTCAAACACCTGCACAACACACACACTCACTCAGCCCAAAGGACCGTTCACCTAACCCAAGGTTCATAAAGCTTATATATTTAACCAAAGTTACGCACGTACGGGCAAGCGATCAAATGTTTGGAAGCGCGCGGGGGTGACCTGATATTCAGCTGGGAATGACTACAACAGTAAATAAACACAAGACATATATATACTCTATTAGCCACAACACAACCAGGCTTATATTTAATATGCCACGAAATAACCTAGGTGTTTGTTATGCTAGCTCCTAGCTCCTAGCTACTAGCTCGAGCTAGTTATAGCAAGCGATCAAATGTTTGGAAGCGTACTCACGGTATCGCGTCTGTGTATCCAAATAAAAGTCCTCCTGGTAAGAGTCTCTGTTGTCCGAGTTCTTCGATCTTGACTGCATCTTTCGGGAATGTAAACAATGAAACGCCGGCTGTGTACGTGTTGCTGACTTCCCTCGCAAAATACTCCGCTTCGCACCGACTTTCTTCTTTGCTTGCTCAGCTTCTTTCTCCATAATGCAATGAACAAATTGCAACAGATTAACCAACACAGATGTCCAGAATACTGTGGAAGAATGAGATGAAAACAGAGCTATTTCGTATTGGCTTCAATGGGGGAGCCATACCTCTGTTTCACTGGCTACGTCACGCGCATATGTCATCCTCCGAAGGAATTTTCAACCGGAAGTTTAGCGGGAAATTTAAAATTGCACTTTATAAGTTAACCCGGCCGTATTGGCATGTGTTGCAATGTTAAGATTTCATCATTGATATATAAACTATCAGACTGCGTGGTCGCTAGTAGTGGCTTTCAGTAGGCCTTTAAGTCTAAGTTCATTGTGTTCTTCATGGTGTTTTTCAAACTGCACCAATTTTTTTCTTCCAAATTTTCAGTGTTTTGTCAAGATAACTATTTGTGATGTGTACCTTTTCAGAAACGTGCGTGTTCTATTGTGGGCCGGAGTAAAACAAAGAAAACAATCTGGAGTTGTATTTAGAAGTTATTATGCCATGATTTTACTCAACAGGCCCACGGGGGGGAATAGATTTTCCCCCAAGCGGCCCCTGAGCTCAAATGAGCTGATATAATCATGAGGTAATCATTAAGTCATTTAACCATCAATCAATCAATCAATCAATCATTCTACATTTCTTTAGCAACCTTCTTAAATAAATCTCAGTTTCTATTTTCATCCCATCGATGCACTTCAAAATGTTTTGTTCTCTTAATTTGTGAAGCAAATAAACATTTTCCTCTTCATTACAAATGTTTATTATCCAGATTATGGCACGCTTTACCTCCCAAATGTTTCACCCGATTCCAACTTCAAACTGTTGAGCCTATTCGGGAATCGCGGGCTTTCCTTTGACAAATTCCAAAAAGTCCCAAATTTCCCAGAATTCCACGTTTTCCGGGACATTTTTTCCCATTCAAATTGAATTGACCATTTTTCAAATTTCCACCATTTCCACACGTTTCAACTAGAGATGTCCGATAATATCGGCCAATACATGCTTTAAAATGTAATATCGGAAATTATCGATATTGTTTTTTTTAATAATTTTTTTATTTTTATTTGTATTTTTTTTTTAATTAAATCAACATAAAAAACACAAGATACACTTACAATTAGTGCACCAACCCAAAAAAACTCCCTCCCCCATTTACACTCATTCACACAAAAGGGTTGTTTCTTTCTGTTATTAATATTCTGCTTCCTACATTATATATCAATACAGTCTGCAAGGAATACAGTCCGTAAGCACACATGATTGTGCGTGCTGCTGGTCCACTAATAGTACTAACCTTTCTACAAAATATTTTGATTGTCTAAGCATGACTAAGGGATATCACAGGCCTGGGCAATTATTTTGCCTCGGGGGCCACATTTAGAGAGAAAAATGTGTCTGGGGAAATATATGATATAAAATATATATAATATATATCTATTTTTAGGAACACTAATACAAAACCTCCCAATAATGTCTTGATTGAATGCTAAAAACGTTATGACAGACCGCCTTAAAAAACGTAATGGAGTTTTACATTTTTCCATGAACGATAAAACACTGAATATTGACAAAATATGAACGTCACACCCCCTTTCGATCAACATATTTTATAATCAAGTGAAACGCAACAAAACAGTGAAATATGAACAAAATAAACCCACCTACAATCTGATACATCTGATATTTGCTGAATTTTCCCCAGGGATCAATAAAGTACTTTCTATTCTATTCTATTATATATATCACTAAGCTTTAGAACTTTGTTGTGAAAATCTCCTTCCGCGTCTGTGGAAACGCTTCCCGCCCACACTGCTTGGTGCCTCATCTGAGCTGTTGTGACGTAGATTACCATAGTAGCTAATTAGATGACCATAGTAACTAATTAGATTACCATAGTAACTGGTAAATCATCCATAAACGCAGATTCCAACCATTGAAATACTTTGTATAGTTGAAGACTTACGGTCATTTGAAAGCATGACTGCACATCATAATGGCAGCTACACTTTCCATCTTAAAGATGTAAAAAAATTATTTGGGAATATACGGCGGGCCAGATTGAAAAGCTCAACGGGCCGCATGTGGCCCCCGGGCCATAATTTGCCCAGGTCTGGGATATAAGGATGTTGCAAAACAAACAGGTCGAAAACAACAGGACCTTGACGCATGAGGGAAACAGATAAAATGGCCAAGTGACAAGGGCTGAGGAGAGATTGCTTGATTCTTGTGTCCTCCGGAGGACGTTTGTTTGTCTGCATGGACAGCTCAATCCGACTTGCACTTTTGACTATGGGTAAATAAACTTTTTGTATTAAATTCACTTTTGTTGCTGTTCAAGCTTCGGACGATCCACTACACTCACTATGTTCACTGTACATATCCTACCAAGTCAGACCTACACTGTTACAATGTTCATTTCTTAGATGATATAATTGTTGATGACTGAAGTATGCTGATAGCAACCCAACCTAACCCCCTGCCCCAACCCCCTCCACATCCCACCCGGATTGTAAATAATGTAAATCATTCAATTTATATTGTAAGAATAATTGTTTCTAAATGATCACAAAAAACCTTGTGTTACATTGAGTTCTGTCAAGTAAGAAGGCAAAAGCTGTCTTTGAAACCTACCAAGAAGAATGCTCGTAAAACTCCACCGTGTAAGGGGGAGAGCCACGTGAAGGGTTTCCTGTTAGCTCTCATGTATGGTAATGAACAGAAGGATGTTGTTCTGGCCCAAGGACTTCAAAGCGGAGCGAAGACAGGATCTGCCCAATTTCCAGACGAACTCTTTTTGAAGTATTTTACGAACTCTTTTTGAACTATTTTATGGAACTCTTTTTGAACTATTTTACAAACTCTTTTTGTACTGACCTTTCCTGTGAATTGTTTACGACCTTTTCTGTGAACTTTTTGCGACCTTTGTCCTTTGGAAACAAAGGTGGCCATGTGGTCGGGGAGGGTCCAAAATAAAAGAAGGAGGCGTGCAATCTTTTGGCAGAGCGTGCTAAGACACTGTAAGAGGTTACACGTCGACGGCCTCGCTCCTCAATTGAGTCCATACTTGCCAACCTTGAGACCTCCGATACCGGGAGGTGGGGGGCGTGGTTGGGGGTGTGGTTAAGAGGGGAATATATTTAAGCTAGAATTCACCAACTCAAGTATTTCATATATATATATGTATGAAATACTTGACTTTCAGTGAATTGTAGCTATATATATATATATATATATATATATATATATATATATATATATATATATATATATATATATATATATATATATATATATATATATATATATTTTTTTTTTTTTTTTTTTTTTTTTTTTATACATATAAATAAAATAAATACTTGAATTTCACTGTTCTGGAGGCTATCCAGTAGATGGCAGTATTGTCCTGTTTAAGAGTGTCACAACATTGCTGTTTACGGCAGACGAACTGCTTTACGGTAGACTAAACGTGACTGCTGTTGTTGTGTGTTGTTACCGCGCTGGGAGGACGTTAATGAAACTGCCTAACAATAAACCCACATAAGAAACCAAGAACTCGCCCTCGATCATTCTACAGTTATAACGGGATTGGGCAGGCACGCTGTTAATATTGTGGGAAAGCGGACGTGAAAACAGACTGTCGCCGCTGTCCCCACTCAGGTCCGCATTGAGTTGGAGGGGGCGTGGCCTCCAGCTCCGGCTGAATACCGGGAGTTTTTCGGGAGAACATTTCTGCCGGGAGGTTATCGGGAGAGTCTCCCCGTAAAACCGGGAGGGTTGGCAAGTATGATTGAGTCCAAATTTAATTCTGTCTCTGTTTGATTCTTTGCTTCTTGTCTTGTTTAATAAATGTCATCAGTGTTTGAACCTGACATATATACTCTGATGATTAACTTGTGTGATGACTGTATTATGCTGATGGTATACATTTGTACCATGAATTGATTAACTTGGACGGCTTAAACAAGTTGAAAAACTTATTGGGGTGTTACCATTTAGTGGTCAATTGTACGGAATATGTACTTTACTGTGCAATCTACTAATGAAAGTTTCAATCAATCAATCAATCAGGAATTCCTTCAGGAATTGCCTCATCTACAAACCCCGTTTCCATATGAGTTGGGAAATTGTGATAGATGTAAATATAAACAGAATACAATGATTTGCGAATCCTTTTCAAGCCATATTCAGTTGAATATGCTACAAAGACAACATATTTGATGTTCAAACTCATGATTTTTTTGATTTTTTTTGCAAATAATAATTAACTTAGAATTTCATGGCTGCAACACGGGCATGTTCACCACTGTGTTACATGGCCTTTCCTTTTAACAACACTCAGTAAAGGTTTGGGAAGTGAGGAGACACATTTTGAAGCTTCTCAGGTGGAATTCTTTCCCATTCTTGCTTGATGTACAGCTTAAGTTGTTCAACAGTCCGGGGGTCTCCCTTCTGCTATTTTAGGTGCCACACATTTTCAATGGGAGACAGGTCTGGACTACAGGCAGGCCATTCTAGTACCCGCACTCTTTTACTATGAAGCCACGTTGATGTAACACGTGGCTTGGCATTATCTTGCTCAAATAAGCAGGGGCGTCCATGGTAACATTGCTTGGATGGCAACACATGTTGCTCCAAAATCTGTATGTACCTTTCAGCATTAATGGCACCTTCACAGATGTGTAAGTTACCCATGTCTTGGGCACTAATACACCCCCATACCATCACACATGCTGCCTTTTACACTTTGACCCTAGAACAATCCGGATGGTTCTTTTCCTCTTTGGTCCGGAGGACACGACGTCCACAGTTTCCAAAAACAATTTGAAATGTGGACTCGTCAGACCACAGAACACTTTTCCACTTTGCATCAGTCCATCTTAGATGAGCTCAGGCCCAGCGAAGCCGACGGCGTTTCTGGGTGTTGTTGATAAACGGTTTTCGTCTTGCATAGGAGAGTTTTAACTTGCACTTACAGATGTAGCGACCGACTGTAGTTACTGACAGTTGGTTTCTGAAGTGTTCCTGAGCCCATGTGGTGATATCCTTTACACACTGATGTGGCTTGTTGATGCAGTACAGCCTGAGGGATGGAAGGTCACGGGCTTAGCTGCTTACGTGCAGTGATTTCTCCAGATTCTCTGAACCCTTTGATGATATTATGGAGCGTAGATGGTGAAATCCCTAAATTCCTTGCAATAGCTGCTTGAGAAAGGTTTTTCTTAAACTGTTCAACAATTTGCTCAGGCATTTGTTGACAAAGTGGTGACCCTCGCCCCATCCTTGTTTGTGAATGACTGAGCATTTCATGGAATCTACTTTTATACCCAATCATGGCACCCACCTGTTCCCAATGTGCCTGCACACCTGTGGGATGTTCCAAATAAGTGTTGGATGAGCATTCCTCAACTTTATCAGTATTTATCGCCACCTTTCCCAACTTATTTGTCACGTGTTGCTGCCATCAAATTCTAAAGTTAATGATTATTTGCACAAAAAAAAAAAAAATTTTATGAGTTTGAACATCAAATATGTTGTCTTTGTAGCATATTCAACTGAATATGGCTTGAAAAGGATTCGCAAATCATTGTATTCCGTTTATATTTACATCCAACACCATTTCCCAACTCATATGGACACGTGATGTTGGAGTACATCTTCCCCAAACTGTTCCGATAAAGATGCAAGCATAGACTTGCCTCAGTGAAGAAAAGCACTAAGATTTAGTTCACTATTTAATATTTTCTCTCCGTGCTCCCCTGATGAGGATGTACTCCCTTTTTTTTTTTTTTTTAATGTTTGCATGCTACAGTCTTTAGTTGAACGGCTCAGCGGTGCTCCGGGCTAAAAGGAATAGATTTAATGTGACACATTCACAACGTTTGTCTGAATTCATTTAATCGGGCCCTGCCTCTGTCCGCTCGGTCCTTCCATACCGCCGATGTCTTTTCAGCGACATCAGGCGACGCGTTTCAGCAGCTGGCGCAAACACGAGCTGAGTGACTTGACAGTTTCTTTGCACATATGATTCAACACATGGCATCCACTCGCAGACATCTTTGGATTCTTGACGAAGAAAAAAAACCGAGTTCCTTGGGCAAATAATGACTGTGCAGATATTAGAATGCCATCTAAACACTGTGGACCTTTTGAGCACTCCCATCATCATCCTTCAAACTGGGCAACGCCTCAGCACACACGCCTCTGTCCTCCTTTAATATGCCGTATTAAATCCACTGAACTGATAATGCCCTTTCTGTAGTAAATTTGATTAATGTAACTCTGCAGGAGAATCAATTTTCCGCCATCTTTTCTCCCCCGTTTCATCCCCTTCCCCCCCCCCCCCCCCATCTTCCCTATCTGTCCATCTGCAAGATTGTCATGGTGGCGGCTCTGGTCTAATTTATCTTGAAGCCGTGCTGCAGGACTGATGGTGTGGATTAAACCAAACTCATCAGTTTAAAAATCTTTATTTCCCCGAGGAGTGACATGTACAGTACGCCTTTAGAGATACCGCCGTTCTTAAATGCAGGGCGCTCAAGGATGCTTTATTGTCACTCACAGCACGAAAGGACACCTTTAAAGCATAATAGTGCCTATTTCCGAGTTTTTTTCGTATACATTATTAATTACAATGATCTTCTTTTGATGCTTTCTTGCATGGTTTCCAGCCAGCTAGAAATTCTCTTTATAACTCAACATTTGGCCAGGGGTATGAATATATTTTAGTTCCACTTTCTGTACTTTTATTTGCTTTATAGCAGGGGTCATCAACCTTTTTGAAACCAAGAGCTACTTCTTGGGTACTGATTAATGCGAAGGGCTACCAGTTTGATACACACTTCAATAAATTGCCAGAAATAGCCAATTTGCTCAATTTACCTTTAACTCTATGTTATTATTAATAATTAATGATATTTACACTTAATTGGACGGTTTAAAAGAGGAGAAAACACGAAAAAAATGACAATTAAATTTTGAAACATAGTTTATCTTCGATTTCGACTCTTTAACATTTAAAATTCAACCGGAAAAAAGAAGAGAAAAACTAGCTAATTCGAATCTTTTTGAAAAAATAAAAAAAAATAATTTATGGAACATCATTAGTAATTTTTCCTGATTAACATTAATTTTAGAACTTTGATGACATGTTTTAAATAGGTTAAAATCCAATCTGCACTTTGTTAGAATATATAACAAATTGGACCAAGCTATATTTCTAACAAAGACAAATCATTATTTCTTCAAGATTTTCCAGAACAAAAAATGTAAAAGAAATTCAAAAGACTTTGAAATAAGATTTAAATTTGATTCTACAGATTTTCTAGATTTGCCAGAATAATTGTTTTGAATTTTAATCATAAAAAAGTTTGAAGAAATATTTCACAAATATTCTTCGTCGAAAAAACAGAAGCTAAAATGAAGAATAAATTAAAATGTATGTACTATTCTTTACAATAAAAAAATAAATTTAAACGAACATTGATTTAAATTGTCAGGAAAGAAGAGGAAGGAATTTAAAAGGTAAAAAGGTATATGTGTTTAAAAATCCTAAAATCATTTTTAAGGTTGTATTTTTTCTCTAAAATTGTCTTTCTGAAAGTTATAAGAACAAAGTAAAAAAATAAATGAATATATTTAAACAAGTGAAGACCAAGTCTTTAAAATATTTTCTTGGATTTTCAAATTCTATTTGAGTTTTGTCTCTCTTAGACTTAAAAATGTCGGGCAAAGCGAGACCAGCTTGCTAGTAAAAAAATAAAATTTAAAAAATAGAGGCAGCTCACTGGTAAGTGCTGCTATTTGAGCTATTTTTAGAACAGGCCAGCGGGCTACTCATCTGGTCCTTACGGGCTACCTGGTGCCCGCGGGCACCGCGTTGGTGACCCCTGCTTTATAGTATGGATTCTTGTTCATAGAAATTAAAAATTGTCTTTAATTGAAATTACAGAGGAAATTACCAATGCAATACACTGCAAAAACTGAAATGTAAGAAAAATTAAATATCTCAAATAAGGGTGTGTCAAGACTTGGTCCTTGGGGTGTTTTGTTTTCCCGGAATGCAACGGAAAGTTGGCGCGGGCAAGGCGTGAATGTGAGTACATATTTTATTCAACACTATCAAAAAAGAACAAACGAACGGCACGCGCAATGGCGGAGAACAAACTTGACGATTGAAACAAAACTTGCACAAGGGCAGAAACTATAAACAATAAACAAAAACTTACTTGGTATGGAATGGTGAAACAAACAGCGTGAACTGAGCATGGAATCGTAAACATGGCATGAAGCAGAGTGATGATAATGTCGCCAGGCCGACTGCCTGGCAACTGAAAGCTTAAATAATCGTGACATGATTACAACAGGTGCGTGAGTCCAAAAACAGGTGAAACTAATAAGTAGTCATGGAAACAAAACAAGCAAGAGTGCACAACCAGGAACTAAAAAGAGTCCAAAAAATAAACAGCACATGGCCAAACAAAAACATGATCAACAGACATGACAGGGTGATATTTGCTTATTTTCTGTCTGATGAGATCATTCTTCTCACTAAGCAGATTTTATATTAGTGTTTTACTTGTTTTAAGTGTTTTGGTCCTAAATGATCTCCGTAAGATTTTACAGCTTGTTGCTGAGATTTGATGAGCTATATTGAGTGAAACATGCTTGAAACTAGAATATCAACTGTTGCAAAGCTGTGTCGTCAACACTCACAAGTATAAAACTACTTTTTTAAAGTCATCATTTCTTATTTCAAGCATGAAAAAAAAGCGCATATCATTATGTCAAGATAATGGCACGAGCATTTACTTCATTTAAGAATATTTTTCAACATATTGAGCAAAAAGGTCTCGTTATTTTTCCACCAAGAAAAAGTGCACTTGTTATTAGTGAGAATATACTTATTTTAAGGTATTTTTGGGTTCATTGAGGTTAGCTAATTTGACTGGTTTTGGAAAGTCTTGACAAGCCGAATTTTCTTGTTCTATTGGCAGATAATTTTGCTTGGTTCAAATAAAATACCCCTCATTTTTATATATTTTTTCTTATTTTTGAACACTGACTTTTTGCAGTGTAGATAGTAAAAAATGTGTGGCAGCAGTGTTTATGGATCTAACTAAAGCATTTGACACAATTAATCACAATATTTTAATCAAATAAATAGAACGATATGGCATCAGAGGGTTGGTCTTAAACTGGATAAGAAGTTATTTAACCAACAGGAAGCAATACGTGAAGCTAGGCCAACACACGTCTACAACGCTAAATATATCCTGTGGTGTACCTCAGGGATCAATACTAGGACCGAAATGATTCCATCCATCCATCCATCCATCCATCCATCCACACTTCTACAATGCTAAATATATCCTGTGGTGTACCTCAGGGATCAATACTAGGACCAAAATTATTCAATCTCTATATAAATGACATTTGTAAAGTTACAAAACATTTAAAGTTAGTATTATTTGCGGATGATACAACAACGTTTTGTTCAGGAGAGAACACGCGGAAGATAATACAAATAATAACAGAAGAAATGAACAAATTAAAAAGATGGTTTGACAAAAACAGACTAAAAACTAAAAAAAAACTAAAATAATGCTATTTGGTAACAGTAGAAGAGAAAGTCAAACACAAATATGAAAAGAAGGAATAGAAATTGAAAGAGTAAATGAAACCAAATTGCTAGGTATAATGATTGATGATAAATTGAACAGGAAATCTCATATTAAAAAATATACAACATAAAGTAGCAAGAAACACGTCAATAATGAATAAAGCAAAACATGTTCTAGACCAAAAATCACTTCGTATTCTCTACTGCTCACTAGTGTTACATATCTGAGTTATTGTGTAGAAATATGGGGAAACAATTACAAAAGTACATTTCATTCATTAACTGTGTTACAAAAAAGATCAGTTATAATTAGGGATGTCCGATAATGGCTTTTTGCCGATATCCGATATTCCGATATTGTCCAACTCTTTAATTACCGATACCGATATCAACCGATACCGATATCAACCGATATATGCAGTCGTGGAATTAACACATTATTATGCCTAATTTGGACAACCAGGTATGGTGAAGATAAGGTACTTTTTAAAAAAAATAATAAAATAAGATAACTAAATTAAAAACATTTTCTTGAATAAAAAAGAAAGTAAAACCATATAAAAACAGTTACATAGAAACTAGTAATTAATGAAAATGAGTAAAATTAACTGTTAAAGGTTAGTACTATTAGTGGACCAGCAGCACGCACAATCATGTGTGCTTACGGACTGTATCCCTTGCAGACTGTATTGATATATATTGATATATAATGTAGGAACCAGAATATTGATAACAGAAAGAAATGCGGGGAGGGAGGTTTTTTGGGTTGGTGCACTAATTGTAAGTGTATCTTGTGTTTTTTATGTTGATTTAATGAAAAAAAAACACACAAAAAAAACGATACAGATAATAAAAAACCGATACCGATAATTTCCGATATTACATTTTAACGCATATATCCCTAGTTATAATAATACATCATGTTGGATATAGAGAATATACAAACACTTTATTTATTTAATCGAAAATACTGAAAATCCACGACATAGTGAATTTGCAAACAGCTAAAATGATACACAAAGCAAACTATAACCTGCTAGCCAAGAATGTACAACAATTCTTCTCAACTAAAGAGGGGAAATACAATCTTAGATAAAAATGTAATTTAAAACATTTGTACGCACGTACAACACTTAAGACCTTCAGTATATCAGTATGTGGAATTAAATGATGGAATGGATTAAGCAAAGCAATCAAACAATGTACTAATATGATCCACTTCAAGAAACTCTTCAAACTTAAAGTGTTTACTAAGTACAAAGAAGAAGAACCATGATAAAAATTCTGAATTTATTTCATCCATCCATTCATTTTCAAAATAATCTTACTTATCTCACCATATGAAATGTAACTTACTTCACCGAGTATTATTTTATTATTTATTTATTTTTTGTGGTACCCTTTATTTAGAAAAGTATCGAAAAACATAAGTTGATTGGCAACACTAAAATTGGCCCTAGTGTGTGAATGTTGTCTGTCTATCTGTGTTGGCCCTGCGATGAGGTGGCGACTTGTCCAGGGTGTACCCCGCCTTCCGCCCGATTGTAGCTGAGATAGGCTCCAGCGCCCCCCGCCACCCTGAAGGGAATAAGCGGTAGAAAATGGATGGATGTACGGAATGTGTACTGTACTGTGCAATATACTAATAAAAGTTTCAATCAATCAATCAATGCTGGAGCCTATCTCAGCTGCATTCAGGCGGAAGGCGGGGTACACCCTGGACAAGTCGCCACCTCAATAATTATTATTATTAATACGTATCGCAGGATCCTGTCATTATATTCCTCCCTTCCACTGATCAAAAGCAACGTAAACAAGCACAGTGGACAGCTGAGTTGTGCAGGTGTGAGCCAGTGATGTTGGCAGGGAAGCTGCAGGTCCATTACCCCTTTGGGGCTTAACCCCTATTCTCTGCATCATTAAGACTGACCAGGCGCCCTGGCCTCCGAAATGAGGTCACCGGTCTTAATCCGCCGCGTTGATAAACTTCTAAGACGCTAAACTGTGCCGACACGCAGCATAGCTCGCTCTGTGCTTCAAAAAGTCCTCATTTATATTTATGACAGTCCTAACTCTCCATTCCTGATTAATCCACTTAATATTAGGACACAGATCCCTAAATCTCCTCCTGGCTGATGTGACGTGAATGCCAACTCAGAGATTTGCAGAAGCGTGCACCTAAACGCCCCCCTGCTATTTAAATCTTCCCACTTGTCCCCCGGGCTAACCAGTCAGAATGGTGACGTCCATGACGGCTGACAACACGCCTTCAGTTGCGCCGTTCGAGCGTGGCCTTAGTAGGAGTGGTTTAAGTCATACGCCAGCCGTTGAAGTGCTGGTGATTAGGATGCTCGCTTTCATGATGAGAGGCGCACACAATGTGAGTCAGAGATTAATTAGCGAGTCATCAGAGAGTAAGCGCCGCCTAATTCCCCGAAAGGTTTCTTCAACCTTTTTTGAGAGCTGCATTGATTCCATGGAGAGCTGAACGGTTCTTGACATGTGTGGTCATGAAGTCCTTTGAGCGCTTGGTCCTGCCCCACCTCAAGGACATCACCGCCCCCCTCCTGGACCCACTGCAGTTCACCTATAGAGCCAACAGGTCTGTGGATGATGCAGTGAACCTGGCCCTCCACTTCATCCTGGAGCATCTGGATTCCCCAGGAACCTACGCTAGGATCCTGTTTGTGGACTTCAGCTCTGCCTTCAACACCATCCTCCCTGGAATGCTACGAGACAAGCTCTACCAGCTCAGCGTGCCCGACTCCCTCTGCAGTTGGATCAATGACTTCCTGACAGACCGAAGACAGCATGTGCGACTGGGAAAGATTGTCTCGGACAGTCGAACCACGAACACTGGTACTCCTCAGGGCTGTGTACTCTCCCCCTGGCTCTTCTCCTTGTATAAAAACTGCTGCACCTCCAGTCACCAATCCGTAAAACTGCTCGAGTTTGCGGATGACACCACCCTCATTGGGCTCATCTCGGATGGCGATGAGTCCGCCTACAGGAGAGAGGTGGACCGGCTGACGTCCTGGTGCAGCCTCAACAACCTAGGGCTGAACGCCCAGAAAACAGTGAAGATGATCATGGACTTCAGGAAAGTCACAGCCCCACCATACCCCCTAACCCTGATTGACTCTCCCAACCCCGTCCCCATTGTGGACTCCTTCCGTTTTTTGGGCACCACCATCACCCAAGACCTCAAGTGGGAGCCGACCATCAGCTCCCTCATCAAGAAGGCGCAGAAGAGGATGTACTTCCTGCGGCAGCTGAGGAAACTCAAGGTGCCGACCGAGATGCTGGTGCAGTTTTACTCAGCCATCATAGAGTCCATCCTGACCTCCTCCATCACAGTGTGGTTCCCCGGCGCCACAGTCCAGGATAAGCATAGACTGCAGCGCATGGTACGTGCTGCTGAGAAGGTGATTGGCTGCAAGCTCCCATCCCTCCAGGACTTGTTCTCCTCCAGGACCAGGAGGCGTGTGGGTCGGATCACAGCTGACTCTTCTCACCCTGGACACAAACTATTCTCCCCTCTCCCCTTAGGCAGGAGACTACGCTCCATCCAGACCCACACCTCCCGCCACCTGAACAGTCTTTCCCCCTCGGCCATCAGGCAAATGAACAATAACTCCTAACAGTAGCTCCTTGAATTCCTTGAATTCCTTCTAAGTCTATAACAAGATCTGATAGCTCAGTCACAGCTCTTTTTATTACCAAATATGTGTTGTATGTGTTTTATGTTGCACGTTTGCACCAAGAAAAATTCCTAGTTTGTGAACCCGTTCTCAAACAATGGCAATAAAACTATTCTGATTCTGATTCTGATTCTGATGTTGTATGTTGATATGTGGGATAGGATTGATTGATTGATTGAAACTTTTACTAGTATATTGCACAGTGCAGTACATATTTCGTACAATTCACCACTAAATGGTAACCAGTGTTGGGTTGGTTACTGAAAACCAGTAACTAGTTACACTTACTAATTACTTTATTTCAAAAGTAACTCAGTTACTAACTCAGTTACTTACACCAAAAAGTGTGAAAAGTAACTATTTAGTTTTTTGTTTTTTTTAAAGGCCCCACCCACACTGCTTGGTGTCTCGTCTGACCTGCTGTGACGTAGATTACCATAGTAACTAGTAGGGTTCTACGGTATACGGGTATTAGTATAGTACAGCGATACTAATGAATAATATTCGGTACCATACCGCCTCTGAAAACTACCCTAAGATTTTTGGTTAAAATAAAGCCAACAATGCAATTTTTTTCTGGTCCCCTTTATTTAGAAAAGTATCGAAAGGTACCGAAAAGTATCGAAATAATATTGGTATCAGGACAACATTAGTCACTAAAATATCATGAAAAAGTGCAGATTCCAAGCATTGAAAGACTTAGTATAGTTGAAGACTTACGGTCATTAGAAAACATGACTGCACATCATAATGGTGGCTACACTTTGCATCTTAAAGGCCTACTGAAATGAAATGTTTTTATTTAAACGGGGATAGCAGATCTATTCTATGTGTCATACTTGATCATTTCGCGATATTGCCATATTTTTGCTGAAAGGATTTAGTATAGAACAACGACGATAAAGATCGCAACTTTTGGTATCTGATAAAAAAAGGCTTGCCACTACCGGAAGTAGCGTGACGTAGTCAATTGAACATATACGCAAAGTTCCCTATTGTTTACAATGATGGCCGCCAGAAGTGAGAGAGATTCGGACCGAGAAAGCGACAATTTCCCCATTAATTTGAGCGAGGATGAAAGATTTGTGGATGAAGAAAGTGCAAGTGAAGGACTAGTGGGCAGTGGAAGCGATTCAGATAGGGAAGATGCTGTGAGAGCCGGGGGTGACCTGATATTCAGCTGGGAATGACTACAACAGTAAATAAACACAAGACATATATATACTCTATTAGCCACAACACAACCAGGCTTATATTTAATATGCCACAAATTAATCCCGCATAAAAACACCTAGGTGTTTGTTATGGTAGCTCCTAGCTACTAGCTCGAGCTAGTTATAGCTCGAGCGGGTAATATGGACGGGATCCCGTATATATAACCCGCCAATACAATTCAAACACCTGCACAACACACACACTCACTCAGCCCAAAGAACCGTTCACCTAACCCAGGGGTCGGCAACCCGCGGCTCCGGAGCCGCATGCGGCTCTTTGACCACTCTGATGCGGCTCAGCTACATACTTGCCAACCCCCCCGATTTTCCCAGGAGACTTATGGATCTCAGTGTCTCTCATAGATAACTCCCAGGGAAAATATAATCCTATTTACACTCTAATTACTAAATAAAGGGAGTGCCCTAATTGCACTGCAGTAATTGTCCTCTATAGCGTTTACAAACAGTGTGCCATCCCGGCCACATGTTGTATGTTTTGTTTTTTCTTGCACACATAGGAGACAGCAAAGCATACTTAGTCATCAGCTACACAGCTTACACTGACGGTAGCCGTATCAAACAACTTTAACATTGTTACGTTACAAATATGCGCCACACTGTGAACCCACACCAAAAAAGAATGAAAAACACATTTCTGGAGAACATCCCACCGTAACACAACATAAACACAACACAACCAATACCCAGAATCCCATGCAGCCCTAACTCTTCCGGTCTACATTATACACCCCCGCTACCACCAAATCCCCCCACACATCAACCCCCCCATCCCTCTCCGTGCGTTGGTTGAGCGGAAGAGTTAGGGCTGCATGGGATTCTGGGTATTGGTACCGTCAGTGTAAGATGTGGGGCTGCTGAGGTAGTACGCCTTGCTGTCACTTACGTGAGCAAGCTGAAACTGCATTCTGCATGTGGTCGAGCAGGTACGCTGTTTGGGCAGGCTGTAGAGGGCGCCAAAAGCAGTGTCATCACACCCTGATATTCGGGAGGGTTGGCAAGTATGACGCTATCAAGCGCCATTTATTCACAACTCGCAGGCCGCACTAACATCAAATTTCCACATTAAAGTGCGTGCCGGTGCGTGTGTCGGAGACCCCTGGTTAACATAGCACAAAGCGTTTAAGCTTTGTATGTGGTGTTTTTCATTTTAATTTTTTTTGTGGCTCCCATTATTTTCTTTAATTTGTGAAACTTGCCAAAATGGCTCTTTGAGTGGTAAAGGTTGCCGACCCCTGACCTAACCCAAGGTTCATAAAGCTTATATATTTAACCAAAGTTACGTACATGACACGCACGTACGGGCAAGCAATCAAATGTTTGGAAGCGCGCGGGTGGGACCTGATATTCAGCTGGGAATGACTACAACAGTAAATAAACACAAGACATATATATACTCTATTAGCCACAACACAACCAGGCTTATATTTAATATGCCACAAATTAATCCCGCATAACAAACACCTAGGTGTTTGTTATGCTAGCTCCTAGCTACGAGCTCGAGCTAGTTATAGCAAGCGATCAAATGTTTGGAAGCGTACTCACGGTATCGCGTCTGCGTCTGTTAACGAAGTCAAAGTCCTCCTGGTAAGAGTCTCTGTTGTCCGAGTTCTTCGATCTTGACTGCATCTTTCAGGAATGTAAACAATGAAACACCGACTGTGTTGTGTTGCTGGCTTCCCTCGCAAAATACTCCGCTTCGCACCGACTTTCTTCTTTGATTGCTCAGCTTCTTTCTCCATAATGCAATGAACAAATTGCAACAGATTCACCAACACGGATGTCCAGAATACTGTGGAATAATGAGATGAAAACAGAGCTATTTCGTATTGGCTTCAATAGGGGAGCCATACCTGTGTTCTACTGGCTACGTCACGCGCATACATCATCATCCAAAGGCGTTTTGAACCGGAAGTTTAGCGGGAAATTTTAAATTGCACTTTATAAGTTAACCCGGCCGTATTGGCATGTGTTGCAATGTTAAGATTTCATCATTCATATATAAACTATCAGACTGCGTGGTCGGTAGTAGTGGCTTTCAGTAGGCCTTTAAACATCTAATTTGGGAATGTCCGGCGGGCCAGTTTGAAAAGCTAAACGGGCCGCATGTGGCCCCCGGGCCCTTAATTTGCCCAGGTCTGTTATAAATGCTCACACTGAGTCACGCAAGATTAGCTGAAGTCTCCCGGCTCGATCGCCAAGTTCTTGAATGACTTTCGAGGCATATGTCGACAGAGATTTTTTGGTTGAACGCCAAATCGTCCGACCGTGCGTGCGTTCAACTCGGGAAAATTCCACAGCATTTATTCCCTGACGCGCAGTTAGACTACAAGTCCCAGTTGACGGCTGCGATTTTCTTGTAGCTGCACAAGTCTAACCAACGCGTCCTTTCCCCGTCCTACAGATTGCAGGCCAATTCATGGGTACTACCGTAGCAGGCAAGAGTGTGTCCTTGAATACCCCCAAGAGTCTCTCGTTCCACCTTCACTCGCCCCTCACCACTACTTAAGCAGATGGCCAGAGGCGGAAAAAAATAGAAGTCAATGAACCTGTTTGCAGCTGTCCTCCGTCACACTTACACAACTTCCCTTTCGTTTGCACACGCCGTTCTAAATTTAACACAAACCGTCGTACGATGACAACTATATGCAAATGACACATCTGGTTGACGCAATACAAACGCGTCACTACTGAGAAGAAGCCGCCGTGCCAATTTATTAGACACACCTATTCAAAAACTGTGCAGCAGTTGCGTAATAAGGACACCTCACCTTCTTGATGACGCTGATCTTTCATTAAGTGGTGAATATTTAGAAGTATTTCAGTGTTTCCCATGAACTGCCAAGAGACCTGTGGCGGTGGGGGCGTGGCTATGGGCGTGGTCACCATGACATCATCGAGTAATTTGCATAATTTACTACAATGATATGATTTTCTCTAAAAAGGCTCAAAAAATGTATACTTACTAATTAATAATAACAGTTTTGTTTTAAACGTCCATCCATCCATCCGTTTTACAATATAATTACAGCACTTTATGTACATATTTATATACAGATTTGAACAGTAAGTTATTCACTGAAATATATTTATTAATTGTGGTTCTTACAAAAAATATATCTTATAAAATATAAAAGCTAAAATGTCTCTTAAAGCTCTGCCCCTTTAATTAGTGCATACTAAATAATTTAC
>NC_084734.1:3064159-3266659 GCF_033978785.1 Entelurus aequoreus
ATTCAGCCGCTAGCGATGCTAATGACACCCGTTATAGACGTCATATTTGCGGGGAGGCCGCCATGGAGGGCTCCAGCGAGAAAGCACGTTGGTGTGAACGGGAGGCAGGTTAGCTCACGGCTAACCCCGATCCACTTGCATTTGATTATGTGACGTTGGAAATTTACCCCAAACGCCCGTCTAACCTCATTTAATGGCGTCATTAATAACGCCGGCGTTTAGTAATGATCAAAATGAAGCTAATGTAGATCGAGTGCAGCTGAGAGGCTCCAGCGACCCCGAAAGGGACAAGCGGTAGAAAATGGATGGATGGATTATAAGGTTATGTCTACACTAACCCGGATAACCCCTTAAACGAATAATAATTTAGCCTAAGCCCCCGTTTCAGCCACACTAAACATGCATGAATTGAATATGTTGTCTGTCTATCTGTGTTGTCCCTGCCATGAGGTGGGGACTTGTCCAGGGTGTACCCCGCCTTCCGCCCATGTGCAGCTGAGATAGGCTCCAGCACCCCACGCGACCCCGAAAGGGACAAGAGGTAGAAAATGGATGGATGGATGATTAACGTGGACCCCGACTTAAACAAGTTGAAAAACTTATTGGGGTGTTACCATTTAGTGGTCAATTGTACGGAATATGTACTGTACTGTGCAATCTACTAATAAAAGTATCAATCAAAATGCATTCTCTGGCACTTGTAATGTAGATCCTGACGTTTGGAGGCAGGTTAGCTCACGGTTAACCCCGATCCACTTGCATTTGATTATGTGACGTTGGAAATTATTTACCCCAAACGCCCGTCTAATCTCATTTTATGGCGTCATTAACGCCGGCGTTTAGTAATGATCAAAATGAAGCTAATGTAGATCGAATGCAGCTGAGAGGCTCCAGCGACAACTTGTCCCGAAAGGGACAAGTGGTAGAAAATGGATGGATTATAAGGCTATGTCTACACTAAGCCGGATAACCCCTTAAGAGCAGTGGTTCTTAACCTTGTTGGAGGTACCGAACCCCACCAGTTTCATATGCGCATTCACCGAACCCTTTAGTGAAAAATAAAAGAAAAAATATTTCAGATTCAAGACAGTTATATGTTTTTCTGTAACACTTTAGTATGGGGAACATATTCTAAGTAACAAAGACTTAATGTAGAGTTATTTGGTTAGGGTCAGGGTTAGAGGGTTAGGGTTATAATAAGGCCATGCCGAATAAGGCATTAATAAGTACTTAATAATGACTAGTTAAGAGCCAATATGTTACTAATTTGCATGTTAATAAGCAACTAATTAATGGTGAATATGTTCCCCATACTAAAGTGTTACCATGTTTTTTTACTGGTGCACAAAATGAAGCGTGCATGAACATCACCTTGTTCAAACAACAAAACCAACACAGTGCATAAACTCACAACAAATGACACACCTGCAAATCAGTCTGACTTCTGCTGTTGCCGTATCCGTAATACGCCGATGGGGAGAAGTTTTTATTTACACGATGAGTTGGGTGTGTCTTGACCTCCGCCGAACTCCTGAGCCAGACTCACCTAACCCCTAGGGTTCGATCGACCCCAGGTTAAGAACCACTGGTCTACACTAAGCCTAATAACCCCTTAAACGAATAATTATCTAGCCTAAGCCCCGTTTCAGCCACACTAAACATGCATGGATTGAATATGTTGTCTGTCTATCTGTGTTGGCCCTGCGATGAGGTGGCGACTTGTCCAGGGTGTACCCCACCTTCCGCCCATGTGCAGCTGAGATAGTCTCCAGCACCCCCCCGGGACCCCGAAAGGGACAAGCGGTAGAAATGGATGGATGGATGATTAACGTGGACCCCGACTTAAACAAGTTGAAAAACTTATTGGGGTGTTACCAATTAGTGGTCAATTGTACGGAATATGTACTGTACTGTGCAATCTACTAATACAAGTTTCAGTCAATCAATCAAAATGCATTCTCCGGCACTTGTAATGTAGCTCCTGACGTTTGGATTCTAAGGCTACCGAAATTTTCGGACTATAAGTCGCAGTTTTTTTCATAGTTTGGCCGGGGGTGCGACTTATACTCAGGAGCGACTTATGTGTGAAATTATTAACACATTACCGTAAAATATCAAATAATATTATTGATCTCATTTACGTAAGAGACTAGACGTATAAGATTTCATGGGATTTAGCGATTAGGAGTGACAGATTGTTTGGTAAACGTATAGCATGTTCTATATGTTATAGTTATTTGAATGACTCTTACCATAATATGTTACGTTAACATACCAGGCACGTTCTCAGTTGGTTATTTATGCCTCATATAACGTACACTTATTCAGCCTGTTGTTCACTATTCTTTATTTATTTGAAATTGCCTTTAAAATGTCTATTCTTGGTGTTGGCTTTTATCAAATACATTTCCCCAAAAAATGCGACTTATATCCAGTGCGACTTGTATATGGTTTTTTCCTTCTTTATTATGCATTTTTGGCCGGTACGACTTATACTCCGAAAAATACGGTATGTCTACACTAAGCCGGATAACCCCTTAAACGAATAATTATTTAGCCTAAGCCCCGTTTCAGCCACACTAAACATGCATGAATTGATCAACGTGGACCCCGACTTAAACACGTTGAAAAACGTATTCTGGTGTTGCCATTTAGTGGTCAATTGTACGGAATATGTACTGTACTGTGCAATCTACTAATAAAAGTATCAATCAATCAAAATGCGTTCTCCGGCACTTGTAATGTAGATCCTGACGTTTGGATTCTAAGGCTATGTCTACACTAAGTCGTTTAACCCCTTAAACGATTAATTATTTAGCCTAAGCCCCATTTCTGCCACACTAAACCAGCGTTTAAGGTCCCCCTCCTCAGACAAATTTTTACACTGGTAAGCGCGCCGTGTATTTCTTGAATCTCCGGCACTTAGTATTTGAATTTTCAATCACTATGGACTGGACTCACAATATTATGCTAGACCCACTCGACGTCCATTGCACCGGTCGCCCTAGGGGAGGGTCCCCACATCTGCGGTCCTCTCCAAGGTTTCTCGTTGCCCCATTGGGTTGAGTTTTTCCTTGCCCTGATGTGGGATCTAAACCGAGGATGTCGTTGTGGCTTGTGCAGCCCTTTGAGACACTCGTGATTTAGGGCTTTATAAATAAACATTGATTGATTGATTTTCGTTATAGGCAATTCATTAAAAAAAACGCACTACTACGTTTGCTTTTTTTAAACATCATTGATTTCTACTCACTTTAGACTTCATGAGAGCCAAAAAACATAATAAAACATCACTTACTTGTAACAAGTCTGCTGTCATTAGGATGCCAACTGCTACGATGTTAATATATTCTGATTTAGATAAAGTATGATTCATATTCCTCCGAAGAAAAGTGTATTTTCTTTCATAGTATTTTCCTTTTAAGCAATTCATTAAAAAAAGCGCATCATTGTTTGCTTTTTTTCAACATCACTAATTTCTACTCACTGTAGACTTCATGAGAGCCAAAAAACATAATACAACATCACTTGCTGTAACAAGTCTGCTGTCATTAGGATGCCAACTGCTAGTATGTTAATATATTCTGATTTAGATAAAGTATGACTCATAATCTTCGCGAAGAAAAGGGGGGTGGAACCAAGTGTCTTTTCGTGTCGTTCTCGCCATTCTGGGTCTAAATTGGCTGTTAAAGTCCACCAGCTTGTTGGATTAGATAGTCATTCTTTTATCCAGGTGAGAGGCATGATTTATGGTCTAGAATAAAGTTTGACGAGGAAGCAGCTCATCAGTTGATCATGCCAACATTGGCAGTTTGTCTGAGTTAGCGCTTATGATAACAATATCACTAATACTTGGTTAATATTCAAGTTATGAAATGTAAATTGAGTATTGTTGGCAGTTTTTATTGGATTTTATGAGCGGAATAGAAGACCTCGCATTTGCTCTGCTTTAAGCGGACATTAATGTACCTTTATTTACGAGTTAAAACGCATTAAAAACAAATACATTTGTCATGTCTTTCATAATGATTGTGAACGATAGGCAAAATTCCCAAAAAGTGCTGGGAATTTTACAGAGAAAGTGAAGATGACACATTTGACTTTTGACACTATATGATGCCATCAGTAGGCGAGTCATTGTGACATCTACATAAGTGTAAACTATAAGTTAAAGCTATGTGTCGCTGCTTCCGGTTTTCATGCATTTTTTAACAAATTATAACGAAGGCAGGCCTTGTACCGTAATTTCCGGACTATAAGCCGCTACTTTTTCCCCTCGTTCTGGTCCCTGCGGCTTATACAAGGGTGCGGCTTATTTACGGCCTGTTCTTCTCCGACACCGACGAAGAGGATTTCGGTGGTTTTAGTACGCAGGAGGAAGACGATGACACAATGATTAAAGACTGAGTTTCCATATACCGGTAGGCTGGTTATTTTGATAACGTACAGGCGAGCACTTTGTATTACTTTGCACCGTTGTATTATTTGTACTCTGCACGAATGCTGTTCGCCATGTCAAAGATGTGAAAGTTTGATTGAATGATTGAAAGATTTATTGTTAATAAATGGGACGCTTTGCGTTCCCAAACAGTCATCGGGACGCTTTGCGTTCCCAAACAGTCATCTCTGTCCCGACAATCCCCTCCATGGTAGCAGGAACCCCTATATACTACGCTAATTACACATCAAAACCCTGCGGCTTATAGTCGGGTGCGGCTTATATATGGAGCAATCTGTATTTTCCCCTAAATTTAGCTGGTGCGGCTTATAGTCAGGTGCGGCTTATAGTCCGGAAATTACGGTAACTCTGTTTCACAACATATATACATATCTGCTTAGCTCGAGACGTAGCAAGAAATATATAAAAAGTGCCTGAAAAATATTTATTGGCATTGACCATTGTATGCATCATACAATAATATAAAACATGTAAAGCGACTTTGGGTACTTAAAAAACCGCTGTATAAATCCTGGGTATTATTATTATTATTATTAAAATGTTGGGTAATTTCATTGACTAAAACTATATCAATTTAGATGACATTTTTTTAATCAAAACAAACATTTTCGACAAAGGCTAAAACTAAATTAAAAACTGCTGTCAAAATTAACACGGATAGAGAGGCACTTTTTTACATGGTTGATAGTCCTCAGTGCACGTGTGATTGGGTATTATCTCATGGTTAAGCTGTTGTTTATAGCCTAGCTGTTGTAAACCAGTACCATTATGTGGTTATTGGATTCAGTATCTTCCTGTTTGAATGTTGGCCTGTATACTAACTTTAATTCACCGCTCTATTTAGTAATGGCACCAGCATGATCTCCCTGATCATCCCACCTAAGGACCAGATTTCTAGAGTGGCCAAAATGTTGGCGGACGAGTTTGGCACCGCCTCCAACATCAAGAGTCGAGTCAACAGACTCTCCGTACTCGGGGCCATCACCTCTGTACAGCAAAGACTAAAACTGTACAACAAGGGTAGGTGAATAATAAACCCAACACCCTATCTGCCCCTCTTGAGAGTGTTAAATATATACTTCAAGCAAATGGAAATGCAACGTTACACTGGTCCAAGTGGGTCCTCTAGATGTTAATTACAAAAATACATGACTACATTGATGAAAATTACGTTATCATGGTGTTTTGTAAGAATTAATCACATTATACCTTAGGGCTTGTGATATGTAATGAGTTTCTTATACTTACAATTCATGAATTGCTTATCTAATCTATTCAGAATTTGAGTCAGGTGTCATAAAACGAGAGAGGCTAGCAAGTTTTTCTCTGCTCATGTTTGTTTTCACTAAGCGTATGTATGCACAGGGTGACCCGTCGTGTTAAAGTACCAGTATAATGGAAAAATAAGTTGCCACTGTATTAAAGCTATTATCATATATATCTGATTTATGACCCAAAATACTTACAAGGTGTGCCAGTAAATCGATATGATCAAAATAGTATCAATCTCACGGAGATTCCCGAGCCATTTTGAGTCGATAATGAGTAAGCCAGTCACATGATCCGTGACTGAGAGGAAGGAACCACAGATCTTTCGCATTATTGCCAATGCTAATCAAGCAGTCTTTGTGAGAGCCAACAACGATTACTTTGGGGAAAAAATAAGATCCAGAACCTAATATTTTTGAGCCCGAACACAAGGAGGATGAGCAATATGTTTTAGAAGCTGAGAGCTAATCGGATGCAGCTTTATTTAAACACTATAGTATCAGCAGCATTGCTTGGTGGTTAACACACAAACTAACAATAATAACACAAACACCGTACAATTTTTGTTCTTACTGGGATGCTGACCGACGGGACGCTCACACAATCCCGTATAGATGAAGAATCAATTGCAATCCTCACAAAGGGTTAAAAAAAAGGTGGCTGACACAAACCTTTTTTTGCCATCTTGGTGGATGTCAAAGTCGACCAGCTCGTCGGTCCATGGTCACATTTGTCTACCACTAGGTGAGAAATGCATGAATTAAAATCCAGAATTAATTTTTACCAAATTTGACACAAGGCAAAAACAGCCGCCGGCTCGGTGTGTCAACAATAGCAACGTAAGCTAGCATTAGCTCACTGCTATTTGTGTGTCGCTAAAATAGTTTGTCTGTGTTAGCGCTTATAATAACAATATGGCGCACATTTGGTTAATTTTCAGGTCACGACATGTAAATGGAGTACTGTTGGTGGGTTCTGGATGTTTTTAGAGGGTTTTATGGGCGCAATAGAGGAGCTTTGGTCTGTTGACTCAATTATTAGCTATTTATTTACGATATCGAATGCATAAAATAAGCCAAACACGTGTTCTTGTCTCACATAAGGATTGTGAATGACAAACGGCACATTTGTTTTCCAATTTTGGCATATTTCCAGTATGACTGATCTGTCGAGAGTGCAGGAGCATTGCTCTCGTGATGTCATTTGACCCCGAATCTACAGAAATTGCCTAAGATATTCGGAGCGGATTATTCAAGATGACCCACTGAATTTGTGGCATTTTGTAATGTTCGGACGGTAGTTTCACATACTTTGCGGATTGTAAATACAATTGGATATGGTTTATTGGATAATATTAATTAGAGATGTCCGATAATATCGGCCTGCCGATATTATCGTCCGATAAATGCTTTAAAATGTAATATTGGAAAATATCGTTTTTTTTATTATCGGTATCGTTTTTTTGTTTTTTGTTTTTTTTAATTAAATCAACATAAAAAACACAAGATACACTTACAATTAGTGCACCAACCCAAAAAAACTCCCTCCCCCATTTACACTCATTCACACAAAAGGGTTGTTTCTTTCTGTTATTAATATTCTGCTTCCTACATTATATATCAATATATATCAATACAGTCTGCAAGGGATACAGTCCGTAAGCACACATGATTGTGCGTGCTGCTGCTCCACTAATAATACTAACCTTTAACAGTTAATTTTACTCATTTTCATTCATTACTAGATTCTATGTAACTGTTTTTATATTGTTTTACTTTCTTTTTTTATTCAAGAAAATGTTTTTAATTTATTTATCTTATTTTACTTTATTAATTAAAAAAAAAAACCTTATCTTCACCATACCTGGTTGTCCAAATTAGGCATAATAATGTGTTAATTCCACGACTGTATATATTGATATCGGTATCGGTAATAAAAGAGTTGGACAATATCGGATATCGGCAAAAAGCCATTATCGGACATCCCTAATATTAATTATACAATGTCAACTTGTTTTTACATTATACTGGTACTTTAAGACAGAGTACTGAGCAACTCTTAACATGCTGATCAAAGTTTTGCCGTGTTTCTTTGCATTTCAGTTAGTTTAAAAAAATACTTTTGAAGTGTGTTATTAACCCTATAAAAAACACTCCCCACATCATCCAAAATGAAAAATGTTATGACATATGTGTGAGACAATTCCAGTTAAGACATCAAATATGCTGTCTTTATTCAAATGTCATGGTATTTTATTTCCCATTTTTCTCTACAGTGCCACCTAATGGCTTAGTGGTGTACTGTGGTACCATCGTTACTGACGAAGGGAAAGAGAAAAAAGTTAATATCGACTTTGAGCCTTTTAAACCAATCAACACCTCCCTGTATCTCTGTGACAACAAGTTCCATACTGAGGTAAGCACATTTTCATGCTCATTTTCATTGGACGCCATTGTTTTAATGTTTCAATCTGTCTCACGTGGTTTCTTGTTAAAACAGGCATTGACAGCCCTGCTTTCTGATGACAGCAAGTTTGGTTTCATCGTGATTGATGGTAGTGGGGCGCTATTCGGCACACTGCAGGGGAACACCAGAGAAGTGCTGCACAAGTTTACTGTGGACCTACCCAAGAAGCACGGTACTACACCACAAATACAACACATCAGATTTTTTATTTGTATTACATTTGCTATACTCCCTCGGGCATAATCATATGAATTAAACCTAACTTTGTTACTTCGATGCTATTAGTCCTCCCCGATGCTATTAGTCCTCCCCTCAACCCGTCTGAATGATTCTCCTTCATCCTTGTTCCAGGCAGAGGAGGACAGTCTGCTCTGCGTTTTGCTCGTCTAAGAATGGAGAAGAGACACAACTATGTGAGGAAAGTGGCCGAAACAGCTGTCCAGCTCTTTGTGTCAAACGACAAAGTCAATGTGGCAGGAATGGTTCTGGCTGGTTCCGCCGATTTCAAGACTGAGCTCAGTCAGTCCGACATGTTTGACCCAGTAAGTGTCGACTCTATAGTGTCCGTCAGGTTTTCCTTGATGACCAAGAAAGGGTGACATGGTTTGTTATGCAGTATATATGACTCTAGTCACTTGTTCATTTGGGAGGAGCACACAGACGTATAATTTAATTAATGCACGCACTCCTCCATATGCGATACAGACAGCAGATGAGATATTGTAAACAGTGACCATGTATAGACAGTTTTAATCGATATATTAATTTATATTCCTTATATTCAACTACATTGATATGTGCTCGGCAAGTTTGCCTTCCGAAATATAGGTATTGATCCAACATGGTTTTAAAAATAAATCGATGAATTTTATCGATACTAGAAAAAGGAACGGCAGACTTTATATGAAGTTTAACACTCTTGATAAGGACGTTAAACATCATTCATCTTCTGTCTGTCGAAACAAGAATAACAGATAGCTATGGTGGCTGAGAAAGGTCACTCCAGATGCAAACGCCGCAAGGCAATATCAATTACAACACAACAACTTTCAGCCACAACACGATTGCAAAAGTAATAACAAATACAAAATGCCACAACCCAATAATATAGAGCAGGGGTCACCAACGCGGTGCCCGCGGGCACCAGGTAGCCCGTAAGGACCAGATGAGTAGCCCGCTGGCCTGTTCTAAAAATAGCTCAAATATCAGCACTTACCAGTGAGCTGCCTCTATTTTTTAAATTTTATTTATTTACTAGCAAGCTGGTCTCGCTTTTCCGACATTTTTAATTCTAAGAGAGACAAAACTCAAATAGAATTTGAAAATCCAAGAAAATATTTTAAAGACTTGGTCTTCACTTGTTTAAATACATTCATAAATGTTTTTACTTTGCTTCTTATAACTTTCAGAAAGACAATTTTAGAGAAAAAATACAACCTTAAAAATGATTTTAGGATTTTTAAACACATATACCTTTTTACCTTTTAAATTCCTTCCTCTTCTTTCCTGACAATTTAAATCAATGTTCAAGTAAATGTATTTTTTTTATTGCAAAGAATAATAAATACATTTTAATTTAATTCTTCATTTTAGCTTCTGGTTTTTCGACGAATAATATTTGTGAAATATTTCTTCAAACTTATTATGATTAAAATTCAAAAAAATTATTCTGGCAAATCTAGAAAATCTGTAGAATCAAATTTAAATCTTATTTCAAAGTCTTTTGAATTTCTTTTAAAATTTTTGTTCTGGAAAATCTAGAAGAAATAATGATTTGTCTTTGTTAGAAATATAGCTTGGTCCAATTTGTTATATATTCTAACAAAGTGCAGATTGGATTTTAACCTATTTAAAACATGTCATCAAAATTCTAAAATTAATCTTAATCAGGAAAAATGACTAATGATGTTCCATAAATTCTTTTTTACATTTTTTCAAAAAGATTCGAATTAGCTAGTTTTTCTCTTCTTTTTCTCGGTTGAATTTTGAATTTTAAAGAGTCGAAATTGAAGATGAATTATTTCAAAATTTAATTGTCATTTTTTTCGTGTTTTCTCCTCTTTTAAACCGTTCAATTAAGTGTAAATATCATTAATTATTAATAATAACATAGAGTTAAAGGTAAATTGAGCAAATTGGCTATTTCTGGCAATTTATTTAAGTGTGTATCAAACTGGTAGCCCTTCGCATTAATCAGTACCCAAGAAGTAGCTCTTGGTTTCAAAAAGGTTGGTTACCCCTGATATAGAGCAACAACACAACTTTAAGCAACAAAGGACGCGACTGAAGTTACGACGACGGACCGATTTCCTGAACATAGTATATTAGTATTATTGAAAGAGCAAAACAAAGTTATTTATGACTGCAAAAGTGGTCACACTCCACTTACTTTTCCAACTTAGTTCATTACACATTTTGTCTCAAGAAAGTTAAAGTTAAAGTACCACTGATAGATGACCTATCCCCCTTGGTCCACCCCCTGGGAAGTGAGGGGAGCAATGAGCTGAGGGAATCATTTTGGTCATTTAACCCCCAATTCCAACCCTTGATGCTGAGTGCCAAGCAAGGAGGTAATGGGTCTCATTTTTATAGTCTTTGGTATGACTCGGCCGGGGTTTGAACTCGCAACCTACCGATCTCAGGGCGGACACTCTAACCACTAGGCCACTGAGCAAGTCGGTGAGTCGTCGAAAGTTGTCGACTGTCACTTCAATTCCGTCCTTAAGTTGTCGAGTTTTGGCTTATAGTTTTTTATTGTGTTGTGGCGTTTGTATTTGTTGTAGCTTTAGCAATCTTGCAATAGCTAAAATTTTGTGTTGTGGCTTCATGTTCTTGTGTTTGTTTTTGTTGTGACTTCTTTCTGTTACTGTAGCTGTTCATGAAAATGAGAGTAGTAACCGGTCAAACCACTGGTTGGTTGCGCTTCATTTTTTATATTAATTTATTTTGTATTTGTATTATTTCTATGTAAAAAAAACAACAGCAAAAGTAGCAGGTAAACGTGTTAATTCAACCTGAAGATATGTTGGTTGCACTTTATTTTTGATACCAATATTGTATTAGTTATGTTGAAAAACAAAAGCAGAATTTGCAGGAAAATCTACTGTTAAATGTTAGTTACTGGAATTTTATTGAGCATTTCTTGAATATTAAAAGAGTAGAAATTCATAATTATTTTTGTTAATTATAACATGATACTAATTAATAATGATTATAATTTAGTTATAAGTAATTATAATAACAATTCATTTATAAATAATTCCCCTACAAAAAATAACAGGAAAGCAGTAAACTTAACCTGTAGTGTCCAGTATCCAATATTTATTTCAGTCACACAGGTTGATATATAAATTTTTGGCTAAAAAGTTACTGAATTGATTTCAACTCGCTAAATTGTTCCGGATCGTATCGTTCTGAAAATATAACCACACATTCTGAATCGAATCATTGTTAAACAAATCGTTACACCTCTACATGCTATGTAAATAAGATAAGGCTATTTAGTGTGTTTATACCAATGTATAGATCTGTTTCATATGAAAGGCACCCTTATGTTAACCTTCTTGGAAGGGTGGTTTGCCTGCCACACCCCCACCCCTCTTATAATGGTAGAGCAAACACTGCATTGGAGGGCCTAAGATCGAAATTGAATCACCATCACCTAAATGCATAATATGCTATTCATTTGTGTATAACCACAATCTGTTTATTATCATTAACAGAGGTTACAAGCCAAGGTTCTGAAGTTGGTAGACATTTCCTATGGTGGAGAAAATGGTTTTAACCAGGCAATTGAGCTCTCTGCAGAGGTTCTCTCCAATGTCAAGTTCATCCAAGAAAAGAAGCTAATAGGTAGGTGGTTTGGTTAACACAGTAGAGTGACTTTAAGAACTTTTAATGAGAGCCGTAGAGTTGTTCTGATGGAGAAAATGTGTATTTATAATCCTCTCTATTGTGGCTCTCCAGGTCGATACTTTGATGAGATCAGTCAGGACACCGGGAAATACTGCTTTGGTGTGGAGGACACACTCAAAGCCTTGGAGATGGGAGCTGTGGAGATCCTCATAGTCTACGAGAACTTAGACACCATGCGTTACATTTTACGTGTGCATGGGGCCGAGAGCAACGGAGCTGAGAACGGTGCACAGGCTAATTATGCCATAGATCACCTAATTATAATAACAACAATGCCACATATTATCGTAGAGCCAAAATGCTCAATGGTGTTTTGTTTGGTTCCTAGATGAGAAGACTTTGTACCTAACACCAGAGCAAGAGAAAGACAAGTCTCATTTCACAGATAAGGAGGTAAGAAGTACACCGATAGACGGCAGTTAAGTTGTCCTAAGTTTATCTGACTTTGATTGTGTTGAAAGACGGGGCAAGAACACGAACTGATCGAGAGCATGCCACTGCTGGAGTGGTTTGCCAACAACTACAAAAAATTTGGGGCCACGCTGGAGATAGTCACAGACAAGAGCCAAGAAGGATCCCAGTTTGTCAAGGGCTTTGGAGGCATTGGGGGTGAGCAGTGCAAGAGTGTATTTTTACATTTTGTATAAATGGTTACTAAAATGAGGGTGTGGTATATAGAAAAGGTTGGCAGTCAATTATAATATTTACCTGAGGTTAGGGGTGCAACAATAATCAGGAATATTGATAACTGCAGTAACATTCCAGACAGTATTACCGTTTAAAATGTAAATGATTAAAAAACCAATATTGATAGCTGCACTTTGATCAACTCACTTAAATGCGAACATGAAAACAAGAGGTCAAAACATATTTCCCCATTAGGAACCAACATACCCAAATCTAAACTTATACAAACACATGGGTGTTTGAGCAACTAAGATAATCAATTGTGCATATTGAACCTATAGGCTGTGCTGTCTCTCAGAGGCTGTAATCCGAGGAAAAGAGACAGACATTCAAGGGCTGCTTAACAGAGTAAGACACAATGCCCGCCAGAAATAGGAAATAATACTAATAGATTTTATTTGTTACGCACTTTCATTGAAATATATCTCAAACTGCTGCAGTACAAACCAATATTTAAAACAATAAAAGCTTTTAAAAAGCCGTTAAAACTGAAAAATACTATCAGTGAAGCATAAAAAACACAACCCATGCAAAATAGTGGTTTTTAACAGAAGGTCTTTTTTTAGCAATAAAAAAAAAGAAGAAAAACAAATGATTTCAGTGTGTGTGTATAAGTACTTTTTTAGCACACATTATGCAATAATAAGGATAATCGTGATAATTTTGGTCAGGATAACCATGCTATGAAATTTTCATATGATTATATCTGTACCTGAAGTATATCCTAAATTGGGAAAATGTGTGGAAAACTCATTTCTATTAATCCTCAAGGGACAAAGGCTGACTTTTTTCAGTAAATTGTTACTGTATTTTTGACCATGCGCATCAGTCTCCCCACGCTAAAAGACGTCACGCGCAGGCGTCCTCCCGAATGGGAACCCATCCATTCTGAGGACAGTCATACTAGACTACGAGTGACTGCCGATGAATTTATGTTGTGTGATGTTTCATAAGAAGGTTTTTTTCAATTTCAATGTCCAATTCTTTTACGGCTTTAACTAGTAGCTAGTCGATAATACCTCAAAGTCAAACAGGACCTATAAGTCCTGCATTTTTCAAAGGGCATAAAAATATTTTGGATTCATATTTTCTATTCCTTGTTTGGCTCAAATCTCTCAAATCAACTTCAGCCTAAAACAAAAAATATCAAACCTGTAGTGTTTTTGTATTTTTATTTGAACCCTCTGAAGGCCTTTTAAACAAATCCAGTCACAGTTGTCAATTAGTATACATTAGCATGACATTTGTTATTTTAATAATTTAAAGGCCTACTGAAATTAAATGTTTTTATTTAAACGGGAATAGCAGATCCATTCTATGTGTCATACTTGATCATTTCGCGATATTGCCATATTTTTGCTGAAAGGATTTAGTACAGAAAATCGACGATAAAGTTCGCAACTTTTGCTCGCTGATAAAAAAAAAAGCCTTGCCTGTACCGGAAGTAGCGTGACGTCACAAGCGGTAGTGCTGCTCACAATTCCCCGTTGTTTACAATGGAGCGAGAGAGATTCGGACCGAGAAAGTGACGATTACCCCATTAATTTGAGCGAGGATGAAAGATTCGTAGATGAGGAACGTTTCAGTGAAGGACTTGAGAGGCAGTGATGGACGTATCTTTTTTCGCTCTGACCGTAACTTAGGTACAAGCTGGCTCATTGGATTCCACACTCTCTCTTTTTTCTATTGTGGATCACAGATTTGTATTTTAAACCATCTCAGATACTATATCCTCTTGAAAATGAGAGTCGAGAACGCGAAATGGACATTCACAGTGACTGAACATGTAAATACACGATTAATAATTCAGCTTTGCGAAGCTAAAAAAATAGAAGCTAACCTGGCTACGTAGTCAACGTGATAGCAGCAGTCTCAAGTGCAGATAGAAACTAAATTTAAAAAAACCTGACTGGATGGATAGACGGAAGATCAATAATACTATTAAACCATGAACATGTAAATACAGGATTAATAATATTCCGCTTGGCGAAGCTAAAAAAAACAGACGCTAACCTAGCTGCGTAGCTAACTTAGATGCGGCGGCGGGCGTTGTACGCTTTTGACGACACCCCGGCCGCCATCAGAGTCTGCAAGAAACATATATTTCCCCAAAGTTACGTACGTCACATGCACATATCGACACGCACGTACGGGCAAGCGATCAAATGTTTGGAAGCCAAAGCTGTACTCACCGTAGTGCGTCTGTTATCCTGCTCAAAACACAACACAACCTCCTGGTGTTGGTGTTGCTGTAGTCCGCCGCTCCACCGATCGCACCTACAACTTTCTTATTTGCAGTCTCCATTGTCCATTAAACAAATTGCTCAATCGCTTTATTAACAAGCGGTAACTGGTTGTAGTTCAAAAAGTAACATGTATAAAATTTTTTGGTTTAGGATTGAAGTTTGAGAAATTTGAGCAAAAAAGGTCAAGAAAAATATGAATTCAAAAATGTTTAGGTATTTTATGTCTTGTTTGGCTTCACAGATAGTGAATTGAATATACTCACTCGGTTAAACTATCAACTGGTATTATGACAATTGTAACAGATTGTACAGATCTCGCATTGATTGACACAGTTGTCTCTTTCCAGGTATCTTGCGGTACAGGGTGGACTTCCAGGGCATGGAGTACCAAGGAGAGGACGACGAGTTCTTTGATTTGGATGACTACTAGGTAGTCGGGGACTGATATCGGGAGAGAAAAAACACAAAGGAAAGAATGAAGAAATAAGGAAAGAAAAATGCCACCTCTCTTGCAGCAAGTGAGGGGCTCAACTCTGTTGACCACATAATGACAGACAACTTCCAATTTACTTGTTGGCTACACAACGTTGTACATACATTTCATCTGTACACACATCGAAGTACATCACACAGGCTGAAGAGAACTTTCATCCAGAGAGGGAGAAAGCCTTTCCTGAATAAATCCCTGCCTTAGAGTGCTGGTTCCTTCCCCCAGTTGGATTGGACTTGACTCATTTTTGTTCCTTATCTCCCCCACTTTTCTCCATTTTGAATGAACACAACAGCAAGTTCCCAGATTAATTGCTGCCCTCAATCCTGTATGAATACGAACTTTGGAGTCCCCAAATATTAGAGAAAATGAATTTTCTTTTCCTCCCTGCCTCTTACCTCCCCTCAATGCTTTATCTTTTTTTTTTTTTTTTTTTTTTTTTTTTTCAGTTTTTTTTTACTGGCGACTGCTGCTGCTGTTGTATTTTATGAGAGTGGGGGATTTTTTTTACCTGGGTTTCTGTAGAGAAAGGGGGACAAAGTATTAAAATTTGAACTGCTGAAAACCATTGCTACCTCCTCATCTCCTGTGCTCTCAAACCTTCACCCTCAGTCCACCTGCCTCCTTTGAGAAAGTTGACTATCTCCTTGCTTTCCTGCCAGATGTGATGTATGCATGACTGCACAAAGTACTTGTGAGTTCTTTCCTTGATTCACAAAGATCCACATATTGTTTGAAAGCTAGCGTTTCCATTTTTTTTTTTTTAGCACAAATCAAAATCCTAGTACGTTTGATTTGCTTTACTACCAAAATTAAACCCCTCTCATTTTTGACTTCATCTCAACATATGTTCAACTAGTGATGTGTGTTTGTATTTGGGACTGTTTTGGCATAATTGTGGAGATTGATAATCTGGTTTCCTCCCACCTCCAAAGACATGCACCTGGAGATAGGTTGACACTAAATTGGCCCTAATGTGTGAATGTTGTCTGTATCTGTGTTGGCGACTTGTCCAGGGTGTACCCCGCCTTCCGCACGAATGCAGCTGAGATAGGCTCCAGCACCCCGCGACCCCGAACGGGACAAGCGGTAGAAAATGGATGGGAGGAAGACAAAAGAATACATTTGGAAACAAACTCTTAGTTGAATTAATGACATGATGAACATTGTGTATGACCCTAATTTAGCAACAGTTGTTAGAGTTAAACTACCGTATTTTTCGGACTATAAGTCGCTCCGGAGTATAAATCGCACCGGCCGAAACTGCATAATAAAGAAGGAAAAAAACATATAAGTTGCACTGGAGTATAAATCGCATTTTTTGTGGAAATTTATTTGATAAAAGCCAACACCAAGAATAGACATTTGAAAGGCAATTTAAAATAAGCAAAGAATAGTGAACAGGCTGAATAAGTGTACGTTATATGAGGTATAAATAACCAACTGAGAACGTGCCTGGTAACGTAACATAACAACCTACTCAGTGGCCTAGTGGTTAGAGTGTCCGCCCTGAGATCGGTATGGTTGTGAGTTCAAACCCCGGCCGAGTCATACCAAAGACTATAAAAATGGGACCCATTACCTCCCTGCTTGGCACTCAGCATCAAGGGTTGGAATTGGGGGTTAAATCACCAAAATTGATTCCCGGGCGCGGCCACCGCTGCTGCCCACTGCTCCCCTCACCTCCCAGGGGGTGAACAAGGGGATGGGTCAAATGCAGAGGACAAATTTCACTACACCTAGTGTGTATGTGACAATCATTGGTACTTTAACTTAACTTTAATAGTATGGTAAGAGTCATTCAAAAGAACATGCTATACGTTTACCAAACAATCTGTTATCCTAATCGCTAAATCCGATGAAATCTTATACGTCTAGTCTCTTACGTGAATGAGCTAAATAATATTATTTGATATTTTACAGGTAATGTGTTAATAATTTCACACACAAGTCACTCCTGAGTATAAGTCGCACCCCCGGCCAAACTATGAAAACAAACTGCGACTTATAGTCCGAAAAATACGGTAAGTTGGTCACATATGGAGGTAATTACATCTTTTTTTCATCACACATTACCATAAATTGTAATATTCAAAGAGTTATTTTGTTGAGTAAACAAACAGAAATTGAAAAAAGTTACACATTACATTTAAAAAATGACGATGACTGAGTGTGCCTTAGCATGTTCCTCTTCAGGATAGCAACAGCATCTTTAGCAAGGGCCCTTTTGTTTAGGGGAGTCAACGGGGAAAGCCTTAGTAGCCGGGATAGCCAATCGGCAACCTGCAAAATCGCCAAACCACGCCCATTAGAGTGACACCACCCAATCGACATCCTGCCTCCACGCATGGGCGTTTCCATCCCCCCGCCCCCCGCCCTCCCGCTCACAGCGTCCTACCCAATGCTGTGTGCTCGAGCAAAGCGAATGACGTCTCTGCATTTGCGGGCCGCCGACGCAGGGCTGGGTTTCCATTTTCAGAGCGAGTTTCGGGGGGGATCGTCAACATGGAGCCGGAGATGGAGGACAAAACGTTGGATCTAATGGTAAGATCCGTTTCACCGCGGCGTTTGGGACTGACGGGAGTGTCCCCCTGGACGCGGATATGCGGGGCGGGGAGGGAAAGCTTAGACGCCGAGTCGAAGGGTTTAGAGCGAAGCGGTTTATCCGGGGAGGTGGAGGAGAAAAAGGGGGACCAGGAATCGAAGGGAGGGCCTGAAATCATCGATACCCTTTCAAGAATCCGACATATAATCATTGTTATGATTAAAAATGTCGTGCTGTTATTGCCGGGTGGCTGTGAACTCCATAACGATGAAGCTAACGCCGGCGCGTAGCTTTGTCTGCGGCGGATTCGTGCGGTTGTCGAGCCGAAGAGCAGCGGATGTTTCTCGGCGTAGCGATCACTGCGGTGACGCTGCGCCACTCCAGCTTGGGCCCTGTCTGGCTGGTTAGCCTTCCTGCTAAGGGACGACCGACCACTTGGAATTCACGCTTATGTTGACATATTAGCCGTGTGCTGGGGGTAACCTGACGGTACAATATGTGCGGGGACGCCGACTACCGCCGCGGGCGACGTGGAATGTCGCTAAAACGGCCACAGTGCGAGATATGAGTGTTTATATTTGTGAAGTGCGTAGAAGGAAGTGCACTTGCCTTTTCATTCATCTAGCATTAGCGGGCTAGCCGCCGAGCTAGCACGTTAGCTCCCCCTTAACATTCCTTTCCGTATCGAAATAGACATTTAGTCGTGACAGCTCGGTGCCAAACACCGCCTTCAAACGGACACTCGATATAGTTAGTTGTTCATTTGTTGCTAAATAGTCATTTTGTATTTACGTCTAAAATCATTAGCTGCCGTCAAAAAAGTTAGCAAGCTAAAGTGTCGTTAGCATGTGGAAAAGCCTTATTTTGTAACGCGTCATGTTGTATCAATATATGTCTTTTTTTTTTATAGGTAAAACACAACTAGAGTAGGGGAAAAAAGCACTAAGACCTAGGCATGATGACTATTTTGTAAAGTTTAATAGAGCGGTCCAGCAGCGCTTCATACATTTATCAGCGTCACCTCAAATGACTTTACACACTTTATATTTCTGGGTAGCTAAAAGTTCAATTATTGCACATTGTGTTTTAAAACAAATTGAACTATTTGAAGATAAAGATGCAACGTACGTTCTGCCTTTGTGTATTACCGTCAGATAAGATTAGTTACTGTATTTTTTGGAGTATAAGTCGCACCAGCCGAAAATGCATAATAAAGAAGGAAAAAAACATATATAAGTCGCACTGGGGAAATGTATTTGATAAAAGCCAACACCAAGGATATACATTTTAAAGGCAATTTAAAATAAATAAAGAATAGTGAACAACAGGCTGAATAAGTGTACGTTATATGAGGCGTAAATAACCAACTGAGAACGTGCCTGGTATGTTAACGTAACATATTATGGTAAGAGTCATTCAAATAACTATAACATATAAAACATGCTATACGTTTACCAAACAATCTGTCACTCCTAATCGCTAAATCCCATGAAATCTTATACGTCTAGTCACTTACGTGAATGAGCTAAATAATATTATTTGATATTTTACAGTAATGTGTTAATCATTTCACACACAAGTCGCACCTCCGGCCAAACTATGAAAAAAACTGCGATTTATAGTCTGAAAAATACGGTATGTATCAACTAATCGTGAAACTACTTATATATTTATTTATTTACAGACAGACAAGTTTTGTATTTTGTTATTGTTTCTTTTGTTAAAATCAGAGTCCGTTCTGCAAAAAAGGTCATCCCTAAAAGCACACAGCTTATGGACATAATAAATAATGTAAATAATTCAATGTACCGTATTTTTCTGACTATAAGTATCAGTTTTTTTCATAGTTTGGCCGGGGGTGCGACTTATACTCGGGAGCGACGTATGTGTGAAATTATTAACACATTACCGTAAAATATCAATAGCATTAGCGGGCTAGCAGCGGAGCTAGCACGTTAGCTCCCCTTAACATTCCCTTCTGTATCGAAATAGACATTTAGTTGTGACAGCTCAGTGCCAAACACCGCCTTCAAACGGACACTCGATATAGTTAGTTGTTCATTTGTTGCTAAATAGTCATTTTGTATTTACGTCTAAAATCATTAGCTGCCGTCAAAAAAGTTGGCAAGCTAAAGTGTCGTTAGCATGTGAAAAAGCCTTATTTTGTAACAATTGAACTAATCCAACACGCGTCATGTTGTATCAATATGTGTTTTTTTTTTGTTTGAAGTTAAACACAACTAGAGTAGGGAAAAAAAGCACTAAGACCTAGGCATGATGACTATTTTGTAAAGTTTAATAGAGCGGTCCAGCAGCGCTTCATACATTTATCAGCGTCACCTCAAATGACTTCACACACTTTATATTTCTGGGTAGCTAAAAGTTCAATTATTGCACATTGTGTTTTAAAACAAATTGAACTATTTGAAGATAAAGATGCAACGTACGTTCTGCCTTGTGTATTACCGTCAGATAAGATTAGTTACTGTATTTTTTGGAGTATAAGTCGCACCAGCCGAAAATGCATAATAAAGAAGGAAAAAAACATATATAAGTCGCACTGGGGAAATGTATTTGATAAAAGCCAACACCAAGAATAGACATTTGAAAGGCAATTTAAAATAAATTAAGAGTAGTGAACAACAGGCTGAATAAGTGTACGTTATATGAGGCGTAAATAACCAACTGAGAACGTGCTTGGTATGTTAACGTAACATATTATGGTAAGAGTCATTCAAATAACTATAACATATAGAACATGCTATACGTTTACCAAACAATCTGTCACTCCTAATCGCTAAATCCCAAGAAATCTTATACGTCTAGTCTCTTACGTGAATGAGCTAAATAATATTATTTGATATTTTACGCTAATGTGTTAATAATTTCACACATAAGTCGCACCCATAAAACTGCGATTTATAGTCTGAAAAGCACGGTATGTATCAACTAATCGTGAAACTACTTATATATTTATTTATTTACAGACAGACAAGTTTTGTATTTCGTTATTGTTTCTTTTGTTAATTTCAAAGTCCTTTCTGCAAAAAAGGTCATCCCTAAAAGCACACAGCTTATGGACATAATAAATAATGTAAATACTTCAATGTACCGTATTTTTCTGTCTATAAGTAGCAGTTTTTTTCATAGCTTGGCCGGGGGTGCGACTTATACTCAGGACCGACTTATGTGTGAAATTATTAACACATTACCGTAAAATATCAATAGCATTAGCGGGCTAGCAGCGGAGCTAACACGGTAGCTCCCTCTAACATTCCTTTCTGTATCGAAATAGACATTTAGTTGTGACAGCTCGGTGCCAAACACCGCCTTCAAACAGACACTTGATATAGTTAGTTGTTCATTTGTTGCTAAATAGTCATTTTGTATTTACGTCTAAAACCATTAGCTGCCGTCAAAAAAGTTGGCAAGCTAAAGTGTCGTTAGCATGTGAAAAAGCCTTATTTTGTAACAATTGAACTAATCCAACACGCGTCATGTTGTATCAATATGTGGGTTTTTTTTGTTTAAAGTAAAACACAACTAGAGTAGGAAAAAAAAGCACTAAGACCTAGGCATGATGACTATTTTGTAAAGTTTAATAGAGCGGTCCAGTAGCGCTTCATACATTTATCAGCGTCACCTCAAATGACTTTACACACTTTATATTTCTGAGTAGCTAAAAGTTCAATTATTGCACATTGTGTTTTAAAACAAATTGAACTATATGAAGAGAACAATGCAATATACGTTCTGCCTTTGTGTACAGCTCTGGTAATGGCTACATTCGCACCCACCTGCACAAATGTACTTCAAAAGGTAACAATCCAAATAAATATGACTTCTTTGTTTGTTTACTCGGGCATGCATATATAATATGCATTAGTTTGACCATTTAAAATCAACGATAATAAAAAGGAGATGCTTGGAAATAGCATAAAAATGCCCCAAAAACTTGGAAAAACGCGATTCATAGCGTTACTTTTTGGTGTAACCATCATGAGCGTTCTGTTCAGGTATATTTCTTTTATATTTTGATAAATAATCATAATTATGTATTACTAAATTTAAATAGGTATTGATCAATCTTTAAGCTGTGTGTATTTGATTTCAGTTTGCTTTTGACATCTTATTTAGAATTGTAGTTGAAACTTTTACAACCTTGTGTTGCGCTCATGATGGCGTAACCAAACTAGATTTCATTATTGATCTTATTTTGAATATTTGTTCCCTTTTTTACATTTAGTATATTTAAATATTCATTTATAAACATTGGATACATTTCAAATATCAATAAAATGCAATTGCCTTCATCTTATAGGGTAAAGTTTAGTTACACCAAGTCATGAGCGTAACACTAAGCTTCATCACTTTGACTTGTAATTGGAGATGTCCGATAATATCGGCCGGCCGATAAATGCTTTAAAATGTAATATCGGAAATTATCGGTATCGGTTTTTTTATTATCGGTATCGTTTTTTTTTTTGTTTTTTTTTTTTTATTAAATCAACATAAAAAACACAAGATACACTTACAATTAGTGCACCAACCCAAAAAACCTCCCTCCCCCATTTACACTCATTCACACAAAAGGGTTGTTTCCTTCTGTTATTAATATTGTGGTTCCTACATTATATATCAATATATATCGATACAGTCTGCAAGGGATACAGTCCGTAAGCACACATGATTGTGCGTGCTGCTGCTCCACTAATAGTACTAACCTTTAACAGTTAATTTTACTAATTTTCATTAATTACTAGTTTCTATGTAACTGATTTTATATTGTTTTGCTTTCTTTTTTATTCAAGAAAATGTTTTAATGTATTTATCTTATTTTATTGTATTAATTTAAAAAAAAGGACCTTATCTTCACCATACCTGGTTGTCCAAATTAGGCATAATAATGTGTTAATTCCACAACTGTATATATCGGTATCGGTTGATATCGGTATCGGTAATTAAAGAGTTGGACAATATCGGATATCGGCAAAAAGCCATTATCGGACATCCCTACTTGTAATATCTCTAATTCTGGTGGTGTTTTATGCTTTTTTCTTTTTGGAACATGTACTATACATATAATACAATAAAGTCAGTATAAAATTATGTGTCTAGCAATACTTTAATTTTGCCTTTGAAAGTAACACTCCAATGTCCATTAGTGGAGCTGTACACCTGTGTATTACCGTCAGATAAGATTAGTTCTGTATCAACTAATCGTGAAACTACTTCTACTGTATATTTATTTATTTATTTATTTATTTACAGACAGCCATAGTTTTGTATTTCATTATTGTTTCTTTTGTTAATATCAGAGTCTGTTCTGCAAAAAAAGGTCATCCCTAGAAGCAAACAGCTTATGGACATAATAAATAATGTAAATAATTCAATGTATATACTCTGATGATTAACTTGTGTGATGACTGTATAATGCTGATAGTATATATTTGTACCATTAATTGTTTTAAGTGGACCCCGACTTAAACAAGTTGAAAAACTTATTCGGGTGTTACCATTTAGTGGTCAATTGTACGGAATGTGTACTGTGCTGTGCAATCTGCTAATAAAGTTTCAAAAAGACACGGACCCACAGTTAAAATATACATCCATCCATTTTCTACCGCTTGTCCCTTTCGAGGTCGCTGGGTGTGCTGGAGCCTATCTCAGCTGCATTCGGGCGGAAGGCGACGTACACCCTGGAATAATACACATCATCATATAATATACAAAATACAAAACATTTCGAAATCTACCCACCCATTTACAATTTCATTTATAAATTAAAAAAAACAATCATTAAATCAGGGGTCACCAACCTTTTTGAAACCAAGAGCTACTTCTTGGGTACTGATTAATGTGAAGGGCTACCAGTTCGATACACACTTAAATAAATTGCCAGAAATAGCCAATTTGCTCAATTTACCTTTAACTCTGTTATTATTAATAATTAATGACATTTACACTTAATCGAATGGTTTAAAAGAGGAGAAAACACAAAAAAAAAATGACAATTACATTTTGAAACAAAGTCTATCTTCAATTTCGACTCTTTAAAATTCAAAATTCAACCGAAAAAAAGAAGAGAAAAACTAGCTAATTCGAATCTTTTTGAAAAAATTTAAAACAATAATTTATGGAACATCATTAGTAATTTTTCCTGATTAACATTAATTTTAGAATTTTGATGACATGTTTTAAATAGGTTAAAATCCAATCTGCACTTTGTTAGAATATATAACAAATTGGAACAAGCTATATTTCTAACAAAGACAAATCATTATTTCTTCTAGATTTGCCAGAATAATTTTTTTGAATTTTAATCATAATAAGTTTGAAGAAATATTTCACAAATATTCTTCGTCGATAAAACAGAAGCTAAAATGAAGAAATAAATTAACATTTATTTATTATTCTTTACAATAAAAAAATAAATTTACTTGAACATTGGTTTAAATTGTCAGGAAAGAAGAGGAAGGAATTTAAAAGGTAAAAAGGTATATGTGTTTAAAAATCCTAAAATCATTTTTAAGGTTGTATTTTTTCTCTAAAATTGTCTTTCTGAAAGTTATAAGAAGCAAAGTAAAAAAAATAATGAATATATTTAAACAAGTGAAGACCAAGTCTTTAAAATATTTCCTTGGATTTTCAAATTCTATTTGAGTTTTGTCTCTCTTAGAATTAAAAATGTCGAGCAAAGCGAGACCAGCTTGCTAGTAAAAAAATAAAATTTAAAAAATAGAGGCAGCTCACTGGTAATTGCTGCTATTTGAGCTATTTTTAGAACAGGCCAGCGGGCGACTCATCTGGTCCTTACGGGCTACCTGGTGCCCGCGGGCACCACGTTGGTGACCCCTGCATTAAATCCACCAAATCAGTCTCAATGTCCTGTTATTCAAATTTGGTTAAAAGGTTGCATCTTGAAGATCTGCAATAATCTCATTATGCGACTAATGTGAATTCCTCAACCATCAGGGGTGTGTGTTAAAAGTACTAAGCATAACGTTGCAATATATTTAGCTTAAAACCCTTTTTAAAAATGTTTAAAGAATGTGATTCTTTTATTTAAAATGATTTCACAGCATATGCCTGGATTATTTTACACCCAATTTCATTACGATTCCTGCAGACAATTAATATTTTGAACTGATTTTGACCCCTGCCAGGTTATTTCTTTCATTTTTCTGCACCCACAGCAGAACAATAGGCAGGGGTCCCCTTCAAATGAAGATAATTGACGGAGCAATCACGCTGACCCCCCCCCTAACTCCTCTGCACATCCCCTCCTGGTTGCCGTCTCGTAATGCTTCTGTGTGTATCTGTCAGTATTTGTGTGAAGGAGTGTGTGTTCCTGCGCTCACTGTGCAATGTGTGTGTAGCTCTAATACTGGTTTCCCCCCCCTTCACTATTCCCTCTCCCCCTGAATCACTCCCTGCTCTTCTTTCCTCACCTTTTGATGGACACACGCTCACAAACCTCTGATTCCCAACTAAACATCATTTATTTATTCATCCATCACTTCTTCTACTCCACACAAACTCCTGACAAATTGCATCCACGCGTGCATTTATTGATCCATCCATCAATCGTTTCCTCCTTCCATTTTCCCTCATCGTCACCTCCCGCCCGTCTCTTTTCCTTTACTCCACATCCCTCTATCTTTCTGGCTCTTCCTTCCCTCACCCTGTCCACTTGGTTGTCCTCCCTCCCTCTCTCTCTCACACAGTGCTCTGTGCCTCGCTCTCTCTGGCTGGGCTGCTCCTCGGTGGCCGAGAGTTTATGTGCACTCAGGTGCCTGCAGAGCATCCCCTCCACCCGGGCTCACAACCAGGTTCTGCCTCTCTCCTCTTAATTCTGCTGCTCCTCCTCTACCTAAACACCCCTCCCGCCCCCCTTGCCATCTCCTTAACTTTCACTTTTCCTTTGCCCACTCGACATGAGTTGTCAAGCATTCATGTAACTATACCCTCTAAACCTCCTCACCTAATGGTGTCTGTTCCTCCTCCTTTAAAGCACACTGCTCTCAGGTCCCAGGGATATAGCATCCTAAAATACAGTACAGGCCAAAAGTTTGGACACACCTTCTCCTCATTTAATTCTTTATTTTCATGACTATTTACCAGGGATGTAACGGTATGTGTATTTGTATTGAACCGTTTCGGTTCAGTTCAGAGGTGTACCGAACGAGTTTCCACACGGACATATTAAGTAGCGTACCGCACGTTGTGTAAGCCAGTGTTTTTCAACCACTGTGCCGTGGGAGATTATCTAATTTCACCTATTTGGGTTAAAAATATTTTTTGCAAACCAGTAATTATAGTCTGCAAATTATGTGTTGTTGTTGAGTGTCGGTGCTGTCAAGAGCTCGGCAGCATAACCATGTAATACTCTTCCATATCAGTAGGTGGCAGCCGGTAGCTAATTGCTTTGTAGGTGTCGGAAACAGCGGGAGGCAGCGTGCAGGTAAAAAGGTGTCTAATGCTTAAACCAAAAATAAACAAAAGGTGAGCGCCCCTAAGAAAAGGCAGTGAAACTTAGGGAAGGCTTTGCAGAACGAAATTGGCTACAAAGTAAACAAAAACAGAATGCTGGACAACAGCAAAGACTTACTGCGGAGCAAAGACAGCATCCGAATGTACATCCGAACATGACATAACAATGTCCACACAAAGAAGGATAAAAACAACTGAAATATTCTTGATCGCTAAAACAAAGTAGATGCGGGTAATATCGCTCAAAGGAAGACATGAAACTGCTGCAAGAAAATACCAAAAAAAGGGAGAAAAAGGCCACCAAAATAGGAGCGCAAGACAAGAACTAAAACACTACACACAGGAAAACATAAAAAACTCCAAATAAGTCATGGCGTGATGTGACAGGTGGTGACAGTACACCTAATTTGAGACAAGAGCTATAGTGATGCATGCTTGGTTATGGTTTAAATTCATATCCAACAACTGCGACGACTTTTTACTGTCAACTGAGTTTAGTTTTTTTATGATTTCTGCTGGTGGTGTGCCTCCAGATTTTTTCAACGCAAAAAATGTGCCTTGGCTCAAAAAAGGTTGAAAAACACTGGTGTAAGCAATGCACACCGAGGCACAACACACTCCATGCTCGCAACGACCGGGCTACCACAACATGTAAAAGCCAGAGCTGGAAGACCCTCCTGCCTCGTTAAGATCTCCCGTTTGGGAACACTTCGGTGCGATACAACAATGGAGGACGGAGGTTTGCCGACATTGTTCAGCAGCAGCAGGTATGCTTCTGACAACACGTCAAACATGCTAACCCATTTGAAGCGTCACCACCGCATTCAAGCAGCCTCTCCTCGGCGAGTCAGGCAGGGCTAAAGCATCAGTGTTTCCCATAAACGGCCAAGATACCTGTGGTGGTGGGGGCGTAGCTATGGGCGTGGTCACCATGACATCATCGAGTAATTTGCATAATTTACTACAATGATATGATTTTCTCTAAAAAGGCTCAAAAAATGTATACTTACTAATTAATAATAACAGTTTTGTTTTAAACCTCCGTCCATCCATCCATTTTACAATATAATTACAACACTTTATGTACATATTTATATACAGAATTGAACAATAAGTTATTCACTGAAATATATTTATTAATTGTGGTTCTTACAAAAAATATATCTTATAAAATATAGAAGCTAAAATGTCTCTTAAAGCTAAGCCCCTTTAATTAGTGCATACTAAATAATTTAAATTTAGCCTACTACTACAACCATATTATTTACCAGCAACATAAAGTGAAACAGAGGCAGAGGTGTCCTGCCACAGTCAGTAACAAATAAACAGAAAACAGTAGTGGTCAAATACAAATAAGGCAACAAGAGAAGTATCCTACACTTCTCTTTTGTAAAGTAAATCTGAACAGCCTATATGGGCATCTACATCAACTATATGATTTGCCTGAAAGGCTGGACAGTACAAAATAAAAAAAATAAAAAATCTATTTGTGGCGGACATAATTCTTTCATTGCGGGCCGCCACAAATAAATGAATGTGTGGGAAACACTGAACAAATGTTTTTATAGCAGCATATTTAAGTCCATATTGAAAACTATTCCTGCAGCAGTAAAGTTTAAATTTACATAGTGAAACCCAATATCTAAGTTACATTTAAACCAGTGTGGGTGGCACTGGGAGCAGGTGGGTAAAGTGTCTTGCCCAAGGACACAACGGCAGTGACTAGGATGGCGGAAGCGGGGATCGAACCTACAACCCTGAAGTTGCTGGCACGGCCGCTCTACCAACCGAACTATGCCGCCCACAATTACCAATATCTAAATATAATAAGTATCACCAATACTCCACTAATGGAGTATTGGTGCGTGCAAAACAGCAGCAGGTGGCTGTGGCCTGCGGGCCGCTTCTAATACTAATCAAATATCATCCCGGGGGCCATAGGTAATTAATTCAGTTAATTCGGGCTTTGAGTTGGACACCCCTGTTCTAGTTTCTTCAAAATAGCCACCCTTTGCTCTGATTACTGCTTTGCACACTCTTGGCATTCTCTCCATGAGCTTCAAGCACACCTGTGACCATTTCAGGTGACTGTCTCTTGAAGCTCATGAAGAGAATGCCAAGAGTGTGCAAAAAAAGTAATCAGAGCAAAGGGTGGCTATTTTGAAGGAACTAGAATATAAAACATGTTTTAAGTTATTTCACCTTTTTTTCTTAAGTACATAACATAGTTTTGATGCCTTCAGTGACAATCTACAATGTAAATAGTCATGAAAATAAAGAAAACATATTGAAGGAGAAGGTGTGTCCAAACGTTTGGCCTATACTGTATAACTGACCACTTTTTTGTAAACCCCAAGAATCACGTTAAGTCAAATATTTTTTTCATAGTTTAGACTGGACAAATTCAAGAAGCAGCCACCTCCATCCATCTGCCTGGAGGTTTGAGGGCCGAAGGGGGGAGGGTCTTTTTTTCAGGCCCTGGGAGACTACATGCTTGCTTGCTTGCCCGCCTGGCCATTCCTAGTCTGTGTGTTCCTTCTTCCCCCCTCTTCTCCTGCATGTCCATCAACACCAGCAAGCCCATCTTGGCTTTTTAACCCCCTCTGCTTGGGTATTGGTGACGGACATTTTTGTTTGTTTTGTGTGGATGTGTCAGGAGGGATGGGAATACATAAGATGTTTATGATTCCGATTAGGGCGTGCCAACATGGCTGAAAACTGTATCATGGTATATGTGTTTTATATTGGTCAAAAATCGATATTTTTTGTGACCTATGGAAAATATGGACCAGGAGAAAAGTATATTAAATGTCATAATAATGGTTATAATCCCCTCAGCTATCAAGGCAGAAAGGAAATATCAACACAACCATGAAAAACACTCTAAACATTCTAAAATCACAATAAACACCTAACAATAACCTCTTTAAATTATGGTGCACAAATGAGGAATATGTAAGAAATGCTTAATAAAGTGTTACAAAATAGTGCAAAGGTAGAAAATGTAAACATGGAGAAACAAGTTTACTGCCAGGGAGTTACGAGATTTTTGTAACATTTAATTTGGTCTGCTATTCGTATTTAAGTATGGGAATGTATTTATGGTATGCAGAAATTGTTTAAATATGACTGGACCAAAAAAACAATAAAAACTGCCATGCAGTTGAGGTGACTTTTTCTGTTTTAGCGACAATTTATTTTCTCTGTGCAGCACTCATTTTTACTTTCGCTTGTCACTCAGTGCAGAGAATCAGCAGGGAGACAGCAAGATGGCACAACCAAACTTATAGTTGGTACAGCTACACGATTGGCTGTTTGGTGTGTCCCTCCCATTGCCCAGTGATCATTTCCTGTTTTGCCAAGATCGCGAGTGCCTGTGTTCATGCAACCAACCAATGCATAATTATTTCCAAAAAAATACATTATTATATACACTACCGTTCAAAAGTTTGGGGTCACATTAAAATGTCCTTATTTTTCAATGAAGATAACTTTAAACTAGTCTTAACTTTAAAGAAGTACACTTTATACATTGCTAATGTGGTAAATGACTATTCTAGCTGCAAATGTCTGCTTTTTGGTGCAATATCTACATAGGTGTATAGAGGCCCATTTCCAGCAACTATCACTCCAGTGTTCTAATGGTACAATGTGTTTGCTCATTGGCTCAGAAGGCTAATTGATGATTAGAAAACCCTTGTGCAATCATGTTCACACATCTGAAAAGAGTTTAGCTCGTTACAGAAGCTACAAAACTGACCTTCCTTTGAGCAGATTGAGTTTCTGGAGCATCACATTTGTGGGGTCAATTAAACGCTCAAAATGGCCAGAAAAAGAGAACTTTCATCTGAAACGCGACAGTCTATTCTTGTTCTTAGAAATGAAGGATATTCCACAAAATTGTTTGGGTGACCCCAAACTTTTGAACGGTAGTGTACGTGTATATATGTATGTATTTACAGTTGCAAGAAAAAGTATGTGAACCCTTTGGGGTTACTTGGATTTCTGCGTAAATTGGTGATAAAATGTCTTCTGCTCTTCATCAAAGTCACAACAATTAGACACACATAGTCTGCTTAAACTAATACCGCACAAAAAAATACAGGTTTTCATCTTTTTATTGAACATTCACAGTGCAGGGTGGAAAAAAGTATGTGTACCCTTGGATTTATTAACTGGTGGACCCTCCTTTGGCAGCAATAACCTCAACCAAACGTTTCCTGTAGTTGCAGATCACACCTGCACAACGGACAGGAGGAATTTTGGACCATTCCTCTTCACAAAACCGTTTCAGTGCAGCAATATTCTTGGGATGTCTGGTGTGAATCGCTCTCTTGAGGTCATGCCACAGCATCTCAATCGGGTTGAGGTCAGGACTCTGACTGGGCCACTCCAGAAAGCATATTTTCCTCTGTTGAAGCCATTCTGTTGTTGATTTGCTTCTATTCTTGGGGTTGTTGTCCTGTTGCACTACCCATCCTCTGTTGAACTTCAGTTGGCAAACAGATGGTCTTAAGTTTTCCTGCAAAATGTCTTGATAAACTTGGGGAAATCATTTTTCCATTGATGAAAGCAATCAGTACAGGCCCTAAGGCAGCAAAGCAGCCCCAAATCATGATGCCACCTCCACCACATTTCACAGTTGGGATGAGTTTTTGATGTTGTGGTGTGCTGTGCCTTTTTTCCCTCCACACATAGCGTTGTGTGTTCCTTCCAAACAACTCAATTTTGGTTTAATCTGTCCACAGAATATTTTGTCAGTAGTGCTGTGGAACATCCAGGTGCTCTTTTGCAAACTTCAAACGTACAGCAATGTTTTTTTTGGCCAGCAGCGGCTTCCTCCGTGGTGTCCTCCCATGAACTCCATTTTTGTTCAATGTTTTACGTATTGTAGATTTGTCAATAATGTTAGCATGTGCCAGAGATTTCTGTAAGTCTCTAGCTGACTGACACTCAAAGATTCGTCATCACCTCACTGAGAATTCTGCGCTGTGCTCTCACAGTCATCTGTACAGGTCGACCACGCCTAGGGAGAGTAGCAACGGTGCTGAACTTTCTCCATTTGTAGACAGTCGGCCTTACCGTGGACACATGGACGTCAAGGCTTTTAGAGATTTATGCAAGTTAACAATTCTTGATCAGAGATCTTCTGCAAGCTCTTTTGTGCGAGGCATGGTTCACATCAGGCAATGCTTGTTGAGAACAGCACACTTACCACAGGTGTGTGTTTTTTATAGGGCTGGTCAGCTTTACCCAACACACATGATCTCATCACATTGATTAGCCTCCATGTTGTCTGAGTCCTGGCTCCAATCAGTTCTTGGAGAAGTCGTTAGCCGAGGGGTTCACATACTTTTTCAGCCCTGCACTGTGAATGTTTACATGTTGTGTTCAATAAAAAGATGAAAACCTATACTTCTTTGTGCGGTATCAGTTTAAGCCATACTTGCCAACATTGAGACCTCTGTTACCGGGAGGTGGGGGGCGTGGGGTGTGGTTGGGGGCGTAGTTAAGGGTGTGGTTAATAGGGCAGTATATTTACAGCTAGAATTCACCAACTCAAATATTCCATATATATATATATATATACACCGTAATTTCCGGACTATAAGCCGCTACTTTTTCCCCTCGTTCTGGTCCCTGCGGCTTATACAAGGGTGCGGCTTATTTACGGCCTGTTCTTCTCCGACACCGACGAAGAGGATTTCGGTGGTTTTAGTACGCCGGAGGAAGACGATGACACAATGATTAAAGACTGACTTTTCATATACCGGTAGGCTGGTTATTTTGATAACGTACAGGCGAGCACTTTGTATTACTTTGCACCGTTGTATTATTTGTACTCTGCACGAATGCTGTTCGCCATGTCAAAGATGTGAAAGTTTGATTGAATGATTGTAAGATTTATTGTTAATAAATGGGACGCTTTGCGTTCCCAAACAGTCATCTCTGTCCCGACAATCCCCTCCGTGGTAGCAGGAACCCCTATATACTACGCTAATTACACCTCAAAACCCTGCGGCTTATAGTCTGGTGCGGCTTATATATGGAGCAATCTGTATTTTCCCCTAAATTTAGCTGGTGCGGCTTATAGTCAGGTGCGGCTTATAGTCCGGAAATTACGGTATACATATATATATATATATATATATATATATATATATATATATATATATACACTACCGTTCAAAAGTTTGGGGTCACATTGAATTGTCCTTATTTTTGAAGGAAAAGCACTGTACTTTTCAATGAAGATAACTTTAAACTAGTCTTAACTTTAAAGAAATACACTCTATACATTGCTAATGTGGTAAATGACTATTCTAGCTGCAAATGTCTGCTTTTTGGTGCAATATCTACATAGGTGTATAGAGGCCCATTTCCAGCAACTATCACTCCAGTGTTCTAATGGTACAATGTGTTTGCTCATCGGCTCAGAAGGCTAATTGATGATTAGAAAACCCTTGTGCAATCATGTTCACACATCTGGAAACAGTTTAGCTCGTTACAGAAGCTACAAAACTGACCTTCCTTTGAGCAAATTGAGTTTCTGGAGCATCACATTTGTGGGGTCAATTAAACGCTCAAAATGGCCAGAAAAAGACAACTTTCATCTGAAACTCGACAGTCTATTCTTGTTCTTAGAAATGAAGGCTATTCCACAAAATTGTTTGGGTGACCCCAAACTTTTGAACGGTAGTGTTTATATATTTATTTTATTATACATATAAATAAAATAAATACTTGAATTTCAGTGTCCCGGAGGCTATCCAGTAGATGGCAGTATTGTCCTGTTTAACTTCTCCGTTCATGACTGAGTATATCATTTCGGCCACCGTGTTCAATGGAGAAGTCTGTTCTACAAAATGTAGAACCTTCGAACTGTCCTGGATGAACTGAAAATCTTGTTTCCACTCGTTTTGGAACTTGCAAGCGTATATCTTCATCTTGCTCGTCGACGGCGTCGCCATGTCTGTAACTTCCTCGTTCTTCTGCTTCGTCTCCTTGTTGTGTGCGCAGTTGTGCACTCTACTCTCTAAAAGCCGTAGATGTTATGACGTCATTGGGCAGGCAAGCTGTTTATATTGTGAGAAAGCGGACGGGAGAACAGGCTGTCCCCACTCAGGTCCGCATTGAGCTGGAGGGGGCGTGGCCTCCAGCTCCGGCTGAATACCGGGAGTTTGTCGGGAGAAAATTTCTGCCGGGAAGGCGCTGAATACCGGGAGTCTCCCGGTAAAACCGGGAGGGTTGGCAAGTATGGTTTAAGCAGACTGTGTTTGTCGAAGATCAAAACACATTTTATGATCAATTTATGCAGAAATCCAATCTCATAGGACATACTTTTTCTTGCAACTGTACACACACACAAGCACTGTCAAGTGATATTTTTGTCCAATCAGATTAATCACACTCTAAATCTGTGATGAATCATGATAATAACAGTTTATTTGCCTGCATAAATAACATTTGCTGAAGAAAATACCCCAAGATTAGGGTACAAATGCAATTTGGTAGCGAGAATGTCCCACAGGAACATTTTTTTCAACGTTTTACTGAGCTGCAAGTCATTGATTTGCTCAAAGCTTGGTGACAATAAGTACAGGAAGAATTCATTGGACATTTTGAAAAAGTTTGCAGTAATCCTGCAAACAAGGTAGTTACTAATCCATAATATAGTAAGCGCACTCATAAACAACTTGACATTGTGCTCTATTTACTCTTCTTTAGTTTAAACGGTTGTGGAAAGAAACATTTGTTTACTTTTTTCAGATGACAATGCTGATCTCTTTTTTTGGTACAATGCGACCCCAGCTTGTTGTGATTACTTACAGATGGCCAACGTTTTCCAAGAAGCAAAATAAACTCACAATCAGTCCGTAGCTGCGTCTTTATGCTCTTGTTTATGGCATACAGTTGGTTTATCCTTGTTGTAATCGTGCCTCTCCAAGGTATTGTACGGCAGATCAGCTGTGGTGATGTGAATAACATCTTCATGCACGACTTGGTCTTCACAGATGTTAGGTTTCCTGCATGTCGTTTAGTAAAGGCTCAAATTAACAGTGGTACTTTGGTTGACAACTTTTACTCTGTAAACTTTGCCAATGTAGCATTCTCTGTTTGTTGTGGATGTAGCTATCAGCGCTGGTCACTGCTCGCGGAGAATAGTGACTGCCTGCTTGCTTTTACCCCAGAGTTTCCAAGACACAAAAAAAAGTTTCCATTATCACTGGGAAAAGTTTACTTCCTTGGATGCGTGTTTCGCTTTAAGATGGTATTTTAAACTTGATTTGTGCCGATGATAAAAACCTTTGTCGCTGCAATGCCAACAAGTTACCTTAGTTTTATCCAAAGTTATGTTCTGAAGCAAAATGGGACGCCCCTCCTCGCAATTACAGACCGTGTAACAAATGCCTGCATCTTCTGGGTTCGGCCTTAATCAGCTCAGACCTACCTGTAAGTGATTCATCTTTATTCATATTTGATAACGCTGTATTTTATTTTATTGTTAACCCTGACACGTGTGTGTGTGTGTGTGTATTAATATACATATATATATATATATATATATATATATATATATATATATATACTCATCAAAAACACATTTTTATTGATATTGATTACGTGTCTATCACGATATATACATTTGTGTTCAAAATAATAGCAGTCCCACATCACTAGCAAGATAAACCACTGTTTTTGTTAGAATTTCAACTTCTACACTGCAAGTAAGTTTCTACAAGGTTTAGTAAAGGTATAGAAAACCAAAAGACCCAACGGGCATGATGTGCATGCTGCTGATTCTGTGAAACTGAATCATTTACTGAAAGGAGCGTGTTCAAAAAAAATAGCAGTGCTGCGTTCCATAAGTGACATCATTGATTATGTGTAAAAAAAATATGTTAAACGAGTGGCCCTTATTTTAGGATCCAGGCAACTGACGCTGCATATGCAGGCTGTGCATTTGTCCTTGGAAAAACAGAGTAAAATTAGTTGTTGAAGACATTGTTCAGAAGAAGAGCGTTCTTTGATTAAGAATTAATAAAAGAGGGGAAAACCTATAAAGAAGTGCAGAAAATGATAGACTGTTCAGCTAAAATGATATCAAACGCTTTAAAATGTCAGCCAAAACCAAAAAGGCAAGGCAGAAAAAGAAAAACGACTATTGGAATGAATCGGAGAATAACCAAAATGGCAAAGGCTCAGCCAATGATCAGCTCCAGGAGGATCAAAGAAGATCTAAGGTGGCCTGTGAGTACTGTAACAATCAAGCCAAGCTACCAGCAAGAAGCCCCCGCAAAGTCCCATTGTTAAAAAAAAGACGTGTGCTGAAGCGGTTACAATTTGCCAAAAAACACATTGACTGGCCTAAAAAGAAATGGCGTAATATTTGTGGACTGATGAGAGTAAGATTGTTCTTTTTGGGTCTAAGAGCCACAGACAGTTTGTCAGACGTCCTGCAAACACCGAATTCAAGCCCCAGTACACGGTGAAGACGGTGAAGCATGGTGGTGCAAGCATCATGATATGGGGATGTTACTCGTACTGTGGTGTTGGTCCTATTTATCGCATACCAGGGATCATGGATCAGTTTTAGTACATCAGAATACTGGAAGAAGTCATGTTGCCGTATGCTGAAGAGGAAATGCTCTTAAAATGGGTGTTTCAACAAAACAATGACCCCAAACACACCAGCAAGCGAGCAAAATCATGGTTCCAGACAAACAGAATTAAAGTAATGGAGTGGCCAGCACAATCCCCGAACCTTAATCCCATTGAAAACTTGTGGGCTGACATAAAAAATGCTGTTCATGAGGCAAAACCAAAAAATGCAGAGGAATTGTGGAACGTAGTACAATTGTCCCGGGCTGCAATACCTGTCGACTCCATGTGCCACAGATGTGAAGCAGTTACAGAAACCGTGGTTATGCAACTAAATTATAGTTAATAATTCTAAGGAAAGTTGAATCTGCAAGCCTTTCTTAGTTTATACAGTACATTTGAGTTTTGTAAAGAAAGATGTCAACACTGCTATTTTTTTGTTTTATATTTCTTGACTTTCTGTACAATATTGTCAAATTAAATTACCTTTTTCCAACTTTCTGGCTTTGAAATAGAATGTGCCGTGTCCCCAATGCATTTGTGTTCATTAAAATACAATTTATTTGAGGAATTTTGAGGTTTACTCACCTTTTTAAACACACTGCTATTATTATGAACATAACTGTATGTATATATATACACAGTATATTGATATCGTTTTATCAGCCTAGCCCTAGTATTTTTTTTATTTTGATGCAATATCTAATTTGCAAGTATTGCAAGTTGCCCTGTTGTCTGTCTTTCTCGTAAATAATTCTAATGTATGTGCTGCTGATCGGCGCCGTGCCTGGTGACGCCATGCGTGCCCACAGGTATCGATTGAGGGTTTGTTAACAAAGCTGCCAAATGATTCCTAGAAATCGAAATCCTGGGAGCCGGTTCTCAAGAAGAACCAGTTTTCGATTCCCATCCTTATGTGTCAGTGGTGAAGGCAGATCCATTTAATCGGAATTTTCTTTTGTACAGGTCGGTCTGAGCCGATAACACATTTTGCCGGATGTAATATTGTCCCACAAATGATTGTCGATAAAGGTTATTATTGTCGCCATTATTTTTTGACCAAATTAAGCACTAATGTAATCATACATAACGATATGTAACGATAATGCAAGTCACAATTTAAAAGGATATAAACAATTAATTCTCATTACTGTAGAAGTTTTTGTTTACCATTGCACTGTAATTGGATGGTAAATAACTCTGTTATCCTAAATAAATGAACAAACAAAAAAATAAAATGGACTCTTTTTTTGTAAGCAAAAATTTAACTTAAATAAGTATTTGGGCATTTTTCCCCCCCAATTGAAAAAAGTAGGTCGGGCGTTGTCTATCACGGCATTGTTGCTCGTTCATCCGTATTAATGGGCTTCTATTGCCCAACCGGTTTGAAGCTGAAACTTTATCACAACGCTACATTAGGCTTTGTAATCATATCTTTTCCTCTTAATTTTTGTTACTTTGCAGAACTTTTCACTCGCGAGTCGCGATTAGTTAGGGGATGTCCGTGAATCCTGTGTGTGTATGCCCGCGGTACCGCTGTCCGCCCACCTAGACAAAGATTGTGGATCACTGAAAAAAGCAATGTATGTAAAGTTATCAACTTCATTTTCATTTATCGTTTGATTAACTGACTTATTGACTATCGTGCTATGCCTACGTGCAGGTATTCACCACAGGGAATGGCTTAATTGTTGCTGTAGTTGTATCTTGAGTCATTTGGGACTGTGGTAACAACCAGAAGCATTGTTCTTTAACCGCAACTCGTTGTCTGTCTAAAGAAGAACAATGGGAAGAAGTGCTACATCCACATAGGCATTATTCTGCTTAGTATGGCTGAAGCAGGAGTTCAGAACAGCAACCAGACTTAACAGAGTGATTCCCCACTTTCTTTGAAAATGGTGTTTAAAAAAGAAAAACATAAATTCATTGGTTGACATTTTCTTCCACAGGCATTCAGGGACATTTTTTTAAAATTCCCATCTTGCACAAAAACAGGAAGCAAGTCTAACTTAAAGGGAAAATTCAGTTGTTTTGACTTGGAACTAAAACTTACAAATGATCAAAGGTCTTCATTCATTCTGTGAATACATATATTATTCCCATACAAGTCTTTATTGTAGTGCTGTCAAACGGTTATTAAAATAGAAATCCATTAATCACACAGCATATTTAGTCAATTACTTTTCTTGTATGACTTCAATTAACTTAAAAAAAGCCCCCAATATTTTGACACAAATGGGATTTTTTTTTGGTCAGAATGTCATAAACAAGCAACTTTTAAGTATTTTACTTAAATGGACTTCCTTTATTTGCTGAAATCATGGTAATAGTGTTAGCTGAAGTCCCCTCAGGGTGTATTGAAGGGAAATTTGCCTGCAAGCACACCAGTCGGAGTCTTTTCACTATAGGTTGCAACGGTTAATTGATTAAATCGATTTAGTCAATTAGGAAAAAAATACCTGGATTCATTTTCTGTTGCTTCGATTGAAACTATTAAAATGGATCAAATCTGGACCACATACTGAAACTTTAAATACGCACACCCGCTGCATTAGAGCAGTGAGTAGGGGCAAACACCGGAAATGTATTTTATTTCTTTATTAGTACTAATGCAAACATGTTCAAAGTGAAATTTTAATGTTGATGATTTATTAGAAAAAAAAGAATTACGGTTATGGGAAGCAGAAAAATGTGTTCTTAATTTAAACCATTTTCCCTAAAATACAGTCTTTATAATGTGTGTGTTATCCAACCAGTTGATTAATACAACAAGTTAATATCTTTTTTGATGACTAAAGTAATCAAATCCTGCAGCCATTCCTCATTCATCTCTGATCACTGACCGTAGGGCGTTTCATGTGACGTGTGTAAAAAAAACAATAATTTATATTTAACATTTTTTATTTCTGTTCTTTCCAGTCATTAGGGTAAAGGAGCATATGTGCTCAAAAAACCTGTGATTACTTAATGTTTTTACATGGTTTTTGTGATTGATCGCGTGTGTTAACGCAGTGTTTTTCAACTTTTTTTGAGCCAAGGCATATTTTTTTCATTTAAAAAAAAATACGGAGGCACACCCCCAGCAGAAAAGGGTAAAAAATGAAACTCCACCAGGTTGTCATGCCTTATTTTGAGATTGTTGTTTTTCCTGTGTGTAGTGCTTTAGTTCCTGTCTTGCGCTGTTAATTTGGTGACCCTTCCTGTTTTGTCGGTGTTCTCCTGTAGCAGCGTCACGCCTTCCTTTGAGTTCTATTGCCCGCACCTGCTTTGTTTTCGCAATCAAGACTATTTAAGTTGTTTGTACGCTATCCTTCTTTGTGGGGGCACTGTTGATTGTCATGTCATGTACGGATGTGCATTGTGGACGCCGTCCCCGCTCCACACGCTGTAAGTTTTTGCTGTTGTCCAGCATTTTGTTTTTGTTTACTTTGTAGCAAGTTCAGTTTTACTTTTGTTTTGCATAGCCATCCCTATGCTTCAGTGCCTTTTCCTAGCGGGACTTGCCGTTTGTTCATTTTTGGTTTAAGCGTTACATACCAAAAAAAGGTTGAAAAACACTGCACTAGACAATGGCACATTATTAAAATTATTGATTTGCAAAAAAATATTTTTTGGACCAATTAGGTGAAGTTGCATAATTTCCCACGGCACACCAGACAATATCTCACGGCACACTAGTGTGCCGCGGCACAGTGGTTGAAAAACACTGTGAACGTGTCAACTTTGATGGTCCTACTTTATTCTTGTATTTTTTCCTACACAGACATGCAGCTTTTGTAAACATTGTAATATCACTTAGCATAGAACATTAAAGAGGATCCATTAGGCAAAACCAAGGTGTTTTTGTGTTTTTGGGATCTGCATAAGTCCAAAACATTTAAGATCGAAACATGGAGGGATGGCGGATATATTAATAAAACAATCTTGCCTTCCTTCATACTTCCTCCAAAGAAGCAATTTGGAATTGGTCCAATTGGTTTTTCAATTGGTGATGTCAGCGAATATCTCCATATATGGTAAAGTTTTACCAGATGAGAACTGTGCGAGTCCGCAATTGTACTCCGATGCTGTAGTAGTCAATAAGATTTTTTTTTTTTCTCTACCCTCTTGTTGTAGGCCGGCAGGCTGGCTTGTACATGCTCATGCATCCTCCGCTGTTGCCATTTCTTACGGTCAGTAGATATGGAAGCGCTAATAACTGCAACATGACTGGCAGGGAGAAGACGCAGTCGAAGTGGAGGCACGTAAATAAGACCGCCCACAAAACGGCGCACCCTGAAGAAACTATCAGAAAGCGGCTTGAAGATGGTCTGTAAAACATCATCTATGCAAAATCTTGACCAAAGAATGGTGAACCATCATTACATGTTATGTAGACCACAAGGAAGTGTTTTAAAAGTAGAAAAAAATCATAATATGACCCCTTTTAAAGGCCTACTGAAAGCCACTACTAGCGACCACGCAGTCTGATAGTTTATATATCAATGATGAAATCTTAACATTGCAACACATGCCAATACGGCCGGGTTAACTTATAAAGTGACATTTTAAATTTCCCGCTAAACTTCCGGTTGAAAACGTCTATATATGATGACGTATGCGCGTGACGTCACTAGTTAAACGGAAGTATTGGTACCCCATTGAATCCAATACAAAAAAGCTCTGTTTTCAACTCAAAATTCCACAGTATTCTAGACATCTGTGTTGGTGAATCTTTTGCAATTTGTTTAATGAACAATGGAGACTGCAAAGAAGAAAGTTGTAGGTGAGATCGGTGTATTGGCGGCTGGCTGTAGCAACACAACCAGGAGGACTTTGACTTGGATAGCAGACGCGCTAGCCGACGCTAGCCGCCGACCGCACGGATGATCGGGTGAAGTCCTTCGTCCTTCCGTCGATCGCTGGAACGCAGGTGAGCACGGGTGTTGATGAGCAGATGAGGGCTGGCTGGCGTAGGTGCAGAGCTAAAGTTTTTAGCATAGCTCTGTCGAGGTTCCGTAGCTAAGTTAGCTTCAATGGCGTCGTTAGCAACAGCATTGCTAAGCTTCGCCAAGCTGGAAAGCATTAACCGTGTAGTTACATGTCCAGAGTTTGGTAGTATTGTTGATCTTCTGTGTATCCTTCCAGTCAGGGATTTATTTATTTTGTTTCTATCTGCATTTGAGCCCGATGCTATCACGTTTGCTCAGTAGCTAAAGAGCTTCGCCAATGTATTGTCGTGGAGATAAAAGTCACTGTGAATGTCCATTTCGCGTTCTCGACTCTCATTTTCAAGAGGATATAGTATCCGAGGTGGTTTAAAATACAAATCTGTGATCCACAATAGAAAAGGAGAAAGTGTGGAATGCAATGAACCCTTGTACCTAAGTTACGGTCAGAGCGAAAAAAGATACGTCCTGCACTGCACTCTAGTCCTTCACTCTCACTTTCCTCATCCACAAATCTTTCATCCTGGCTCAAATTAATGGGGTAATCGTCGCTTTCTCGGTCCGAATCTCTCTCGCTGCATTGTAAACAATGGGAAAATGTGAGGAGTCCTTCCTCCGGTGACGTCACGCTACTTCCGGTATAGGCAAGGCTTTTTTTTTATCAGCGACCAAAAGTTGCGACCTTTATCGTCGCCGTTCTCTACTAAATCCTTTCAGCAAAAATATGACAATATCGCGAAATGATCAAGTATGACACATAGAATGGCTCTGCTATCCCCGTTTAAATTTTAAAAAATCATTTCAGTAGGCCTTTAAGGTTGCTTATTGTTGAATGAGAGCACTGGAATCTTACCTCGCTAACATCTGAGTGTTTATTTTGTGATTTCGGGGTGTGAAGGGGCAGATTGCAACCTTCTCAGTACCATTCAGTTTTTAAATACAGTGACCTCAAGGCTAAATAACATTCATAGCAGAAAACAGGAAACCTTTGTGTGGACGTGTAATCCTCCATTGTACAATATTTTAGTCATTCAACTTGTCACAAAACAAAGCAAGCTTGTTTTTTTCCCCCATCTCATAACATTCCTTCTTCCAATTATATGTAGGAATGAAAATAGTCAGAGTGTTTGGTTTATCGGTTCTTTGATACTTTCAGAACAAAGAAATTAATTCCATTTGACGCAATTTAAACACTTCGGATCCTGGTTTGAAGTTTGGGTACGGCAGCTGTACATTGCACTTGCTCCATATGTAAAGTGCAGTAAACCTTTTCAATCTTTGATGTACATTGTTTTTACTAGCTATTTTTTGAACACCACTTCTTTTTCATAACATCGACCATTATCTGATTTTAATTTCAAACAAGCAGATGCCTTTACCATCCACGATGGTATGGTTTAATTTCCTGTTCTTATCCTGTCTTGTAGCTTGCATACCGGGCAAGAAATAATACATTTGTTGCACTGACCAGTTTTTTCTCCTCTGTGTGGGTGTGTGCGCGCGTGTGTGTGTGTGTACATGTGTACATGTGTTTGTGCACGCAAGCCTCAAAAAGTCATGACAGTTACCCTTCCTTTGCTGTTTTTGTGGCATTTTCTTTGTCCGGCGCTAACCACACCACCGTCCTGGCTCAACACAATGCCTTTTTAATAAACTCAGCGCAAAAAAGAAGAAAGTGACACATTTAAACTGCATATTTTGTCTTTGTTTGTGTCCTTTTTAAACAGAACACGTCAGGGATGGACTCGCAGAACCTAGATGACCTGTCGCCAAAGAAGAACACAGTTCTCAAGGTATGTTTGTTGTCAGTTGGTGGTGATCCGTTTATTTACCTGGTTTTTTCCATTTTGATTATGAGGCGATGCATTTTTTTAAAGGACTTTAAAGTTTTCATTCAGCTATAACCTGAGTAATGTCGAGTTTAAAGGCTCCTTTAATCAATGGATAAATTGACTTTGAATGACATGGCAAACAAATGTTGACTCGGGTTAAATCAGAAAATTATTCCTGTCAATGTGTCCAATCTCAAACCATCTGCTAAGTAGATGAGGTACTACATTTATTTCAGTATTCTACCTTAAATTTAAATGGGACCTATGATGATTTGATTCTACATTTACCACACGTCCTTGTGGTTTAGATAATACGCACTTGTTATTGCTTTGGTGTAATTCTTAAATACCGTAATTTCCGGACTATAAGCCGCTACTTTTTCCCCTCGTTCTGGTCCCTGCGGCTTATACAAGGGTGCGGCTTATACAACGGCCTGTTCTTCTCCGACACCGACGAAGAGGATTTCGGTGGTTTTAGTACGCAGGAGGAAGACGATGACACAATGATTAAAGACTGACTTTTCATATACCGGTAGGCTGGTTATTTTGATAACGTACAGGCGAGCACTTTGTATTAATTTGCACCGTTGTATTATTTGTACTCTGCACGAATGCTGTTCGCCATGTCAAAGATGTGAAAGTTTGATTGGATGATTGAAAGATTTATTGTTAATAAATGGGACGCTTTGCGTTCCCAAACAGTCATCTCTGTCCCGACAATCCCCTCCGTGGTAGCAGGAACCCCTATATACTACGGCAGGGGTCACCAACCTTTTTGAAACCAAGAGCTACTTCTTGGGTACTGATTAATGCTCATTTTAAACTTTTATGCAGAGAGGGAAATCACAACTAAGTCAATTTACCAAAAGTGTATTTATTAAACAGTTATTAAGCAGTGGCACAAACATTCATGTCATTTACAAAACAGAACATGCAATATTGTCAGAAACATTTTAAAACAAGCTATTAGTGCACTTTTGTGCATGTTGTCACTAAGATGACATATCAAAATAACACTAAATTAAAGTGCACTTTTTGTACAGAACGCCACTACAATAGTTTAAAACAAATAAAGTGCACTTTTGTGCATGATGTCACACAAGATATTTCAATAAGTGTCAAATAAAAATGAGCTGCATAATAGGAAATCAAATAGTGTATGTCCTTCACTGTGGTAGGTTCCTGCGGATGTTATCTCCTTCTGTTGTTGACTATTTTTTTCATACGGTGTTGATGTGCAGGTTGCTTCGCCATTTTGTGGGTGTGGCACTGGCCGGAGATGTTGACACGCGGAGTTTCAAGCACTCCTTATTCTCTAGCGGGTGACTTTTCAAATGATGCTACAAATTAGCAGTAATGCTACTTTTTGTAGCAACGCTTTTGCCGCATTCGTGACATATTACGGTTGTCTGTTCAACATCTTCCCGCTTGAAGCCAAACCACCGCTAGAAGATGGACCCCGTGCTGTTTTTCTCGGGAATTCATTCTTCCTTCATTTGTTACCAGATTCACACCTTCTTTCTCTCGTGTTACCACTCGCACCACTCCGCTAGCACCACAGCTAACGTTGCCCATGCCGCTACCTCTCTGCTCCGCGAGGGCGTATGACGTTGCACGCGCGACAGTATGTGACGTTTGTAAGAAGGTGCGCTTGTTTTACGTCTCTGTGAGAAGGAGAGACAAGAAAGAGTGAGAAGAGCATGTAGTGTAATGCCCGCAGCTAAAAGCAACTGCGTGAGAACGTATACTCGAATATCACAATATACCGTATTTCCTTGAATTGGCGCAGGGAATATAGTATTCGCACGTCTAGAATTACTGCCGGGTCAAACTCGTTTCTCAAAATAATTAACGCATGCTTGGCCTTATCGCCGGTTCATTATTAACGCCGGATCAAATTCGTTTCGCAAAATATTAATTTTATTATCGCATGTCTATAATTTTCGCCGGGTCAAACTCGTTTCGCAAAATATTTAGCATATGTCTAGAACTTCCGCCGGGTCAAATTCGTTACGTCACGGGTGACGATTTACCTGTCCTCATTTTCAAAATGGAGGAAGCTGATTTCAGTAGTTTGCAATCGCACAAAGGAAAAAAGATAAAGAGCTATTCAGTAGGATTTAAGGTCCAAGCTATTGAATACCGGTACGGTATGCTAAAAAGAACAGTAAGCAGCTATGTTTTATTAATATACCGTAGCTGCGTGTGTCAAATACGGTATGAGTCATTAAATGACTCCCGCCTCCTGGTGGTAGAGGGCGCTAGTGATCCTTCTTGCGACTTCCGGTACTGCAGAAGAAGTGACAACACGCAGCAACAGATCATCTCTTTTTTTTCCTCTCGCCTGAACTTTTAACATGGAGGATTACATACCGGTATCTAAAATAAAACAGTTTTCTAAACTGGACTTTCAATGGAAGCAGGAGGTAATAATTAAAGGGATATCTCCATCGAGACAGAGAGACTTTTAAAACTGAAGAAGGAAAATAAGGAAGACTTCTATAAACAAGTTATCGATGCTTTTGGTCAGAAGGAGCTGCAAATGGACTCCATTTATAAGTACAGGTAAGACCATATTAACGTTTTTTTTTTATTAAATGTGCTTTTCATGATGGTATGCTTACATCACACTCAAAGCGCACGCCTAAATTTACCGCATTCCTTTTGGTAAACGAGTGAGAAGAGGTTTTAAAATAATTAGCGCATGCACGGCCATCCCGCAGGCTTCCGGTAAACGCCGGAGTGACAGGAGGTTTTAAATTAATTAGCGCCCCTGCGGCTATTCAAGGAAATACGGTAGTCATTTTCTACATCGCACAGAGACAAACCCGCGATATATCGAGTATATTCGATATATCGCCCAGCCCTAATATGATGTTGCTGCCATTGTAGCCTCAATTTCCCTAAGTGTAACAGTCACTTATAACTTGAATGATTTGTTCTCCTCACAGCTTAGTAATGGTCCCGTTGTGGGGTCCCGTAAGCGCCCGTCAGAAGGGAACTACGAGAAGGAGAAGGAACACTGCATTGCCCTGTTCGACCAGTGGTCGGAGGCCGACCAAGTGGAATTTGTTGAGCGTCTGATATCCCGAATGTGCCACTACCAGCACGGCCACATTAACTCCTACCTCAAACCCATGCTGCAGAGGGACTTCATCACAGCGCTACCAGGTACGTACAGCTAACAGGAATAACCTGTGAACATATTCCAACGTGAATTGGATTGAGTCCAGAACACATTTCATAAGCGTTTTGTTGCGTCATGTATGTGATACATTTGTCCTGTCTTTTCCAGCTCAAGGCTTAGATCACATAGCAGAGAACATTTTGTCTTTCCTGGATGCACGTTCGCTCTGTGCGGCTGAGCTGGTGTGTAAGGAGTGGCAGAGGGTCATCTCCGAGGGTATGCTGTGGAAAAAGCTCATAGAACGTATGGTCCGCACTGACCCGCTGTGGAAAGGGCTCTCCGAAAGACACCAGTGGTAAGTTAGTATATACTGTATTTTTAAAGCCTACTTATAAGATATTTGTAGTGTTTGTATCATACTTTCTGGCATGTACAGTACAGGCCAAAAGTTTGGACACACCTCGTTCAATGCGTTTTCTTTATTTTCATGACTATTTACATTGTAGATTGTCACTGAAGGCATCAAAACTATGAATGAACACATGTGGAGTTATGTATTTAACAAAAAAAAGTGAAATATCGTATTTTTCGGAGTACAAGTCGCTCCGGAGTATAAGTCGCACCGGCCGAAAATGCATAATAAAGAAGGAAAATAACATATATAAGTCGCACTGGAGTATAAGTGGCATTTTTGGGGAAATGTATTTGATAAAACCCAACACCAAGAATAGACATTTGAAAGGCAATTTAAAATAAGTAAAGAATAGTGAACAACAGGCTGAATAAGTGTACGTTATATGAGGCATAAATAACCAACTGAGAACGTGCCTGGTATGTTAACGTAACATATTATGGTGAGAGTCATTCAAATAACTATAACATATAGAACATGCTATACGTTTCAGTGTTTCCCATAAACTGCCAAGATACCTGTGGTGGTGGGGGCGTGGCTATGGGCGTGGTCACCATGACATCATTAAGTAATTTGCATAATGTACTACAATGATATGGTTTTCTCTAAAAACGCTCAAAAAATGTATACTTACTAATTAATAATAACCGTTTTGTTTTAAACGTCCATCCATCCATCCATTTTACAATATAATTACAACACATTATGTACATATTCGATTACAGATTTGAACAATAAGTTATTCACTGAAATATATTTATTAATTGTGGTTCTTACAAAAAATATATCTTGTAAAAATATAAAAGCTAAAATGTCTCTTAAAGCTCTGCCCCTTTAATTAGTGCATACTAAATAATTTAACTTTAGCCTACTACTACAACCATATTATTTACCAGCAACATAAAGTGAAACAGAGGCAGAGGTGTCCTGCCACAGTCAGTAACAAATAAACAGAAAACAGTAGTGGTGGTAGATAGACACAAAGCTTCATCAAACATCTGATCCACTGAACAAAGAGCTCCAAAAATCTTGATCCTACACTTCTCTTTCGTAAAGTAAATCTGAACAGCCGATATGGGCATCTACATCAACTATATGATTTGCCTGAGAAGCTGGACAGGACCAAAAAAATAAATAAAATAAAACATTTTTTGTGGCGGCCTTAATTATTTCGTGGCGGGTCGCCACAAATAAATGGATGTGTGGGAAACACTGCGTTTACCAAACAATCTGTCACTCCTAATCGCTAAATCCCATGAAATCTTATACGTCTAGTCTCTTACGTGAATGAGATAAATAATATTATTTGATATTTTACGGTAATGTGTTAATCATTTCACACATAAGTCACTCCTGAGTATAAGTCGCACCGCCGGCCAAACTATGAAAAAAACTGCGACTTATAGTCCGAAAAATACGGTAACTGAAAACATGTTTTATATTCTAGTTTCTTCCAAATAGTCACCCTTCGCTCTGATTACTCCTTTGCACACTCTTGGCGTTCTCTCGATGAGCTTCAAGAGGTCGTCACCTGAAATGGTTTTCACTTCACAGGTGTCCTAGTTTTGATGCCTTCAGTGACAATCTACAATGTAAATAGTCATGAAAATAAAGAAAACACATTGAAATCATAAGGTGTGTCCAAACTTTTGGCCTGTACTGTACATTAAAAGTTTGGATATGTTTAAGACCATACTGTACAAGCATTAATTGTGGAATGTGGTTACGAAGAAACAAAATACAACTGATCTTTATTTTCCCAACAGGGAGAAATATCTGTTCAAAAACCGCACATTAGAAGTCCCACCCAACTCTTACTATCACTCCCTTTATCCCAAAATCATCCAAGACATAGAGGTAAGAGAATCCAAAGCAAATGTGAACTTTTGTGTAACTCTTAAGTACGAAACAATTTTCTTGATCTACAAGGGAGTTTACAGGATACATCACAGACCAACCAATGTCATGGATATTACACTGGTTCATCACAAATGTTTTGTTTAACTCTTTAACGTTTCCCATTTTTAAACTAACCACCTCTCTCTCATTTGACAATTAGTTGTATTTTCCTTTAACAACATACTATATTTATGTACACCAGGGGTCACCAACCTTTTTGAAAGCAAGAGCTACTTCTTGGGTACTGATTAATGCGAAGGGCTACCAGTTTGATACACACTTAAATAAATTGCCAGAAATAGCCAATTTGCTCAATTTACCTTTAACTCTATGTTATTATTAATAATCAATGATATTTACACTTAATTGAACGGTTTAAAAGAGGAGAAAACACGAAAAAATTGACAATTACATTTTTAAACACAGTTTATCTTCAATTTCGAGTCTTTAAAATTCAACCGAAAAAAAGAAGAGAAAAACTAGCTAATTCGAATCTTTTTGAAAAAATAAAAAAAAGAATTTATGGAACATCATTAGTAATTTTTCCTGATTAATATTACTTTTAGAATTTTGATGACATGTTTTAAATAGGTTAAAATCCAATCTACACTCTGTTAGAATATATAACAAATTGGACCAAGCTATATTTCTAACAAAGACAAATCATTATTTCTTGAAGTGAAGTGAAGTGAATTACATTTATATAGCGCTTTTTCTCAAGTGACTCAAAGCGCTTTACATAGTGAAACCCAATATCTAAGTTACATTCAAACCAGTGTGGGTGGCACTGGGAGCAGGTGGGTAAAGTGTCTTGCCCAAGGACACAACGGCAGTGACTAGGATGGCGGAAGCGGGGATCGAACCTGCAACCCTCAAGTTGCTGGCACGGCCGCTCTACCAACCGAGCTATACCGCCCCATATTTCTTCTAGATTTTCCAGAATAAACATTTTAAAATAAATTCAAAAGACTTTCAAATAAGATTTAAATTTGATTCTACAGATTTTCTAGATTTGCCAGAATATTTTTTTTGAATTTTAATCATAATAAGTTTAAAGAAATATTTCACAAATATTCTTCGTCGAAAAAACAGAAGCTAAAATGAAAAATTAAATTAAAATGTATTTATTATTCTTTACAATAAAAATAAAAAAATTACTTGAACATTGATTTAAATTGTCAGGAAGGAATTTAAAAGGTAAAAAGGTATATGTGTTTAAAAATCCTAAAATCATTTTTAAGGTTGTATTTTTTCTCTAAAATTGTCTTTCTGAAAGTTATAAGAAGCAAAGTAAAAAAAATAATGAATTTATTTAAACAAGTGAAGACCAAGTCTTTAAAATATTTTCTTGGATTTTCAAATTATATTTGAGTTTTGTCTCTCTTAGAATTAAAAATGTCGGGCAAAGCGAGACCAGCTTGCTAGTAAATAACTAAAATGTAAAAAATAGAGGCAGCTAACTGGTAAGTGCTGCTATTTGAGCTATTTTTAGAACAGGCCAGCGGGCTACTCATCTGGTCCTTACGGGCTACCTGGTGCCCGCGGGCACCGCGTTGGTGACCCCTGATGTACATCTTCTGACCAAAATATATTTTTTCTGCTTTTTGTATTGTTGTCTTTCTCATTACTGTACTTACTTTTCTTGCAGACTATTGAGGCTAACTGGCGATGTGGCAGACACAATTTGCAGAGGATTCAGTGTCGCTCGGAAAACAGTAAAGGGGTTTATTGTCTCCAGTACGATGACGACAAGATCATCAGTGGCCTTAGGGACAATTCCATTAAGGTTTGTGTCAGTGTGTTTTTACAATGTTCAAAATCTTGAGGTTGTTTGTATTTGCTACAGTGCTTCATTATTGAGACAAATTCAGGGAATTTGCAGGTTTTGATTGACAAAATTGTTTTCCAGTTTCTTACGTCCCAATGTAATGTCCCTCTAGTTGTGAATGTTAACCAAAATATAGAATTGAGTTTGAGTTTATTTCGAACATGCATGCATACAACATGATACATCACAATTTCCAGTTTTTTCTTTTCAACGGAGTAGGAAGAAGCAGAGCTTATGAAATCCTACCCCTGTTCCTTTAGAATGACAGCTGGTTTTGCAAATGAGTCCATTCCTCCCACAAACCTGTATCAATCATTAAATAACACAAACAACTCAACCAAATCATTCCATTTGAAGTTTAATGAAAACGACTCGTGCTTTTTCTGCTTTTTGCTCAAATCTTTCAATCAACATCAGTCCTAAATAGGGATGATGTTTGATAAGGAATTATCGAGTTCGAGCCTATTATCGAATCCTCTTATCGAACCGATTCCTTATCGATTCTCTTATCGATTCCAGATAGGTTGTTGTATATGGAAAAAAACACACAATATTTGGTTTAACAAAAGCTCACTTTTACTATATAATAAAAAAATAAAATCTAATAAATAAATAAATATTGACTGTTACCCACCTAAAAAAATAAAATAAAATAAATAAATATTGACTGTTGTTACCCAAAGTATATTAAGTGGGATTTTTCAGAGAAACAATATACAGCAACACAAAAACAACCTGTCTCTGTGATCACTATAGGTGTATAAATAATAATATAGTGTTAAATAAAATCAGTCCCTTGGGCACAAAACTGAAAATAATACAGCTCTCCAAAAAGTGCACTTCTGCTGCTATTTGACATAACTGTTTGTTATGATGCTTTGACATTTTTGCACTTTATTTCTTTATTGAAAGAACATTCTATGAAGAGAAAAGTTGTTTGCAAATGTGGTTACAATGCTAAAAAATGAAAAGTTAAAGCTAAAAAAAAGAAATACACTTTATTGAGTAAACATTATTTCTTTATGGGGGAAAAATGTCATGAGCTAGAGAATATTACAACTACATTACCCAGCATGCAACGGGAGTTACGAGCATGCGCGGTAGCCCCGAAAAGTGTTTCATGTTGCCACGCTGTGAAAGTAAACGTCAAGAACTCAGCCAACACGCCTCGTCTGCATTATTTATAATTAGACCGACAATACATCTACAGTGTGATTTTGTTTTGTTTACAAGGAAAGAAAAACAAAAGTTAAGAAAGGGAGATATGTTGTATATATATGTATGTGCTGCGGTTGTTTTAAGAAGGTTGCGACAGCTGCCGTAAAGGAGGTGCGTTGCTAGCCTGGTTGCTATGTTTCCGCTTGGTGGTAAAAGTGTTGGTCATGTGTTTTACCCTGCTCAAATCTCTCAGTAAAGTTATTCGATGGATTATAGCTTTTGTTTTGAACTTTATTACACCTTGGAGCGCTTTTTCCCGTCCATTGTTTTCCTGCTTTCGCTATCTGCGCCTAATGACTGAGCTACGTGACGTCATTTCTTGTGATGTCTCACGGAGCATTTCTGGTCGGGACGGGATTCGAATAAAGAATCAACTCTTTTCCTTTACTATAGTCAGTATTATTTGCGGATGATACAACAGCGTTTTGTTCAGGAGAGAACACACAGGAGATAATACAAATAATAACAGAAGAAATTAACAAATTAAAAAGATGGTTTGACAAAAACAGACTATCGTTGAATCTTAGTAAAACTAAAATAATGCTATTTGGTAACAGTAGAAGAGAAAGTCAAACACAAATACAAATAGACGGAATAGAAATTGAAAGAGTAAACGAAACCAAATTTCTAGGTATAATGATTGATGATAAATTGAACTGGAAATCTCACGTAAAAAATATACAACATAAAGTTGCAAGAAACACGTCAATAATGAATAAAGCAAAACATGTTCTAGACCAAAAATCCCTTCATATTCTCTACTGCTCACTAGTGTTACCATATCTGAGCTACTGTGTAGAAATATGGGGAAATAATTACAAAAGTACACTTCATTCATTAACGGTGTTACAAAAAAGATCAGTTAGAATAATACATAATGTTGGATATAGAGAACATACAAACCCTTTATTTATTGAATCAAAAATACTGAAATTCCACGACATAGTGAATTTGCAAACAGCTAAAATTATGCACAAAGCAAACTATAACCTGCTACCCAAGAATATACAACAATTCTTCTCAAAAAGAGGAGAAATATAATCTTAGAGAAAAACGTAATTTAAAACATTTGTTTGCACGTACAACACTTAAGACCTTCAGTATATCAGTATGTGGAATTAAATTATGGAATGGATTAAGCAAAGCAATCAAACAATGTACTAATATGATCCACTTCAAGAAACTCTTCAAACTTAAAGTGTTTACAAAGTACAATGAAGAAGAACCATGACAAACATTCTCAATTTATTTCATCCATCCATTCATTCATTCTTAAAGTAATCTTACTTATCTCATCATATGAAATATGACTTACTTCACCAATTATTATTATTAAATTCTTACTATTATTTATTTATTTATTTTTATTGTAATTACTTATGGAGTTTATTGTGAAAAAATTGTGAACAGGAAGTGAACAAAAAGTTTTGCAACTGTTATGTAAAGAAAAGGGGTAGGATTAAATAAGCTCTGCTTCTTCCTACTCCTTTTCGAACATGTTGAAAAGAAACTGGAAATTGTGATGTATCATGTTGTATGCTTGCATGTTCGAAATAAACTCAAACTCAAACTCAAACTCAATAGTGGTCTCGATAACGGGTACCGGTTCTCAAAAAGGGATTCGAGTCCGAGGACTCGGTTCTTTTCTTATCAAACAACCGGGAAAACCGGTTTCGAGTATCATCCCTAGTCCTAAATAATCATTATTAATTAAATGAGCATTGAAGGTGTTAATAAGGAGGAAAAAAAGCATGAAATGTTTATTATTTTTATTTAGGACTGGAGTTGGATCATGAGATTTGAGCAAAAAAGTAGTTAAAGTTAAAGTACCAATGATTGTCACACACACACTAGGTGTGGTGATATGTGTCCTCTGCATTTGACCCATCCCCTTATTCACCGCCTGGGAGGCGAGGGGAGCAGTGGGCAGCAGCAGTGGCTGCGCCCGGGAATCATTTTTTGGTGATTTAATCCCCAATTCCAACCCTTGATGCTGAGTGCCAAGCAAGGAGGTAGTGGGTCCCATTTTTTTTAAGTCTTTGGTATGACTCGGCCGGGGTTTGAACTCACAACCTACCGATCTCAGGGTGGACACTCTAACCACAAGGCCACTGAGTAGGTAGAAAATATGGATCCAAAAATGTTTTTATACACTCTTAAAGGAGCTATTTGCAACATTTACACAGAAGCCGAGAGGGCGCTAACTTTCCAATGTGTATTACGCAGTATAACCCGCCCTTTTACAGCTTCTAGGACGTAATGACGTACACCAGGGGCCGTACTTATCAAGCTTCTTAGAATTACTCCTAAGAAGTCTGCTAAGAGTTGACTTAAGAGTAAATAAATTCTTCGCTGAAAGCTGCACTTAAAAGTTAGTTATCAAGCGTCTTACTCACACTTTCAGCGAAGTGTAGGACTGAATCTTAAGTGTCACACTCAGAGCTGAATTACGACATTACTATGTGCCGTAAACGCAATTTTAGGTGACGTCATTTCTGTGTCCATAGAAATGACCAATCACGGAAGGGAATCCCTTGTCTAAGAATAAAGAAATATCTTGGAAATATTTAAGTGGACAATGGGAGTGTATATTTTGACAATAAACTACAAAATAATACAAAACAAACTAGTCCCCGCCGGCACTCACGCTACCGCTCCCTCTCTTCTCTCGCCCACACACTCACTGACGTCACTCACCTCACGGCCACACACATACGCTACTGTCATAACATTTTCTTTCCAATTCATTAATTAGGCAACTAATTTGAAACTGGTGTGGGTGGCTCTATATATACTAGCCCACTGCAGACACATGCAGAAATCAGCAAGGAATCGAAAAGTATTAAATCTGACAAAAATAATATCCGCTCTGTCTAAGCGATACCGTTTGATCAGCTGCTCGTCATCAAAAAAAACAAAACATTGTTCCGTTCCCTGAACGTTCGCGCACGTCTCTCTCGCCTCAGTGCCATCCCCTGCTGGCAACTCCTAACCACTTAAGACACCTCTGAAGGTCTCTTAAATATCGTGGAGAGTAGGAGTGATTCTTAGACTTAAGAACGTTGATAAAAAGCTTTTATTCTTAAGTTTGAGAGTAGGACTAAATTTCGCAAATTCTCAGGACTTAAGTGTAAAATGGCACTCTAAGAAGCTTGATAAGTACGGCCCCAGATGTGTACGTACAGTGTTTCCCATAAACTGCCAAGATACCTGTGGCGCTGGGGGCGTGGCTATGGGCGTGGTCACCATGACATCATCGAGTAATTTGCATAACTTACTACAATGATATGATTTTCTCTAAAAAGGCTAAAAAAATGTATACTTACTAATTAATAATAACAGTTTTGTTTTAAACGTCCATCCATCCATCCGTTTTACAATATAATTACAACACTACATATTTATATACAGATTTAAACAATAAGTTATTCACTGAAATATATTTATTAATTGTGGTTCTTACAAAAAATATATCTTATAAAATATAAAAGCTAAAATGTCTCTTAAAGCTCGGCCCCTTTAATTAGTGCATACTAAATAATTTAACTTTAGCCTACTACTACAACCATATTATTTACCAGCAACATAAAGTGAAACAGAGGCATAGGTGTCCTGCCACAGTCGGTAACAAATAAACAGAAAACAGTAGTGGTCAAATACAAATAAGGCAACAAGAGAAGTATCCTACACTTCTCTTTTGTAAAGTAAATCTGAACAGCCTATATGGGCATCTACATCAACTATATGATTTGCCTGAGAAGCTGGACACGATAAAAAAAAAATTGTATTATTTTATTTGTGGCGGACGTAATTCTTTTCGTGGCGGGCCGCCACAAATAAATGAATGTGTGGGAAACACTGACGTATCACATGCACGCACATTAACCTTGGGCGTTGTTAGCTAATAATAGCGATTTGGATAGTTTTTGGTCACCTGTCATTGAATGTATAAGGTATAACAACAACAACAACATAACTGCAAATATTTAGTTGCTTCTCTTGGACTGCTTTTGTATGCGTGCACGTGTTTACGTGACAGGTCGAGTGACAGCCATAAACACCAATAATTTTCTTTTGGGCGGGCAAAAATGTTTACTACATAAACTTAGTATTTGTGAAAAATATAGACAATTTGAAATCAAATGTTTTGTTAAACTAGTAAGAGTAACAAAACCTAGCCAATGGTGTTCTTGTATTTTTGGGGGTTTAAAAAGCATTGCAAACAGCCTTTTTAATTCTCTAAAGACATGTTCATCGTTTTGCTCCTCTATTCGGCTAAAATTATTTCCCAGTGTATCTCTAAAAGTACCGTAATTTCCGGACTATAAGCCGCACCTGACTATAAGCCGCACCAGCTAAATTTAGGGGAAAATACAGATTGCTCCATATATAAGCCGCACCCGACTATAAGCCGCAGGGTTTTGATGTGTAATTAGCGTAGTATATAGGGGTTCCTGCTACCACGGAGGGGATTGTCGGGACAGAGATGACTGTTTGGGAACGCAAAGAGTCCCATTTATTAACAATAAATCTATGGCGTCACATTAGTACCAAAAATCCAAGCGCGTAAAAACTGTTATCGCGCGCTGATTCCCCACTTCGTGCGCGCGCGCGACACCCTTTTGCGCGCACGTGGTGCCTTTGTGCGCGCGCGCGGCGCCTTCTTGCGTGCGCGCGGTGCCTTTCTGCGTGCGCGCTGTCTCGTTCTGCTGTCATGTTTCATTTTGGTACTTTGGGGGCGGGCATGCTTAGACCGCCCCTTCTTTCTGATTGGCTTTGAGCAATCAGAAGTATAGCAGGGCGGGTCATCGTCAATATGTATCAAGATTTACTGAGGAAGAAGTGGATAAAAAAATGTTGGCTGAAAAAGAGGTAAGTTATTGAACTGGTTTAGAGTGATTGTAAGGGTACTATTACTAAAAATAATAATAATACATTTTTATTTATAAAGCACTTTTCATACATTTAAAATGCAGCTCAAAGTGCTTTACATAGTTAAAAACAAAATGAGAAATAACGCCCACACCCCATGAAGACAGTCAAACATGTACATACAAATAAACAAACAACAACAACAATAATAATAACAACACAATGACAATAGCCAATCACAGGAACCCTCTGGACGTGGAGATCCAGAGGGCTCTTTGAGGAAACACTAGATGATCAAATAAATGGATTAAAAATAATTAAAATACACATCAGGTAAAAGTCCAAAAATAATATGAAATAAGATAAGATATAATCAAACATAAAAATAAACTACAATATGAAAAACTATAAAATAAAATAAAATACAATAAAAACTGAAATATAAATATAATAAAACCATATAAAAATAGGCTAAGATATGATATAACATAAAAATAAGCTAAGATATGATAAAACATAAAAATAACTAATACTAATAGAATAATCTTGCACATTGGGCCTAATATTTGTGTAGCAAAGTGGTTTTTGAATTCGAGCAATGTAATCTGAAAGATGTTTAAAATATCAACAATTAATGTTAATATTTTTGAAACAATATACTTCTCATAACATGAGTATCTGTGTGCATGAGAGAGTGTAAAGAAAAGCATTGCTATAGTTTCACTTCATCTGCCTTTTTTTACAACCTACTTGAAGTTGTATTTTTCTTTTTTTTTTTTCAAAGCCAATCAGAAAGAAGCGGCGGTCTGAGCATGCCCGCCCCCAAAGTACCAAAATGAAACATGACAGCGCACAGACCGAGACCGGGCGCGCGCAGAAAGGCACCGCGCGCGCGCAAAAGGGTGTCGCGTGCGCGCACGAAGTGGAGAATCAGCACGCGACAACAGTTTTTACGCGCTTGGATTTTTGGTACTAATGTGACGCCATATAAATCTTTCAATCATTCAATCAAACTTTCACATCTTTGACATGGCGAACAGCATTCGTGCAGAGTACAAATAATACAACGGTGCAAAGTAATACAAAGTGCTCGCCTGTACGTTATCAAAATAACCAGCCTACATATGAAAGTCAGTCTTTAATCATTGTGTCATCGTCTTCCTGCTGCGTACTAAAACCACCGAAATCCTCTTCGTCGGTGTCGGAGAAGAACAGGCCGTAAATAAGCCGCACCCTTGTATAAGCCGCAGGGACCAGAACGAGGGGTAAAAGTAGCGGCTTATAGTCTGGAAATTACGGTATTTGAGATGAATATATTAAAATTAAACATGAAACAAAACCCTCTTAGGGAAAAATATTCCATTCGGATGAACAGAACCGCAGTATGGCCAAAAATGGAGCAAAAATGTACTTCAAAGGACGACAAAGTCCCCTAATTTACTCTGGGGGTATGTCACAGCGCGTACTGATAGCATCTAATGTCACATTGGACTTTAAGGTTTGTTTTCCTCTGTGGATGAGGAAGTGAAACTTTACTGTTGGCACATTTTCGTCCCTCCAAATGGCCTCAACCGGCATGTAGTAATTAGCATTGATCTGACGAGTGCGTGCTGCATCATCAGAAGAGACGACCCCACGCGTTCATATTGAAGTCTACATAAATGTGCATGTGGTTATTTTCTACTATAACTGGATATTTATGAGAGTACCCTTTTATTTGGCTCGATACACATCATCATCTTCCTGCCGTTGGCCTTAACCAGCAGACTGTGAAAAAGCAAAAAAGTCAATTATTGGCTAAAAGGGCTCAACTCCAGTGGTGGTTTTGTGTCCCACTTATCTGCCCGGCCTGGGAGAAGAGGAAGAGAAGAGGAAGAAGAGCAGGGGAGGATGGAGGGAACGAAGTGGATTTGTCATCTTATTGTTCTGCGCCCAGGGACGCACTAAATTGCGCTGCAACCGCACACGTACAGCTCCCCTCCGCAGCGGGGAAATGGGGCGTAAACAGAACACGAGCATCACAATGACAAATGGCCTTTCTTTGCATGACCTAAATCTGCACCCAATCCAAAATCACTAATTTACTCCTCTCCTTGTGTGTCCTCTGTGTTGTATTGTTTCTCTGTGTACCTGCAGATATGGGATAAACAGTCACTGGAGTGTCTGAAAATACTGACTGGTCACACAGGTTCAGTGTTGTGCCTCCAGTATGATGAGAGGGTCATCGTCACTGGGTCCTCTGACTCAACCGTCAGGTATGAACACATCTTGTCGCATATAACAAACATGCATCCTTTTCAAGCTGCTCGGCATGTGGGCATTCACGAGCAAGAGTCTTTACCGTATTTACTGTACACAGTAAGCAACTCATTGGCGTCATATGAATGCTTACGTTCAAATATGTGATATAGTGGTATCAAATTATCGCTGTGTTTGCGATTAGTCATATTCAGCGTTATATTTCTCTATCTGTAATGTTGCAATCTCCGTATGCCCACGAGTTGCTTGACTGAGAGCAACGACGGTACTGCCTTGTGACACAAAGATAGTATGTAGCCATGGTGAAAAAGGAGGTATCACTCTGTCACGAGACTTGGACAGTCATGTAAAATAGTGTGAATAAGATAAATTATATCCCATCATCACAAACTTAAATAAGTGTGCTTATGGTTTGTATAAGTTTGAATGTTGTCTTGTTTTAGCGTATGGAAGACCATGCTTTATCTATCTGTTACACTATTACAAATAGCGTCACTTCCTGGTGTGTGTTGACCCACATTAAGCTGACTTTATACTATAATAACTAGGGATGATGTTATGATTATGATAATATTATTATTATTATTATTTTTTTTTTTTTAAATGTGTGCTTACGGACTGTATCCCTGCAGACTGTATTGATCTATATTGATATATAATGTATATATTGTGTTTTTTATGTTGATTTAATAAAATAAAAAAATATATTTAATTTTTTATTTTTTTTAATTTCTTGTGCGGCCTGGTACCAATTGGTCGTCCGGTGGTTGGGTACCACTGCCCTAAACCACTATTAGTAACGTATGCTAGTACTGTGAATAATGGGTCTGTTTTATTTATTTTATATTATTGGAAGCAGAGAAAAAAGGAACAAGTTCAACATATATAGAATACTCTGAAAAATGTTGTTATTGTATTCTTGATGTGTTAATAACTTTATTAGATAGACTTGATGTTTTATTTTGATAAATAAAAGACTGCATCTGTCCAAGTCTGTTAAAAACGATAACATTTACAATTGCATTTACAAAGTCACTTTTTTGGGTTTTACATACACATGTGTATGTATGTATATAAACACACACACACACACACACACACACATATATATATATATATATATATATATATATATATATATATATATATATATATATATATATATATATATATATATATATATATATATATATATATATATATATATATATATACTACCGTTCAAAAGTTTGGGGTCACTCTAACAATTTTGTGGAATAGCCTTCATTTCTAAGAACAAGAATAGACTGTCGAGTTTCAGATGAAAGTTATTTTTTCTGGCCATTTTGAGCGTTTAATTGACCCCGCAAATGTGATGCTCCAGAAACTCAATCTGCTCAAAGGAAGGTCAGTTTTGTAGCTTCTGTAACGAGCTAAACTGTTTTCAGATGTGTGAACATGATTGCACAAGGGTTTTCTAATAATCAATTAGCCTTCTGAGCCAATGAGCAAACACATTGTACCATTAGAACACTGGAGTGATAGTTGCTGGAAATGGGCCTCTATACACCTATGTAGATATTGCACCAAAAAGCAGACATTTGCAGCTAGAATAGTCATTTACCACATTAGCAATGTATAGAGTGTATTTCTTTCAAGTTAAGACTAGTTTAAAGTTATCTTCATTGAAAAGTACAGTGCTTTTCCTTCAAAAATAAGGACATTTCAATGTGACCACAAACTTTTGAACGGTAGTGTATATATAAAAAACAGTACAGGCCAAACGTTTGGACACACCTTTGTTTCAATGAGTGTTCTTTATTTTCAAGACTATTTACATTGTATATTGTCACTGAAGGCATCAAAACTATGACACCTATGAAGTGAAATCCATTTCAGGTGACTACCTCTTGAAGCTCATTAAGAGAATGCAAAGAGTGTGCAAAGCAGTAATCAGAACAAAGGGTGGCTATTTTGAAGAAACTAGACTATAAAACGTGTTTTCAGTTATTTCACCTTCTTTTGTTAAGTACATAACTCCACATGTGTTCATTCATAGTTTCGATACCTTCAGTGACAATTTACAATGTAAATAGTCATGAAAATAAAGAAAACCCATTGAATGAGAAGGTGTGTGTGTATATATATATATATATATATATATATATATATATATATATATATATATATATATATATATATATATATATATATATATATATATATATATATATATATTATTCCCAACACTAAATTTATTTGTCAATTTGATGATGAGTTACCGTTTTTGTGACCATGATAGGTGCCTCTAACCTGCATCATTCTTGATGGCCAGAAGAGGGCAACCTTGCATTGCATTCATAAAATGTTGCTTATCTACTTTATTTATCAACTAGTTCAGTAAACTGTCACATTAATGGTATTAACTGATTTTTTTTTTCACCAGTTAATTATTATACCATGCTACTGGTAATTATTATATCATGCTACTGGTAATTATTATACCATGCTACTGGCTTCATAGAACAACAAGTCTGTGCCTTGGGACAAACCTGTACATTTGACCTTCAAAATGCAAGTTCAGAGCTTGATTCTTGATTCTAATATGGAGTATCACCTGAACTGTGATCTTTTGAGCGGTGCCCAGGAAAAAAATGTGACTTCAGCTATTTAGCATCAACTTACCAGGAACTTGTCCATAGTGTTCTGCAAGTCACACCTGGTTCTTAAGACGCAGCACAGTCACATGCTCTTCTTGTCTGTTTACGTGCAGGCATGCAGTGTTTTAAACTACTTTGCATTATATTCTCATGTTTGCATGCAGTGTTTTAAACTAGTTTGCATTATATTCTCATGTTTATGTTCAATTTGGCTGCTTTTACTCACTTTTTTATTCAACTTTCTTTCCTGCATCTCCACGCCTCCCCCTGCATCCTCTCGATCTTCTGAATTTCTTTCCTGGCCAATTTCACCTCTAAACCTCGCTCCTTCCTGTCGTCTCCGTCTCTCCTCTTTGCTCCGGCGTTCCACCGCCCTTCCCTTCTGCTACAGGGTGTGGGAGGTGACGACGGGCGAGGTACTGAACACGCTGATCCACCACAACGAGGCCGTGCTTCATTTACGTTTCGCCAACGGCCTGATGGTCACGTGTTCCAAGGACCGCTCGATTGCTGTGTGGGACATGGCGTCTCCAACAGACATCAGCTTACGGCGCGTCCTCGTGGGTCACCGGGCTGCCGTCAACGTGGTCGATTTTGATGACAAATATATTGTCTCTGCCTCAGGGGACCGCACCATCAAGGTAACAGCAAACTGAGATCTTATTCACAGTTCGGTGTGTTACATAAAGCTTCTTTTTATCTTTACATTCGTCCATAAGTCCATACCTGTCTTTCAATGCATAACTGGTTTTCCCACACCTGAAACTCACTCTGTAATGTCTTCTAAAGGACGATAATCGTCATTTTACAAGTTTTCCTTTTGCTCTTGTGCAGGTATGGAGCACCAGCACCTGTGAATTTGTCCGTACTTTAAACGGTCATAAGCGAGGCATCGCCTGTCTACAGTATCGGGATAGACTGGTTGTCAGCGGCTCATCTGATAACACAATTAGGTATGTTTGACACGCCGCTCGAACGGGCCTGTTTCCTCCACAAAGGCGTATGATCTATGATGAGATGAAGACTTTACCGCACATCCTGGCGCTTATGTTAACAGAGGATGTGACTGGCTTTTGAACTGATTCCCCACAGAAGGTTGTTCCTTCCAAAACCTCTGAAGTATATGAAAAAAATAGACTGGAGTATAATACTGCTGTCTCGCTACCACCAAAATGTTTGGTCAATTAATCACATTTATGCCACAGCAAAGAACATTCCCTTACTCCGGTGTAATATATAATGTTAACAAGTCTGTAAAGTGAAAGCTGGATTTACAAACTTAATTGGCTCTTGAACAGGGTTTGTTATAAAAAAGCTGTTATAGTGAAGCAAATTACTTCATAAGAAACAATGTAAACATGACAAAGTTAAAGTACTAATGATTGTCACACACACACTAGGTGTGGCAAAATTATTCTCTACATTTGACCCATCACCCTTGATCACCCCCCGGGAGGTGAGGGGAGCAGTGGGCAGCAGCATTGGCCGGGGGGTCACCAACCTTTTTGAAACCAAGAGCTACTTCTTGGGTACTGATAAATGTGAAGGGCTACCAGTTTGATACACACTTAAATAAATTGCCAGAAATAGCCAATTTGCTCAATTTACCTTTAAATCTATGTTATTATTAATAATTAATGATATTTGCACTTAATTGAACGGTTTAAAAGAGGAGAAAACACCAAAAAAATTACAATAAAATTTTGAAACATAGTTTATCTTCAATTTCGACTCTTTAAAATTCAAAATTCAACCGAAAAAAAGAAGAGAAAAACTAGCTAATTCGAATCTTTTTGAAAAAATTAAAAAAAGAATTTATGGAACATCATTAGTAATTTTTCCTGATTAAGATTAATTTTAGAATTTTGATGACATGTTTTAAATAGGTTAAAATCCGATCTGCACTTTGTTAGAATATATAACAAATTGGACCAAGCTATATTTCTAACAAAGACAAATCATTATTTCTTCTACATTTTCCAGAACAAAAATTTGAAAAGAAATTCAAAAGACTTTGATATAAGATTTAAATTTGATTCTACAGATTTTCTAGATTTGCCAGAATATTTTTTTTGAATTTTAATCATAATAAGTTTGAAGAAATATTTCACAAATATTCTTCGTCGAAAAAACAGAAGCTAAAATGAAGAATTAAATTAAAATGTATTTATTATTCTTTACAATAAAAAAAATAAATTTACTTGAACATTGGTTTAAATTGTCAGGAAAGAAGAGGAAGGAATTTAAAAGGTAAAAAGGTATGTGTTAAAAATCCTAAAATCATTTTTAAGGTTGTATTTTTTCTCTAAAATTGTCTTTCTGAAAGTTATAAGAAGCAAAGTAAAACAATTCATGAATTTATTTAAACAAGTGAAGACCAAGTCTTTAAAATATTTTCTTGGATTTTCAAATTCTATTTGAGTTTTGTCTCTCTTAGAATTAAAAATGTCGGGCAAAGCGAGACCAGCTTGCTAGTAAATAAATAAAGTTTAAAAAATAGAGGCAGCTCACTGGTAAGTGCTGCTATTTGAGCTATTTTTAGAACAGGCCAGCGGGCTACTCATCTGGTCCTTACGGGCTACCTGGTGCCCGCGGGCACCGCGTTGGTGACCCCTGCTCTAGTGCGACTTATATATGTTTTTTTTCCTTCTTTATTATGCATTTTCGACCGGTGCGACTTATACTCCGGAGCGATTTATAATCCGAAAAACACGGTAATAACAGTCAAAACAACAACTATCTAACTGTCCTTATTTGTAGCCGCCACGCACACACACAGTCACTAGCCCCTGTGGTGCACTCAGAACTCCTTTACTTTAACAGACAGTTTTGTACAATAATTAGATAATAGAGGAAACAAATTAAATCTACTTTAAATTGCTGGTTATTTTTTTTGCGTGCCATGGTAGAGGGGCTTTGGGTCAAAGTGGAGAACACTGTGGATACTTCCTAAATGTTTCAAACCACACATCGCTTGTCAATTGCTTTTTTTGGACTCATATTGAGCTTGAAGAATATATGAAAATGTTGCAAAAAGGCTAAATGACATTTACAAAGTAGATCATACTGTATTTTTTGCACTATAAGTCGCAGTTTTTTTTCATAGTTTCATAGTGCGACTTATACTCGGGAGCGACTTATGTGTGAAATTTTCAACACATTACCGTAAAATATCAAATACCGTATTTTCCGCACCATAAGCCGCCCCGTGTTGTAAGCCGCACCTTCAATGAATGGCATATTTCAAAACTTTGTTTACCTATTAGCCGCCCCGTGCTATTAGCCGCACCTACGCTACGCTAAAGGGAATGTCAAAAAAACAATCAGATAGGTCAGTCAAACTTTAATAATATATTACAAACCAGCGTTCTAACAACTCTGTTCACTCCCAAAATGTAATGTGCAAATGTGCAATCACAAAAATAGTAACACTCAAAATAGTGCCGAGCAATAGCAACATCAATAACTCAACGTTGCTCATACGTTAGTGTCACACGACACACAAAATAAACATTTAAAGCTCACTTTCTGAAGTTATTACTCATCCACAAATCCCTCGAATTCTTCTTGTTCGGTGTGCTTCACTTGTTTTTTGACACCATCTGTGATGTGGACGCGCATGCAGTCGTAGATCAACAGGGATGGAGCTGCGTGAAAAAAGTCACCCGGTCTCTTCGCTCATTTTTTCTTCATCCATCCATCCCTTCGAGTTAGCTTTTATGATGACGCCGGCTGGAAAGTTCTCTTTTGGCAAGGTCTTCCTTTTGAATATCACCGTGGGTTGGAAGTTTCTGGCCGTTAGCATGGCAAGCTAGAACCACGGTGAAGGACGACTTCTCATTCCCTGTGGTGCGAATATTCACCGTACGTGCTCCCGTTGTATCCACAGTGCGGTTCACAGGAATATCAAAAGTCAGTGGAACCTTGTACGCGTGTCTCTTAGTAAGAGACATTTTGTGGTCTTTACAGAAACACACCAATGAAATGAAACGTAATATCCGCACGCTTCTTCTTCTACGGGGGCGGGTGCGGTTGCTTACAGTAGAAGAAGAAGCGCTTCCTCTTCTATGGGGGCGGTTGCTTACCGTAGAAGAAGAAGCGCTTCCTCTTCTATGGGGAAAAAAGATGGCGGCTGTTTACCGTAGTTGCGAGACCTAAACTTTATGAAAATAAATATTAATATTAATCCATATATAAGGCGCACCAGGTTATTAGCCGCACTGTCTGCTTTTGAGAAAAATTGTGGTTTTTAGGTGCGGCTTATGGTGCGGAAAATACAGTAATATTATTTATCTCATTCACGTAAGAGACTAGACGTATAAGATTTCATGGGATTTAGCGATTAGGAGTGACAGATTGTTTGGTAAACGTATAGCATGTTCTATATGTTATAGTTATTTGAATGACTCTTACCATAATATGTTACGTTAACATACCAGGCACCTCATATAACGTACACTTATTCAGCCTGTTGTTCACTATTCTTTATTTATTTTAAATTGCCTTTCAAATGTCTATTCTTGGTGTTTGCTTTTATGAAATACATTTCCCCAAAAAATGTGACTTATACTCCAGTACCACTTATATACACTACCGTTCAAAAGTTTGGGGTCACATTGAAATGTCCTTATTTTTGAAGGAAAAGCACTGTACTTTTCAATGAAGATAACTTTAGACTAGTCTTAACTTTAAAGAAATGCACTCTATACATTGCTAATGTGGTAAATGACTATTCTAGCTGCAAATGTCTGCTTTTTGGTGCAATATCTACATAGATGTATAGAGGCCCATTTCCAGCAACTATCTCTCCAGTGTTCTAATGGTACAATGTGTTTGCTCATTGGCTCAGAAGGCTAATTGATGATTAGAAAACCCTTGTGCAATCATGTTCACACATCTGAAAAGAGTTTAGCTCGTTACAGAAGCTACAAAACTAACCTTGAGTTTCTGGAGCATCACATTTGTGGGGTCAATTAAACGCTCAAAATGGCCAGAAAAAGAGAACTTTCATCTGAAACTCGACAGTCTATTCTTGTTTTTAGAAATAATAGCTATTCCACAAAATTGTTTGGGTGACCCCAAACTTTTGAACGGTAGTGTATGTTTTTTTCCTTCTTCATTATGCATTTTCGGCTGGTGCGACTTATACTCCGGTGCGACTTATATGTGTTTTTTTCCTTTTTCGGCCGGTGCGACTTATACTCCGGAGCGGCTTATAGTCCGAAAAATATGGTAGCACTGTAGCTAGCAGCAACACGGTCTGAATGGGCACCAACAGCAATCAGCCCGCCCACAATGGCTGTGCTGCCAGGCATAAAATGACTGCAATGTGTGGATGAAACTTTTGTAAACAAAGATACAGTTTGTTTGCCAAAACATCTTTTATTACGGTCGGTGGCTCATAGATCGAAAAGATTATACAATGAGGGGTTCGTAAATTGAGGTTCCACTGTATTTTTATCTGACAGTCTTAGCACTATCCATCCGTTTTCTACTCTATTCAGTCATTTAAACCCTTACCAAGACATTTATTGCTTATTGCATCGATTTAGTTGTTGGTCTTATGGCGTGATCAGCATGATTACCTAAATAGACACTTTTGAGGTTTGATGGATGTACATCCAGGCTCATGTCATGCGAGCACAAGGCTCTTTTTTTATCATGCCATTTAAAAGTGTCAAATCAGCGTGGCGCTCCTCTCCCCGCAGGTTATGGGACATCGAGTGTGGCGCATGTTTGCGAGTGCTGGAGGGCCACGAAGAGCTTGTGCGTTGCATTCGCTTCGACAACAAGCGGATTGTCAGTGGCGCTTATGATGGGTGAGTCTTCTCTCCGAACGAGCACCTTTGTTTTCTATACCACCCGTACTATGCGACTTAACATCGTGTCATGTTTCTCTCTGCAGTAAGATTAAAGTGTGGGACTTGCAGGCAGCGCTGGACCCGCGAGCCCCTGCAAGCACACTATGCCTGCGAACTCTAGTGGTGAGTGACGCAATTGGACTTCTCACCCACTGCAAAGTACAGCAAGATTAATAAACATGTTAAATGCATAGCGCTATCATCAAAACTGACCATCATTGTCTTTGTAAAATGTATGTATTTGTCCAGGGGTGCACACACTTTTTCTGCAGGCGAGCTACTTTTTAATTGACCAAGTGGAGGGGATCTACCTCATTCATTTATATCATTTATATGCATTTATTTATGAAAGAGAGGTTTTTGTCTACAAGTTAAAGGTGTTTAATGATAATACAAGCATGTTTAACACATATAGATTCCTTTCTTTCATGAAGACAAGAATATAAGTTGGTGTATTACCTGATCGTGATGACTTGCATTGATTGGAATCAGACAGTAGTGCTGATAACGTCCACATTTTCAAAAGGAGGAGAAAAAAAAGTACTAATTTCTGTCCAATACCACATGAAAGTGGTTGGCTTTTAGGCATCTTATTTGTCCAGCTTCCATTCTTCTTTTTATGCACTTTACAAGAAATACATTGACGGTAGGGATGTCCGATAATATCGGACTGCCGATATTATCGGCCGAGAAATGCTTTAAAATGTAATTTCGGAAATTATCGGTATCCGTTTCAAAATTATCGGTGTCGGTTTCAGAAAGTAAAACTTATGACTTTTTAAAGTTAAAGTACCAATGATTGTCACACACACACTAGGTGTGGTGAAATTTGTCCTCTGCATTTGACCCATCCCCTTGTTCACCCCCCGGGAGGTGAGGGGAGCAGTGGGCAGCAGCGGTGCCGCGCCCGGGAATCATTTTTGGTGATTTAACCCCCAATTCCAACCCTTGATGCTGAGTGCCAAGCAGGGAGGTAATGGGTCCCATTTTTTTATCATCTTTGGTATGACTCGGCCGGGGTTTGAACTCACAACCTACCCATCTCAGGGCGGACACTCTAACCACTAGGCCAAAACGCCGCTGTGTACACGGACGTAGGGAGAAGTACAGAGCGCCAATAAACCTTAAAGGCACTGCCTTAGCGTGGCGGCCCAGTCACATAATATCTACGGCTATTAACACACACAAGTGAATGCAAATGCATACTTGGTCAACAGCCATACAGGTCACACTGAGGGTAGCCGTATAAACAAGTTTAACACTGTTACAAATATGCGCCACACTGTGAACCCACACCAAACAAGAATGACCAACACATATCAGGAGAACATCCGCACCGTAACACAACATAAACACAACAGAACAAATACCCGGAACCCCTTGCAGCACTAACTCTTCCGGGACGCTATAATATACGCTACCCCCAACCCCGCTCACCTCAACCTCCTCATGCTCTCCCAGGGAGAGCATGTCCCAAATTCCAAGCTGCTGTTTTGAGACATGTTAAAAAAAAATAATGCACTTTGTGACTTCAATAATAAATATGGCAGTGCCATGTTGGCACTTTTTTCCATAACTGGAGTTGATTTATTTTGGAAAACCTTGTTACATTGTTTAATGCATCCAGCGGGGCATCCCGACAAAATTAGGCATAATAATGTGTTAATTCCACAACTGTATATATCGTATCGGTAATTAAGAGCTGGACAATATCGGTTATCGGCAAAAAAGCCATTATCGGACTTCTCTAATTGACGGCAAACGCCGTAGCTTGCTAGCTTGTGCACGCCAGCTTTCTGAGACTCTTGTTTTGTTAGCGCAGGCAGGATGAAGTAGTGCTTTTATTGTGAAGACAGGAACTCTGCAGTCGGTCTTTAGAGTTTAGACGGCAGGTGCGGCGCGAGAGTCTGTTGAAATAAAAAGTGTTTCTCGCCTTTCCTGTCGGTCATTTTCTTCTTAATAATGATCTGGCAGCAGCCAGCGTCATCTCACAAGACCCTTGGGTGCCGTGAATGTCAAACAAGTGACGTCATAGTGAAGATTGATGATCGCTCATTTTTAGGTCTTTTTTTTTACTTTTCAAAACTCACCAAATTGTATACACACATAGAAAAACTGGGACTGCACACTTAAATAAAAAAAACAAACCCCAAAAATCAAAATTGCGCTTTAGCGCCCCCTAGGAAAAAATAAAAACAAACTGCCTGTAACTCCCACTAGGAAGGTCGTAGAGACATGAAACAAAAACCTCTATGTAGGTCAGACTTAGACCTACAATTCATAATTTCACATCCTCGGGCAAAAACCAATAGGAAGTTGGCAATTACCCATTTTAGACAAAAATGTACTAAAAACACTGCTTTTTACGTGTTTGACCTCTAATTTGACCCCCTTAAAATACTTCAAAACTCACCAAAATTCTCACACACATCGGGACTGGTGGAAATTGCGATCTAAAACAAAAACCGAACCCCAAAACTCAAAATTGTGCTCTACATAATTTTTGAATAAAACAGAAAAAACTGCTCCTCAGAGGAAAACACAGACAAAACTGCTTGTAACTTCCGGTAGGCACGTTTTAGAGACATGAAACAAATACCTCTACGTAGGTCTCACTTAGACCTACATTTCATAGATTGAAATCCTTCAGCAAAAATCAACAGGAAGTTTGATATCCCCACTTCAAAACAATTTTTTTTAAAAAAGCGGTCACCAAACATCAAACATTATCTCCTCTGAGCGCGTTTGTCGTTTTGGCTTCAAACTACTACAGGAGAGAGATTGAACCCTTCTGATTAAAAGTTGGCGAAAGCGTTTTAATAAGTGCTACGGTTTTGATTTTACGAGCCTTCAAAGAAAAGAACCACTGTGCCGCAGCACCTAGGAAAAAAACACAGACACAACTTCCTCTAACTCCCAGTACGAATATCGTAGAGACACGCAACAAAAACCTCTATGTAGGTCTCACTCAGGACTACCACTGGACAAAAGTATTGGGACACCTAGGACTAGCACCTGCCAAAATGCGGACCCGACAAACGCTGCTTGCAGCTTTAATTATTCTTTATTATTCCGCAGCTTTGCGGACTACTTTGCCCCCCTTAACATGCTTCAAAACTCACCAAATTTTTGGCACACATAAAAAAACGCAAACAAAACTCTTTGGTAAAAAAAAAACAAACCCCAAAAATCACAATTGCTCTCTAGCGCCCCCTAGGAAGAAAACTGCCTCTAACTCCCAGTACGAATGTCGTAGAAACATGAAACAAAAAGCTCTATGTAGGTCTTACTTAGACCTACTTTTCATTAATTTATTTCTTCGTGCAAAAATTAACAGGAAGTTGGCAATTCCCCGTTCTAGACTAAAAATGAACACTCATTTTTGCTTTTTGACCTGTTATTTGACCCCCTTAAAATACTTCAAAACTCACCAAACTTCGCACACACATCGGGACTGGTGGAAATTGCGATCTAAAATAAAACCGAACCCCAAAACTCAAAATTGTGCTCTACATAATTTTTTAATAAAACAGAGAAAAAACTGCTCCTCAGAGGAAAACTCAGACAAAACTGCTTGTAACTTTTGGTAGGAACGTCTTAGAGACATGAAACAAATACCTCTACGTTGGTCTCACTTAGACCTACATTTCATAGATTGAAATCCTTCAGCAAAAATCAACAGGAAGTTTGATATCCCCACTTCAAAACAATTTTTTTTTAAAAAGCGGTCACCAAACATCAAACATTATCTCCTCTGAGCGCGTTTGTCGTTTTGGCTTCAAACTACTACAGGAGAGAGATTGAACCCTTCTGATTAAAAGTTGGCGAAAGCGTTTTAATAAGTGCTACGGTTTTGATTTTACGAGCCTTCAAAGAAAAGAACCACTGTGCCGCAGCACCTAGGAAAAAAACACAGACACAACTTCCTCTAACTCCCAGTACGAATATCGTAGAGACATGAAACAAAAACCTCGATGTAGGTCTCACTCAGGACTACCACTGGACAAAAGTATTGGGACACCTAGGACTAGCACCTGCCAAAATGCGGACCCGACCAACGCTGCTTGCAGCTTTAATTTACTTTTTAAATTCGATCTCACTTTTGTACACTGCTGCTGGAATTTTTATTTTCCTGAGGGAACTCTCCTGAAGCAATCAATAAAGTACTATATCTATCTAATGTGCACCCCTGTACTATACTGTATATTTGTGCAGGTTTACCTAATAGTCGCTGATCTTGTTTAATGTCTGACAGTGTATTGTTGTAATTGTTGTTCTAGGAGCATTCTGGCCGCGTGTTTCGCCTGCAGTTTGATGAGTTCCAGATCATTAGCAGCTCTCACGACGACACCATTCTGATCTGGGACTTCTTGAACGTTTTGACCAATGGCCAGTCAGAAGGACGATCTCCCTCCCGCACCTATACGTACATTTCTAGATAGCAGGTACGCACGCACACGTATGTAGACAGCCCTTTGATTTAGGTAGAAGTATGCCTCTGTCTTCAAGATGTTCTTTTTTCCTGCTGATCTGGTGAAAAAGATACGTAAGCATGTCATCAGCGTAGCTTAAATCATCTCGCCTCAAACAGGCGATCCGAACTAGTTCGAGTAATTTGCTTTTTTCTTCAGCCGTGTAGAATTACGGCCGACTTCAACGCTGATCCCTTTCAAGTGTGTCAAATGTTCCATGTTTCCATACAAATGTGCCCGTCAATGAATGATTCCAGAGCGTGTGCTTCACTCTCCACTGTACGCACATCTGGCCTTCCCTCAGTGTGAAGAGCTTTTTCCATCTGTGCTCGCACTGTTAGAAATCAAGAGCACTCAGGAATGTCCCCACATCTGTCGGCATGTCAGCTGACTTTCTATCCTCACATGCATCGCTATCCAAGGGACGGGCAGGATACCCGATTCATTGATTTCTTAAGAATTCACGTTGTTTATGCGGGGCTGAAATTTGAAACTCGTCTTTAAGCAATTGATGCAAATTGGGTGTGTACTAATAAGCTGCTCCTCATTATTTCTGTGCCACTAAACAGGAGTTAGGAACATTCAGATCGGTTATCTCGTTCCATTGAACATATTTTTTCAAAGAAAGCAATTCCAGTACTATGACGCTGATTAATTTCCAAATGTTGGTATTTCAAAACAAACTTTCCCCATCAAAAAATATAAGGCTGATACCAGGGATGTCAAACTCAAGGCCCGAGGGCCAGATCTGGCCTGCCACATCATTTTATGTGGCCCACAAAGGCCTTGAATTAATATGCGTCAAAGTACTTTATCTTTTCTTACTAAATGTACTTGTTCTTTCCATTTTAACAGGAACAAAATGCAGGTACCGCATGACATTGCATACCTTTTAAACTAAAAATAAAACATATATTATCATACTTTCCAAAGGTTTTATTTTGTTAAAAAACTTGAATTTCTGACCATATATTTTACTGTAAAATTTGTGATGTTTTTTACAGCATATTACCTTAAATTGAAAAAACTCTACCACTGTTTTTTACGGGAAATTCTGTCGACTGAGCTGCCAGTGTTATTACTGTAAGATCTATGGTTGATATTTTTACTGTTTATGCTGAAACAGTATCACCGTATTTTTTAACGGTAAACAATTGGCAGCTCAGTTGCCAGAATAAAATAAAAAACGTTGGTCAAGTTTTTCCATTTACCGTAATATGTTGCAAACACCGTACATTTTATAGTGAAATTCTGGTGATTGAGTTGCTGGTTGTTTTCTGTAAAAATTTGATTTTTTTTACAGTGTATGTGAACAATTAATATAATAATCAAATGCGTAGGCAAATTCATATATCATTCGTTGTTACAAGCGGCCTTCTGAGGGCTGCCATAACTAAGGCTGCAGCTAACGATTATTTTTCTATCGATTAATCTATAGATTATTTTTTTCGATTAATCGGTTAATCTATAGATAATTTTTTTCGATTAATCTATAGCTTATTTTTCCTTTTACCGATTATTTTTTAATTCAAAATGAAGATGAAAAAATAAATGTAGGCCAGTTTTTTCAAAAGGCATGGCTTTTATTTACCAAAAAAAAGAAGTATGGCCACTCAGTCAACATTGACAACAACATGACTAAATATTCTGTAACAATGTAAACATTTAAAACTTTTAACCTTTAACAAAATTAAAAGTAGCTTATTTGCTTTTTAATGTGCAAATATAAAAGTCAACATCCAGTGCAAATCTTAATATTCTGCAAAAATATAAAGATTTCAAAAGTAAAAGTATTGCTTATTTTGCTTTAAAATGTGCAAAAATAAAGATAAACATCCAATACAAAAAAGTGTAAAACGAAATATTCTGTAACAACAGTGTAAACATTTCAACAAAAGTGAAAGTATTGCTTATTTGCTAAAATGTGCAAAAATAAAGATAAACATCCAATACAAAAAAGTGCCAATCTAAATATTCTGGAGCACTGTAAACATTAAGTATTGCTTTTAAAATGTGCAAAATAAGCATCCAGTCCAACACAGTACACAATAACCAATTCTACTCATTCCAGTGAGTGACTAACAGTTGTAATGAAGAAAGGTTAGCATGTCTACATGCTCTGGTTCTTTTCATGTTTACAATATTCCTGAAAATAGGCGCTCAGAAGGGGTCGATGTGGCTGGAACTGAGAGGTAATTAGCCTTCACCTCAAGCCAGGACTGCGAGTGAGCTGAGCTGCAGTTGAAGTTTCTAGAAGGTCAACGGGCTCATAGTGATGTTACTAGTAGTTGACTGGGAGGTGTTTATTATCATTTGGGGAGAGTCCGCTGCCTGATGCTCACCTGCTAAACACCTATCTGCTCCACGCTGAAGCGCTGACTACATGCGCTCTGAATACACACTGCTGATTGGCTGCTAACGCTCTGAATACGCACTGCTGATTGGCTGATAATGCTTTGTATGTACCAATCAGATGGTTGTGTGGGTGGGACAATGCTGCGTGCTGAGACAGAGGCAGAAGGAGCGAAGCAGCTTGTTAAGACTTTAGCAGCTAAAGTTAGCTTTAGCTTAGAAACTCGTTCGGTACACCCCCGTACCGGACCGAAAGCCCCGTACCGAAACGGTTCAATACAAAACACGTACCGTTACACCCCTAGCAGATACAAATGACACATTCATGTTTTTGTGTAATGATGACAACGTATGCTCACGCGGACGATTGACTAGTTGATGGTTGATGGTTTTCTTTTCAAATGTTCGTTCATAGCCGTTGTGCTGCTATGATAGGCCATTTCCGCTCGACACAGTGTGCATACAACAACATTATTAGGCTGTGTATTGAAATACTCCCACACTTTTGACCACTTTTGGCGTGATTTTTCCCCCTCGCTCGCACCGCTCGCGTCGTCTGCTTTGATCGTCTGCTTTGCGCTTCGCCATGACGGTAGTGTGACGTAAATATGCGATGCGTCGACGCACAAAAACGGCGTCGACGTATTTACGTAACCGATGACGTCGACGCGTCGTTTCAGCCTTAGCCATAACTACAATGTGGCCCTCAATGAAAATGAGTTTGACAACTCTGGCTTATACGAATGCGATCGATCAATTTAATACATCTAAATAATACATTTCAGGCCGATTACAGTGTTCAGTTGTCAGCATATTCACTCTATCCAACGGAAATGTGCATGACAACAGCCAAACTTCCGGTTGTAAGCTACCGCGGAAGTAGACAGAATAACTGAACTTGGAGCTCAACATGGAGCTGAGGGCAGCAAAATAAATGTCAGCCGTTAAAAATATTATAAGAACACCACCAGGTTAGCTGATGTGACCATTAGTGGTTTAACAGAAAATATACTTTTTAAAAGTGTCTGTATCTTTCACAATTACTTCCTTACTTTGAGTAGAAATTGAATATTAGTTTGCCACACAGGCTCTCACTCACCGCTGTCTCATACACTAGGTACAGTACAGGCCAAAAGTTTGGACACACCTTCTCCTTCAATGTGTTTTCCTTATTTTCATGACTGTTTACATTGTAGATTGTCACATCAAAACTATGAATGAACTTAATGGAGTTATGTACTTAACCAAAACAGGTGAAATAACTGAAAATATGTTTTATATTCTAGTTTCTTCAAAATAGCCACCCTTTGCTCTGATTACTGCTTTGCGCACTCTCTGCATTCTCTCCATGAGCTTCAAGAGGTAGTCACCGAAATGGTTTTCACTTCACAGGTGTCATAGTTTTGATGCCTTCAGTGACAGTCTATAAGGTAAATAGTAGAGATGTCGATATATGCGTTAAAATGTAATATCGGAAATTATCGATATCGTTTTTTTTATTATCGGTATCGTTTTTTTTTTGTTTTTGTTTTTTTTTTGTTTTTTTTTATTAAATCAACATAAAAAACACAAGATACACTTACAAGTAGTGCACCAACCCAAAAAACCTCCCTCCCACATTTACACTCATTCACACAAAAGGGTTGTTTCTTTCTGTTATTAATATTCTGGTTCCTACATTATATATCAATATATATCAATACAGTCTGCAAGGGATACAGTCCGTAAGCACACATGATTGTGCGTGCTGCTGCTCCACTAATAGTACTAACCTTTAACACTTAATTTTACTAATTTTCATTCATTACTAGTTTCTATGTAACTGTTTTTATATTGTTGTACTTTCTTTTTTATTCAAGAAAATGTTTTTAATTTATTTATCTTATTTTACAAATTTTTTTTAAAAAGTACCTTATCTTCACCATACCTGGTTGTCCAAATTAGGCATAATAATGTGTTAATTCCACGACTGCATATATCGGTTGATATCGGTATCGGTAATTAAAGAGTTGGACAATATCGGAATATCGGATATCGGCAAAAAGCCATTATCGGACATCCCTAGTAAATAGTCTTGAAAATAAAGAAAACACATTGAAATGAGAAGGTGTGTCCAAACTTTTGGCCTGTACTGTATGTAGCGATAAACAGTATTATTGATAATCGCGGTGAAACGCCCGACAGTGAGTATTACCGTTTTAAACAAAATTGATAAACTCACTGACTGACTGGCGCCAGCTCGCTAGCTTACATGTCAACATGAAAACAAGAGACATTAGCGTCTTTCCCCAACATTCAATCTAAACTTGTACAAACACATTGCTGTCTGATCACCTAAGCCAGTGTTTTTCAACTACTAGTGCCGTGAGATACAGTTCTGGTGTGCCGTGGGAGATTATCTAAATTCACCTATTTGGGTTAAAAATATTTTTGGCAAACCAGTAATTATAGTCTGCAAATGATGTGTTGTTGTTGAGTGTCGGTGCTGTCTAGAGCTCGGCAGAGTAACCGTGTAATAGTATTCCATATCAGTAGGTGGCAGCCGGTAGCTAATTGCTTTGTAGATGTCGGAAACAGCGGGAGGCAGTGTGCAGGTAAAAAAGGTGTCTCATGCTTAAACCAAAAATAAACAAAAGGTGAGTGCCCCTAAGAAAAGTAATTGAAGCTTAAGAAAGGCTATGCAGAACGAAACTAAAACTGAACTGGCTACAAAGTAAACAAAAACAGAATGCTGGACGACAGCAAAGACTTACTGTGGAGCAAAGACGGCGTCCACAATGTACATCCGAACATGACATGACAATCAACAATGTCCCCACAATGAAGGATAAAAACAACTGTAATATTCTTGATTGCTAAAACAAAGTAGATGCGGGAAATATCGCTCAAAGGAAGACATGAAACTGCTACAGGAAAATACCAAAAAAAGAGAAAAAGCCATCAAAATAGGAGCGCAAGACAAGAAGTAAAACACTGCACACAGGAAAATAGCAAAAAACTCAAAATAAGTCACGGCGTGATGTGACAGGTGGTGACAGTACACCTACTTTGAGACAAGAGCTATAGTGATGCATGCTTGGTTTTGGTTTAAAGTCATATCCAACAATTGCGACGACAACTTTTTACTGTCAACTGAGTTTTGTTTTTTAGTGATTTCTGCTGGTGGTGTGCCTCCGCATTTTTTCAAGGCAAAACATGTGCCCTGGCTCCAAAAAGGTTGAAAAACACTGACCTAAGCTATTCAATTGTGCACATTGAACTTACAAGCATAGAACAGAGTGATCATTCTATATTCAGAGGAATACGAGACAGGGGTGTTTTTATGGTGCGTTTAAGGACCGCTGAACAGAGCAGGATGCCCCAACGCCTGCCAAAAATGAATACCAAAAAATCCATTTGATTTGTTACGCACTTTTCATTTAAATAAATCTTCGTCCTACAGTACAAACCAATATTTAGAATAATAAAAGCTTAGCCATTAAAGCATATGCAATACTATGACTAAAACACATGCAGTGAAGAATACAAAACATGCAAAATAGTGGGTTTTCTAACATTGTGTATTTATTTTGTTTGTTTAAAAAAAGTAACTTGGTCAAAAGAGTTCAGTGTGTGGAGATGTGTTCATTCATAGTTTTGATCTACAATGTAAATAGTCATGAAAATAAAGAAAACACATTGAAAGAGGAGAAGGTGTGTCCAAACTTTCGGCCTGTATTGTAAATTCAATGATGGCTAACGTTAGTAGCTAAACTTTGCTAAATTGCTATCATATAGCTAACAACACACAAAGTTAATACGCGAGTGCGTGTTACGTACGGGCGTAGTTACGTCGTTACGAGTTGAAAGCCGTAAGAGGGCGGGATATAACGCTTAAAATTAGGGATGTCCGATAATGGCTTTTTGCCGATATGCCGATATTGTCCAACTCTTTAATTACCGATACCGATATCAACCGATACATACAGTCGTGGAATTAACACATTATTATGCCTAATTTGGACAACCAGGTATGGTGAAGATAAGGTACTTTTTTAAAAAATGAATCAAATAAAATAAGATAAATAAATTAAAAACACGCTTGTTCCACACAGTAGCTTAGTTACAATGATGGAAAAGATGGAAAGGACAATGCAGGTATAAGAAACTAAAAACAATATAAAATATAACATATATACGTAATATTTACATAATATATGTACAGTATATCATAAATACTAGGGATGTCCGATAATGGCTTTTTGCCGTTATCCGATATTCCGATATTCCGATATTGTCCAACTCTTTAATTACCGATACCGATATCAACCGATACCGATATCAACCGATACATGCAGTCGTGGAATTAACACATTATTATGCCTAATTTGGACAACCAGGTATGGTGAAGATAAGGTACTTTTTTAAAAAAATGAATCAAATAAAATAAGATAAATAAATTAAAAACATTTTCTTGAATAAAAAAGAAAGTAAAACAATATAAAAACAGTTACATAGAAACTAGTAATGAATGAAAATGAGTAAAATTAACTGTTAAAGGTTAGTACTATTAGTGGAGCAGCAGCACGCACAATCATGTGTGCTTACGGACTGTATCCCTTGCAGACTGTATTGATATATATTGATATATAATGTAGGAACCAGAATATTAATAACAGAAAGAAACAACCCTTTTGTGTGAATGAGGAGGGAGTTGTTTTGGGTTGGTGCATTAATTGTAAGTGTGTTTTTTATGTTGATTTAATTACAAAAAAAACCCACAAAAAAAACCGATACCGATTAAAAAAAAAACGATACCGATAATTTCCGATATTACATTTTAACGCATTTATCGCCCGATAATATCGGCAGGCCGATATTATCGGGCATCCCTAAAATCAACGCAAGTTATGGAAAAAAATGCCAAAATGGCACTGCCATATTTATTATTGAAGTCACAAAGTGCATTATTTTTTTTAACATGCCTCAAAACAGCAGCTTGGAATTTGGGACATGCTCTCCCTGAGAGAGCATGAGGAGGTTGAGGTGGGCCGTGTTGGAGGTGGGGTGTATATTGTAGCGTCCCGGAAGAGTTAGTGCTGCAAGGGGTTCTGGGTATTTGTTCTGTTGTGTTTATGTTAGGGATGTCCCGATCCTATATTGATATCGGAAAACAGTTAATGTTACTCATTTTCATTAATTACTAGTTTCTATGTAACTGTTTTTATATTGTTTTACTTTCTTTTTTATTCAAGAAAATGTTTTTAATTTATTTATCTTATTTTATTTTTTAAATTTTTTTTTAAAGTACCTTATCTTCACCATACCTGGTTGTCCAAATTAGACATAATAATGTGTTAATTCCATGACTGTATATATCGGTTGATATCGGTATCGGTAATTAAAGAGTTGGACAATCTTGGAATATCGGATATCGGCAAAAAGCCATTATCGGACATCCCTAGTTGATTTATTTTGGAAAACCTTGTTACATTGTTTAATGCATCCAGCGGGGCATCACAACAAAATGAGGCATAATAATGTGTTAATTCCACCACTGTATATATCGGCATCGGTTGATATCGGAATCGGTAATTAAGAGTTGGACAATATCGGAATATCAGCAAAAAAGCCATTATCAGACATCTCTAATAATAATGTGACCCCTGTAATCCGGTGCGCCTTTTGTATGAAAATAGACCTGAGTAGACCCGCTCATCGGCAGTGCGCCTTTTAAAGGCCTACTGAAATGACATTTTTTTATTTAAACGGGATAGCAGATCCATTCTATGTGTCATATTTGATCATTTTGCGATATTGCCATATTTTTGCTGAAAGGATTTAGTATAGAACAACGTCGATAAAGTTCGCAACTTTTGGTCTCTGATATAAAAAATACCTTGCCCCTACCGGAAGTAGCGTGACGTTGTCAGTTGTTCACTCCCTCATATTTTCCTATTGTTTTCAACGCAGCTAGAGCGATTCGGACCATTACCCCATTAATTTGAGCGAGGATGAAAGATTCGTGGATGAGGAACGTTAGAGTGACGGACTAGAATGCAGTGAAATACATATTTTTTTTCGCTCTGACCGTAACTTAGGTACAAGCTGACTCATTGGATTCCACACTCTCTCCTTTTTCTATTGTGGATCACGGATTTGTATTTTAAACCACCTGGGATACTATATCCTCTTGAAAATGAGAGTCGAGAACGCGAAATGGACATTAACAGTGACTTTTATCTCCACGACAATACATCGGTGAAACGCTTTAGCTACGAGCTAACGTGATAGCATCGTGCTTTAACTGCATATAGAAACAAAAAAAATAAACCCCTGACTGGAAGGATAGATAGAAAATCAACAATACTATTAAACCGTGGACATGTAAATACACGGTTAATGCTTTCCAGCCTGGCAAAGGTTAACAATGCTGTGCTAACGACGCCAATGAAGCTAACTTAGCAACCGGACCGCACAGAGCTATGCTAAAAACATTAGCTTTCCACCTACGCCAGCCAGCCCTCATCTGCTCATCAAAACCCGTGCTCACCTGCGTTCCAACGATCGGCGGAAGGACGAAGGACTTCACCCGATGCGTTTGGCGGCCCGGAGACGTTGGAAGTCAAGGTGAGGGCGCCGGCTAGCGCGTCTGCTCTCCAGCAAAGTCCTCCTTGTTGTGTTGCTGTAGTCCGCCGCTAATACACCGATCCCACCTACAACTTTCTTCTTTGCAGCCTTCATTGTTCATTAAACAAATTGCAAAAGATGTCCAGAATACTGTGGAATTATGAAATGAAAACAGAGCTTTTTGTATAGGATTCTACGGGGTACCATAACTTCCGTTAAACTGACTACGTCACGCGCATACGTCATCATACCGCGACGTTTCAGCCGGATATTTCCCGGGAAATTTTAAATGTCACTTTATAAGTTAACCCGGCCGTATTGGCATGTGTTGCAATGTTAAGATTTCATCATTGATGTATAAACTATCAGACTGCGTGGTCGCTAGTAGTGGCTTTCAGTGCGCCTTTTAATCTGGTGCGCCCTATGGTCCGGGAAATGACAGGAGCGCTTGAAGTTTCTCAACAAAAGTCTGCACATGTGTGTGAAGGATGCTATTCAGCTGGTGTTTGTGCCCACTAAGCAGACCAGAACCATGTCTCTGTTTCCCCCAGGTGGCTCCATGCACCGCACCCTCTCTTGTTGGAGCTGATTGGGCTTGATGGGTGCGTCCATCATGGAAAGGAGCCCATCTCTTCCCCCTTCCTCTTTGTCATCTCTTTGTCCACTTCCACGCCCGCTCGCGCCTCCTTCCAGACTCCAGACAGAACCTCTGAACGTGTGCCCGTTTTCCAGCCAGCGCCACAGATGCTCGACAGTACAACCGACGGCACTTCCCCAGGAGTTTCACCTTCTACTAATTTATGTTTTGTAAAATACACTAATGACAGTATTAACAGACCCTAAATAAGCCCCTCCCCAAGATAAAAATTCACAAAGCTTCTGCTCTTCTGTTTTTCCACCCCGAGCCAATAACTGGACAGACAAGGACTTGCTTACAGTTCTATTTATAGATGACACACACACACACACACACACACACATGCAAAATGCGCACACTGAGCGGCACAGCTGGACAAGAGGATGGCCGGAGCTGTGACGCAGGAGACAGAGACTCTGTAGTCGGCTCCAGGAAAAAAAGAAGGAAGGATGGGAAAGACGGAGGGAGCGCATGAGGCGGAGGTGCATTGTGGAGACCTCGGGTGTCCCTCGCACGCTTCCCTCCTCACTCCTCCACATCTAACCTCCAACTACTTCCCTTCCTGCTTCATGTCCCCGCCCCCAGAGATGCACACTAGCTTGGAGTACGGGGGCACGCACACAGGTGAGTGTGTGCTTATGTACGTGGACTTGGCAGAGCAGCAAAAGCGTCAGACATGCATGTGAGGTTGCCATGGATACAGCAACTTCTGCTATTTTGTTTTTCTTTAACTCTTTTTTTCTATGACAGTTATTTTCTAATTTTATTCGAGTATGTTTTTTGTTTGTTAGTACAAATTCATACTAGTCCTCTCCCTTCTTTTTTTTTGCTTTTTCTTTCTTCTAACTTCACATCTGTTTGTCCGTCCCGCTCACTCCATCTCTGTGCTTGCTTTGGTTATGAGAGAAGCTGGAATTCCCGAGGCTCAAAATTTAGTTGTAAACGGACTTGTCTTGTCTAAAATTGTGTTGTATATTAAAAATGATTTTTTAAAGAAGAAAAATGACCTTATTGTGAATAAAGTACTTGACAGTGAGTGTTGAGCCAATTGTAACTGGGACGGTTGTCTAATTATGTCGTATGGGAAAGAAAGTGTGGGAGGACAGCACTAAATAACATTTCTTTTCTTTTCTAGCGGAGACCAACATGGATACGTTCTTTGCAGCCAGACTTTTTGTGGTTATAGGATTAACTCTTACATTTTCTGTCGGTGTTCCATTGAATTACCTAATAGTTATTCCGACTTATGCAAGCTTGAGTCGAGAGATGCTGCCCTTTCCAAGTTAATGTACTAATTCTTGCATATAGTAAACCACAACTGGCGAAGAGTTGAGCAGGATCCTCATAAGGAAGTTGCGTTATGTGAATGACGCCTCAGTGAGTGTGTGGCACACATATATATATATATATATATATATATATATATATATATATATATATATATATATATATATATATATATATATATATATATATATATATATATATATATACACTACCGTTCAAAAGTTTGGGGTCACCCAAACAATTTAGTGGAATAGCCTTCATTTCTAAGAACAAGAATAGACTGTCGAGTTTCAGATGAAAGTTCTCTTTTTCTGGCCATTTTGAGCGTTTAATTGACCCCACAAATGTGATGCTCCAGAAACTCAATCTGCTCAAAGGGAGGTCAGTTTTGTAGCTTCTGTAACGAGCTCGACTGTTTTCAGATGTGTGAACATGATTGCACAAGGGTTTTCTAATCATCAATTAGCCTTCTGAGCCAATGAGCAAACACATTGTACCATTAGAACACTGGAGTGATAGTTGCTGGAAATGGGCCTCTATACACCTATGTAGATATTGCACCAAAAAGCAGACATTTGCAGCTAGAATAGTCATTTACCACATTAGCAATGTATAGAGTGTATTTCTTTAAAGTTAAGACTAGTTTAAAGTTATCTTCATTGAAAAGTACAGTGCTTTTCCTTCAAAAATAAGGACATTTACATGTGACCCCAAACTTTTGAACGGTAGTGTATATATATGTATATATATATATATATATATATATATATATATATATATATATATATATATATATATACACAGGCATATATATATATACACACACACATATACATATATATATACACACAAATATACATGTATATATATATATATATATATATATATATATATATATATATATATATATATATATATATATATATATATATATATATATATATATATATATATATATATATATATATATATACAGGCATATATATATATATATATACACATATATATACATATATGTATGTATATATATGTGTATATATATATGTGTGTGTATATATATATATATATATATATATGCCTGTGTATATATATGTATGTATATATGTATATTTGTGTGTATATATATATATATGCCTGTGTATATGAATGTATATATATGTATATGTGTGTGTATATATATATATATATATGCCTGTGTATATATATGTATGTATATATATATATATATATATGTATGTATGTATGTATGTATGTATGTATGTATGTATGTATGTATATGTATATATATGTATATGTGTGTGTATATATATATATATGCCTGTGTATATATATGTATGTATATATATATATATGTATATTTGTGTGTATATGTGTGTGTGTGTGTGTGTGTGTGTGTATATATATATATATATGTATGTATGTATGTATGTATGTATGTATGTATGTGTGTGTGTGTGTGTGTGTATATATATATGCCTGTGTATATATATATATATATATATATATATATATATATATATATATATATATATATATATATATATACATATATATATATGTATATAATTTGCGTTTTCTTTATTTTCATGACTATTTACATTGTAGATTGTCACTGAAGGCATCAAAACTATGAATGAACACATGTGGAGTTATGTACTTAACAAAGGTGAAGTAACTGAAAGCATGTTTTATATTCTAGTTTCTTCAAAATAGCCACCCTCTGCTCTGATTACTGCTTTGCACACTCTTGGCATTCTCTCCATGAGCTTCCAGAGGTAGTCACCTGAAATGGTTTTCACTTCACAGGTGTGCTTGAAGCTCATGGAGAGAATGCCAAGACCTGTAATTTTCATCTGAGGTACACTTCAACTATGACAGACAGAATGGGGGGAAATAATCCAGGGAATCACATTGTAGGATTTTGTATTAATTGGTAAATTCCTCTGTAAAATAAGTATTTGGTCACCTACAAACAAGCAAGATTTCTGGCTTTCACAGACCTGTAACTTCTTCTTTAAGAGGCTCCTCTGTCCTTCACTCCTTACCTGCAGAGCCGGCCCGTGGCATAGGCCGTATAGGCAAATGCTAAGGGCGCCGTCCATCAGGGGGCGCCACGCCAGTGACACAAATGTTGGAGAAAAAAAAAAGTTGGTACTATTATTTCTAAATACAAAAAATAATCCCACGTTAATTAAAATGCAAAGTAAAGCCTATTTAATAGAAATATTATTTGTTACAACATTACGCTCCCCCTCCCCCCGCACGGTGTGCCCCCTCCCTTCCCGTATCATGACTCTTTTTGGACGTCACCACCAAAAAATCAACACAAAATGTCAAAGCTGTCAGGTGCCCAGGGAAGAAAAAAGAGAAAAGAAGAGGAGAAACGAGAAAAAGACAGAGGTAGCAGGTAGGTAACGTTAGCCTACATGAAATTATTTGTCTGTTACAGAATGTGATAGTAACCTGGCTTTTTAGCATTAAGCTAATGTTACATGATTCGGCAATTGCTATTCAATAAATAGCTAGTTCTGCTTTAACGTCGGGTTAATATTGTGGAGGGGGCTAAATTGTTATGGAAAATAATAATGTAACGTTAGGTAATTACAGTACTCCCACCTTACATTCCTCAGGGACATTTGTATTAGATCTTTTAAGCAGGTGTTTTTTGTTTACATTGTTATTGTCTTCTGGTTAGCTAATGTTTGCCCTGCAGGTAATAGTCACTTTTCCACCCCTTTATATATTAGGTATAGTTGTAAGCCTAGTTGTTAAAGTGCACATCATTAATGTTAATTAAGCAATATCACATGAGAGGGAATGTGGGGGGGCGCCACCTAAAATCCTGCCTAGGGCGCCAGATTGGTTAGGGCCAGGCCTGCTTACCTGTATTAATGGCACCTGTTTGGCCTCGTTATCAGTATAAAAGACACCTGTCCACAACCCCAAACAGTCACACTCCAAACTCCACTATGGCCAAGACCGAAGAGCTCTCAAAGGACACCAGGAACAAAATGGTAGACCTGCACCAGGCTGGGAAGGCTGACTCTGCAATGGGTAAGTAGCTTGGTGTGAAGAAATCAACTGTGGGAACAATTCTTAGAAAATGGAAGACATACAAGACCACTGATAATCTCTTTCGATCTGGGGCTCCATGCAAGATCTCACCCTGTGGGGTCAAAATGATCACATGAACGGTGAGCAAAAGTTCCAGAGTCCCTCGGGGGGACCTGGCGAATGACCTGCAGAGAGCTGGGACCAAAGTAACACGCTACGCTGCCAGGGACTCAAATCCTGTCCATGTCCAGAGAGCATTTGGATGAACCAGAAGAGTATTGGGAGAATTTCAGTTGAAACCAAAATAGAAGGAATGCTGAGTTACATCCAAAGAACACCATAACTACTGTGAAGCATGGGGGTGGAAGCATCATGATTCGGGGTTGTTTTTCTACAAAGGGACCGGGACGACTGATCCGTATAAATAAAAGAGTGAAAGGGGCCATGTATCGTGAGTAAGTGAAAACCTTCCTTCAGCGAGGGCATTGAAGATGAAACGTGGCTGGGTCTTTCAGCGTCACCATGATCCCAAACCCAACACCCGGGCAAAGAAGGAGTGGCTTCGTAAGAAGCATTTTAAGGCCCTGGAGTGGCCTAGCCAGGGTCCAGATCTCAACCCCATAGAACATTTTTTTTTTGGAGGGAGTTGAAAGTCTGTGTTGCCCAGCGACAGCCCCAAAACATCCCTGTTTTGACCTCTGTCATTACCAACAAAGGGTAAATAACAAAGTTTTGAGGCAAACCTTTGTTATTGACCCATGATAATTAGCAAATACATTATTTAAAAATCCGACAATGTCATTTTTCTGGATTTTTGTTCCTCATTTTGTCTCTGATAGCAAGTGGGAGAACTGGGCCTACCAAGAAGGTAGAGAAAAAGAAGAAGCTTATGACTACGGTGTCGGCACGGACTACAATGGCGGACGCGCACACATTTTCAGGACTTTTGCAGATCCCAAATACACATCAGCAGGTACCAGAAGGTAAGAAAAGTTGGTTTTCGATAATATTGCAAAACAAAACGCCAGATAATATGTCTGCTAATAGGTGCCATTTTGTGGTCCTTATACACACACCATAATAATACTCGTATGTTTAATACGCCGACAGTGTGGTGTGGCTTCATAGCTTACCAAAGTCCACCTAAAAACATGTTGACAGATTTTTGAGCGCCGTGTGTGATTGTCTATATTCTCAATGGAACATATAACATTTTGGTGTTGTTTACCGCCATCATATTGCAGTCTACACGTATCTCTTATGTGTGACTGCCATCTACTGGTCACACTTATCATTACACCATGTACCGAATAAAATTGCTTCGAGGTCGGTAAGCACAACCAGAATCATGCCGTACATTAGGCGCAGCGGGTTATAAGGCGCACTGTCGACTTTTGAGAAAATGAAAAGGATTTTAAGTGCGCCTTCTAGTCCGAAAAATACAATAACCTTACACCTCTAAATCCTAAACCCCATCTTGCTGGCATCTGATTGGAAGTGGAACTCTTTGGACGTTACCAAGTCATCCACTCTCTCACACTATTATGTTAGATCCACTATGGACTGGACTCTCACACTATTATGTTAGATCCACTATGGACTGGACTCTCACACTATTATGCTAGATCCACTATGGACTGGACTCTCACACTATTATGTTAGATCCACTATGGACTGGACTCTCACACTATTATGTTAGATCCACTATCGACTGGATTCTCACAATATTATGCTAGATCCACTATGGACTGGACTCTCACACTATTATGTTAGATCCACTATGGACTGGACTCTCACTATTATGTTAGATCCACTATGGACTGGACTCTCACTATTATGTTAGATCCACTATGGACTGGACTCTCACAATATTATGCTAGATCCACTATGGACTGGACTCTCACTATTATGTTAGATCCACTATGGACTGGACTCTCACAATATTATGCTAGATCCACTATGGACTGGACTCTCACACTATTATGCTAGATCCACTATGGACTGGACTCTCACACTATTATGTTAGATCCACTATGGACTGGACTCTCACACTATTATGCTAGATCCACTATGGACTGGACTCTCACACTATTATGTTAGATCCACTATGGACTGGACTCTCACAATATTATGCTAGATCCACTATGGACTGGACTCTCTCACTATTATGTTAGATCCACTATGGACTGGACTCTCACAATATTATGCTAGATCCACTATGGACTGGACTCTCACTATTATGTTAGATCCACTATGGACTGGACTCTCACAATATTATGCTAGATCCACTATGGACTGAACTTTAAACCCAAATCTCCTCCTGAAGGGCCTGCCACTGAGTCACGGCAGTATGCCACACGGCCACCAGATGGCAGCAGAGAGCCAGATGATCCCACCCTCCCTGAAACAACCTGTTACAGTAGGTCACATACTGTACACCATCTTGTATAACTTAGAGAAGAATGCATGTTTGAATAAATACTTCAAAATAGTGCACGTCGTGGAAAAAAAGTAGTATACCTCAGAAACAACGTGGTGGTAGTTCACACTTGAAGCAGGTGGGTTTATTTCACTGATATGTTATTTGTGCTGGGTGGAGCACGGCTATAGAATATATGGTGTGTGTGTGTGTGTGTGTGTGGGTGTGTGTGTGTGTGTGTGTGGGTGTGTGTGCTTCCGCTGGGTCTGTGGGATTTTGGCCCATAATTCCTGCAGCTCTCAGGTCACCGCTCCGTTCTCACGCACATATTTGGCATTCCTTCCCCGACATGATTACCATTCACCTTCCACTCTCGGGTCTCACTACGCAAAAAAATATTTCCATAATTCCTGAGCGGAGCTGGAACAATGTTTCACAAATGAACAAATCGGCCTGTGACTTGCTCTTCTTTTACCCCCCCCCCCAAACCCCCCACCCCCATTGGCCTCCCACCTCTACAGATTCCTGTTGCCTTGCAATAGGAATCCTCTGGCACCAACCTCCCCCCCCCCCCCCCTGAGTCAGCTGTTTGTGTCTGATTGGCTCATTTGGCAGCAACATCTCCTCACTGACCTCCTGCTATGATATGGAAGGAAGGGGAGGGGCCAAGAGGGGGATGGATGAGACTCCTAACACATTGTTTTCCTTACGGGGGGTGGGGGGGCTTCACACTTTACAGCTTTTACTGACTGCGGTCCTGAACGGGGCGGCTTAATCTGAGATGAAAACGTCAAAACCGGAGGATTGGGACAGCTGACTCTTGAAGGTGACATCACCATATGGGAGTGATGAGGTCGTCTTGTAAAGAACCGGTATAATGACATGCATGGAAGTAGCAATAGTCTTAGAGCAGTGGTTCTTAACCTTGTTGGAGGTACCGAACCCCACCGGTTTCCTATGCGCATTCACCGAACCCTTCTATAGTGAAAAATATATTTATTTATTTTTTTAGATTCAAGACAAAGTTATATGTTTTTGGTAACACTTTAGTATGGGGAACATATTCTAAGTAACACAGACTTAATTTAGAGTTATTTGGTTAGGGTTAGAGGGTTAGGGCCAGGGTTAGAGGGTTAGGGCCAGGGTTAGAGGGTTAGGGTTATAATAAGGCCATGCCGAATAAGGCATTAATAAATACTTAATAATGACTAGTTAAGAGCCAATATGTTACTAATTTGCATGTTAATAAGCAACTAATTAATGGTGAATATGTTCCCCATATTAAAGTGTTACCATGCATGAACATCACCTTGTTCAAACAACAAAACCAACACAGTGCATAAACTCACAACCAATCACACACCTGCAAATCCGTAATACGCCGATAGGGAGAAGTTTGTATTTACACGATGAGTCGGGTGTGTCTCGACCTCCGCCGAACCCCTGAGGCCGACTCCTCAAACCCTTAGGGCATACTTGCCAACCCTCCCGTTTTTAGCGGGAGAATCCCGGTATTCAGCGCCTCTCCGGACAACCTCCCGGCAGAGATTTTCTCCCGACAAACTCCCGGTATTCAGCCGGAGCTGGAGGCCACGCCCCCTTCAGCTCAATGCGGACCTGAGACTGAGTGGGGACAGCCTGTTCTCACGTCTGCTTTCCCACAATATAAACAGCTTGCCTAACGAATTCAAACGAATGGAAACAAGAATTTCAGTTCATCCAGGACAGTTCGAAGGGGAAGGTGTATGTTGCCTGTAAATATGCAGAACAGACTTTTCCATTGAACACGGTGGCCGAAATGATATACTCATCATGAACGGAGAAGTTAAACAGGACAATACTGCCATCTAATGGATAGCCACCGGAACACTGAAATTCAAGTATTTCTTTTATGTAAATAAAATAAATAAATATATATATATAATATAATAAAAATAGGTTACATATATATAGCTAGAATTCACTGAAAGTCAAGTATTTCATACATATATATATATATATATATATATATATATATATATATATATATATATATATATATATATATATATATATATATATATATATATATATATATACAGTATATATATATATATATATATATATGAAATATATATGAAATACTCGAGTTGGTGAATTGTAGCTGTAAATAACCACGCCCCCAACCCCCCTCCCCCCACCCCCTACCCCCCACCTCCCGATATTGGAGGTCTCAAGGTTGGCAAGTATGCCTTAGGGTTCGATCGAAGCCAGGTTAAGAACCACTGTCTTAGACCCTTTCCAGGAATAAACAAAATAAAAATGTTTTTTTTGTAGCAAGTATTATCTTCTGTGTCTGTGTACCTTCCCGTTCATTCTAGTTCCAATTCTTAAATGCAAATCAAAAAACCACAATTAGGGGCTTTTTTCGATTTTTATGATGTATGGCAGATTTTAAAACAAACCAAAAAAGGGTTGATTTTCATGAAATTATTGCCACAAAATTGGATTTGGTGCTGTTTTCCTTTTACGGATTTGTATTTGTCCGGTTGAAAACAAAATTCCAATACATGTTTATCCAAAATGCAAACATGTGTGATGACAAATGGAACCGGAAGCAGTATTTTAGGTCCGTGTACCTTCCGTTCATTCTAGTTCCAATTCTGAAAGGTAAATCAAAAATCTAAATTAGAGCTGTTTTTTGATTTTTACCATATATTTCAGTTTTGAAAACAAACAAAAAAGGGTTGATTTTAATTCAAATATCGCCATATAATTGGATTTGGTGCTGTTTCCCTTTTACGGATTTGTATTTTTCCAGATAAACACAAAAATCCAAATCATGTTCATCCAAAATGCAAAAATGCGAGTTTATCTGTGTGATGACAAATTGAACCGGAAGATCAATCAATCAATCAATCAATCAATGTTTATTTATATAGCCCTAAATCACAAGTGTCTCAAAGGGCTGCACAAGCCACAACGACATCCTCGGTTCAGAGCCCACAAAAGGGCAAGGAAAAACTCACAACCCAGTGGGATGTCAATGTGAATAAATATGAGAAACCTTGGAGAGGATCGCATATGTGTTTTCTGGGCGTTCAGCTCCAGGTTGTTGAGGCTGCACCAGGACGTCAGCCGGTCCACCTCTCTCCTGTAGGCGGACTCATCGCCATTCGAGATGAGCCCCATGAGGGTGGTGTCATCCGCAAACTTGAGCAGTTTTACGGATTGGTGACTGGAGGTGCAGCAGTTTGTATGCAGGAAGAAGAGCCAGGGGGAGAGTACACAGCCCTGAGGAGTACCAGTGTTTGTGGTTCGACTGTCCGAGACAATCTTCCCCAGCCGTACGTGCTGTCTTTGATCTGTCAGGAAGTCATTAGTCCATAGTGGATCTAACATAATAGTGTGAGAGTCCAGTCCATAGTGGATCTAACATAATAGTGTGAGAGTCCAGTCCATAGTGGATCTAACTGTTAGATCCACTATGGACTGGACTCTCACTATTATGTTAGATTCTAACATAATAGTGAGAGTTCAGTCCATAGTGGGGCCAGCAGGAGACCCCAACTGATGCACAGGCGAGTGGTCCACCCCGGGTCCCGACTCTGGACAGCCAGCACTTCATCCATGGCTACAGGACCTGTGTCCCCCCCCTCCACAAGGGAGAGGGGGGCAGAGGAGAAAAGAAAAGAAACGGCAGATCAACTGGTCTAAAAAGGGGGTCTATTTAAAGACTAGAGTATACAAATGAGTTTTAAGATGGGACTTAAAGGTTATTTTTACAGTGTTTTAGCTTTGGCGTTTAGCATGTTTTTATCATAACACTTACACCCATGTTGGTCTGTGTACCTTCCGTTTATTCTAGTTCCAATTCTGAAACGCAAATCAAAAAACTAATTTAGAGCTGTTTTTCTATCTTTATTATTTATGGCAGATTTTAAAACAAAAAAGGGTTGATTTTCATGAAATTATTGCCACAAAATTGGATTTTGTGCTGTTTTCTTTTTACAGATTTTTATTTTTCCAGATAAACACAAAAATCGAATATATGTTTATCCAAAATGCAAACATGTGTGATGACAAATGGAACCGGAAGCAGTATTTTAGGTCTGTGTACCTTCCGTTCATTCTAGTTCCAATTCTGAAAGGCAAATCAAAAAAACAAAATTAGGGCCGTTTTTCAATTTTTACTATTAATGGCAGTTTTGAAAACAGACAAAAAAGGGTTGATTTTCATTCAAATATCGCCATAAAATTAGATTTGTGTTTTTTTTCTCCTTTTTATGGATTTTTATTTTCCCAGATAAACACAAAAATCCAATATATGTTAATCCAAAATGCAAAAATGTGTGTTTATCAGTGTGATGACAAATTGAACCGGAAGCAGTATTTTAGCTTTTAGTTTTTAGCATAACACTTACACCTATGTTGGTCTGTGTACCTTCCGTTCATTCTATTTCCAATTCTAAAACGCAAATCAAAAAACTAAATTGGAGCTGTTTTTCTATTTTTATTATTTATGGCAAATTTTAAAACAAACACAAAAGGGTTGATTTTCATGAAATTATTGTTACAAAATTGGATTTTGTGCTGTTTTCTTTTTATGGATTTTTATTTTTCCAGATAAACACAAAAATCGAATATATGTTTATCCTAAATGCAAAAATGTGTGATGACAAATCGAACCGGAAGCAGTATTTTAGGTCCGTGTACCTTCCGTTCATTCTATTTCCAATTCTGAAAGGCAAATCAAAAAAACAAAATTAGGGCCGTTTTTCAATTTTTACTATTTATGGCAGTTTTGAAAACAGACAAAAAAGGGTTGATTTTCATTCAAATATCGCCATAAAATTAGATTTGTGTTTTTTTTCCTTTTTATGGATTTTTATTTTCCCAGATAAACACAAAAATCCAATATATGTTAATCCAAAAATGCAAAAATGTGTGATTTTCAGTGTGATGACAAATTGAACCGGAAGCAGTATTTTAGCTTTTACTTTTTAGCATAACGCTTACACCTATGTTGGTCTGTGTACCTTCCGTTCATTCTATTTCCAATTCTGAAATGCAAATCAAAAAACAAAATTGGAGCTGTTTTTCTATTTTTATTATTTGTGGCAAATTTTAAAACAAACACAAAAGGGTTGATTTTCATGAAATTATTGTTACAAAATTGGATTTTTGTGCTGTTTTCTTTTTACAGATTTTTATTTTTCCAGATAAACACAAAAATCTAATATATGTTTATCCTAAATGCAAAATTGTGTAATGACAAATCGAACCGGAAGCAGTATTTTAGGTCTGTGTACCTTCCGTTCATTCTATTTCCAATTCTGAAAGGCAAATCAAAAAACAAAATTAGGGCCGTTTTTCAATTTTTACTATGTATGGCAGTTTTGAAAACAGACAAAAAAGGGTTGATTTTCATTCAAATATCGCCATAAAATTCGATTTTGTGTTTTTTTTTTCCTTTTATGGATTTTTATTTTCCCAGATAAACACAAAAATCCAAAAAGGTGTCATTAAATAGTTGTCCAACTTTTGTTTCAGTTATGAAAATAGAAAAAATGGCCCGGAATTTGTTTTTGGATTTGCATTTAAAGGTTGGAAATAGAATGATTTCAATCAGGTGTTAGCGCTATGCTAAAAACATGCTAAATTCGAAGGAAAAGGGTCCGTGTACCTTCCGTTCATTCTATTTCCAATTCTGAAATGCGAACAAAAAAACAAATATAGGGCAGTTTTTCGATGTTTATTATATGTCGATTTATATATAGACCTGCTCAGTGGTTAGAGTGTCCGCCCTGAGATGGGTAGGTTGTGAGTTCAAACCCCGGCCGAGTCATACCAAAGACTATAAAAAAAATGGGACCCATTACCTCCCTGCTTGGCACTCAGCATCAAGGGTTGGAATTGAGGGTTAAATCACCAAGTGCTGCTCACTGCTCCCCTCACCTCCCAGGGGGTGGAACAAGGGGATGGGTCAAATGCAGAGGACAAATTTCACCACACCTAGTGTGTGTGTGTGTGACAATCATTGGTACTTGAACTTAACTTACGTTCAAAGAACACCATACTGTGAAGCATGGGGCTGGAGGCATCATGATCTGGGGTTGTTTTTTTGCAAAGGGACCGGAACCTAGTGTGTGTGTGTGACAATCATTGGTACTTTAACTTTAACTTAACCTACGTCCAAAGAACACCATACTGTGAAGCATGGGGCTGGAAGCATCATGATCTGGGGTTGTTTTTTTGCAAAGGGACCGGAACCTAGTGTGTGTGTGTGACAATCATTGGTACTTTAACTTTAACTTAACCTACGTCCAAAGAACACCATACTGTGAAGCATGGGGCTGGAAGCATCATGATCTGGGGTTGTTTTTCTGCAAAGGGACCGGAACCTAGTGTGTGTGTGTGACTATCAGTGGTACTTTAACGTTCTACATGAACCGTGCCTGTTGTGTCAGACACTCATAACCTAATAATTCTATCCAAAACCTACATGAAACGTTCCTGTGGTTGTGTACGGCATGCCGCGAGACAAATCATTTCAGAGACGGGTGGAATGGTTCTGTAGGGTTTACTGAGTCGAGAAAGACTGCTGCACACAGAGCTGAAATAAATAAAAGAAATAATTTTATCATAATAATTATACTAACCATCATAGTAGGATTGCTTATTCGGGGTCTCTTTATATATATATATATATAATATATACTATATATATCTTTCAATAAATTGTTCCCTTTAATATTGAGTTCTCCTGTGTGTGTATGCACGACTTTGGTTTGTTCCACTGAATGTCCTGGTAGCAGCATTCTGTATCCACGGTATCGCACAGGAGCATAGTCCCCCGGGTCGTTTCTATAGCAATGCTTGTAGAGAAGGCACCTTCCCTTGTGTGCTCCCCCTCTGTGCTCATCATCATCATCGTCGTCGTCGTCGTCACCTCCAAGCTGAGGGTGCAAAAAGGGGAGGAGTCACGTCCTCCCGCTCGTCTTTGGTTGCTCACCGGTTTGGTTGATCTGTTTTTTTTGGTACATTTGTTTTATACATTCCAGTTCCGCCAGAGCGTCGGTCCCTGCTTACACACACACACACACACACACACACACACTGACACACACACACACACGTACACTTCTTCATGTTACAGACATGCACGTATTAAGCAAGTCAGTCGGGCCCATTCACCCGTCGGTCACTCTCACAGGTTCCCACCTATTTTTCGCGGCGAGAGGAATAAGTGCGTCACATGTCAGCAGTCCGTTTACCGATCCGTGCAGATGGTTCCATCCCTTCATCCACGCCGTAGTCCTCCTCCCCCCCCCCCCCCCTTTAGACACTTGCTCCTTTTCACCCTTGTCCTCTCCCTCCACGGTCCAGTTGTAATTCCATTCTTGACACTGTCCAGCTGGTCCACAACAGGAGATGTAAAAGGCAATGTGGCTTTTTGTTTTTTTGTGGCTGCGGAATGAAGGCCTTTGTCGAGCCGTGAGCCTTGGCTGCCCTTCAGGTATTCTGTCAATAGTTCTGCTCCGTGAAGGGAAGCAGACCAAGTCCGTATCGCTTCCAGTGATGGACCACCAAGGGTCCCGGCAAGGAGTAACTTCTGAGAGGAATGATCTACAAGGAAAGGGGCTGTAGTGGCAACATGTGAAGAGAAACCCCCTAAATGATTCGTCAAGTTTCTGGTCAATGTTTGTCCCGACAAAGGGACTTGTTCAGTGGAATGCGATTCGGGTTTTTTTGTTTGACCGCTTCAGCCATAGGCAGGCTCAGGTCAAGGCTTCTATGCCGACTAGAGCGTGGCCCCGCCACTAGCGCGGCCCCGCCACTAGCGCGGCCCGGTGGCGCGAACCCTCTTGCCCCGCTTGCTGATGGTGGTGAAGCGAAACGGCGTGGTGAGGTCCGGTTGCTCCCCAGGCGGGAAACGCTTCATGAAGTGTACGTCCTGCTGGTTGGGGAGCGTGTGGGGGCCGCGGCGAGGGCGCCCTCTTTTCGTGAACCCCACATACCAGCCCGTGTAGCGTGCCGACATCAGAGCTGTGTAGTGGTTTTCCAGAACCTTCTCCACAAAGACGCAGTCGGCACTTCTGTTACTGGCCTTCTGAAGGGAGCAAAGAAAGGCTGGGTCAGGACAGTGGAACGACACCGTTCTTCGGTCGGCAGAACTCCTCTCACCTTTCCTACCAGCTTTCCCCGGCGGTTCATGCACAGGTAAAAGTTGGTTTCTTTGCCCCGGATTCTCACCTGGCTTCCAAAGGTGTCGGCCTCCACTACGAGCTGGGCTTGTGAAGGGACAGACAGAGGGACAGACAGACGTTAGAGCCACTGAAGACAATGCCGACAAGATCTGCTATGTTCCTTTTTTTACAATCAAGCTCGTAGACTTAGTCTGGTCAGATAAGTCAATGAGCATGAACTAATTAAGTTGTTGCGTCAGTTCTTGTTCATAGACTTGGATTGGTTAGATCTAGTCTAGTTCCACTGACCAGACGTAGTATGTGAGAATGAACTGGCGAAAGGACTTCTAAGACAAACTGAACGGTCCAGTTCAATTTCTTTCACTTCATCAGTTCATGTTTATAGACTAAGCTGGGTCAGATTTGGTCTGACTAGACTAGAGCTGACCAAGCTAAGTTAACTGCCGAAACATCCTCTAAAACAAACTGAACAGTTCATTAGAAGACGTTTCGCCTCTCAGCCGAGCAGGCTTCATCACTTCATGCTCACAGACTTAAATTGGTCAGATCTTGTCTTAAGTCTATGAGAATTAACCGACAAAACGACTTCTAAGAGACAACTGAAAAGTTCAGTTCAGTTTTACTTAGAAGATGTTTCGCCTATCATACGATCTGGCTTCATCAGTTCATGCTCGTGGACTTAGTCTGGTCAGATTTAGTCTCGTTAGTCTAGTCAAACTGACCAGACTAAGTCCATGAGCATGAACCGACAAAATGTCTTCCAAGACAAACTGAAAAGAGACAGTTCAGTTTGTCTGAGAAGACGTTTCGCCTCTCATTCCAGCAGGCTACATCAGTTAATGCTCTTAGACTTGGATTGGTCTGACCTAGTTTGACTAGACTAGATCTGATCAATCTAAGTCAATTGACGAAAAACATCTTCTGAAACAAACGTTTTAGATGAATTGGTCGGATCTACTCTGACTCAACTATAACTGACCAATCTATGTCAACTGACTAAAAACATCTTCTAAAACAAACCGAACAGTCCAGTTCAGTTTGTCTTAGATGTTTTCTCCAGTTGCACACTAAAGTTGACTCCATCCTTTTTTAACAATCAAGCAGACTACAACAGTTTGATCCCGTTCAGTTTTTACACGACTGTAGTTTTAAGTACAGGAACGAGTGAACTCCACATTTCTGTTTCATGTTTTGGGCAAGCATCTTGTGTTTACATTTGGTGTTCTAATGAAAGAGTGCCAAAGCACAAATACAGGACCGGAAAAACTCACTGAACTAAGAAAAGGATTTAAGAAAAAAGGAGCCGTTTACACGCGGAACTTTTTAAAAAGTGTTGTTTTTTTTTCAGTCTACATGACATCAGAGTTGTTTTGAGGACTGCAGAAATCACAACGAATTGAAGCAATTAGCCCCACAACAAAGGGTGCTGAAAACTTCTACTGGATACGTCAGCTATTTTGGTACTTTAGACCAGTGGTTCTCAACCTTTTTTCAGGGATGTACCCCCTGTGACATTTTTTTTAATTCAAGTACCCCCTAATCAGAGCAAAGCATTTTTGGTTGAAAAAAAGAGATAAAGAAGTAAAATACAGCACTTTGTCATCAGTTTCTGATTTATTAAATTGTATAACAGTGCATAATATTGCTCATTTGTAGTGGTCTTTCTTGAACTATTTGGAAAAAAAGATATAAAAATAACTAAAAACTTGTTGAAAAATAAACAAGTGATTCAATTCTAAATAAACATTTCTACACATAGAAGTAATCATCAACTTAAAGTGCCCTCTTTGGGGATTGTAATAGAGATCCATCTGGATTCATGAACGTCATTCTAAACCAGGGGTCACCAACCTTTTTGAAACCAAGAGCTACTTCTTGGGTAGTGATTAATGCGAAGGGCTACCAGTTTGATACACACTTCAATAAATTGCCAGAAATAGCCAATTTGCTCAATTTACCTTTAACTCTATGTTATTATTAATAATGAATGATATTTACACTTAATTGAACGGTTTAAAAGAGGAGAAAACACGAAAAAAATGACAATTACATTTTGAAACATAGTTTATCTTCAATTTCGACTCTTTAAAATTCAAAATTCAACCGAAAAAAAGAAGAGAAAAACTAGCTAATTCGAATCTTTTTGAAAAAAGAAAAAAAAAAAATTTATGGAACATCATTAGTCATTTTTCCTGATTAAGATTAATTTTAGAATTTTGATGACATGTTTTAAATAGGTTAAAATCCAATCTGCACTTTGTTAGAATATATAACAAATTGGACCAAGCTATATTTCTAACAAAGACAAATCATTATTTCTTCTAGATTTTCCAGAACAAAAATTTTAAAAGGAATTCAAAAGACTTTGAAATAAGATTTAAATTTGATTCTACAGATTTTCTAGATTTGCCAGAATAATTTTTTTGAATTTTAATCATAATAAGTTTGAAGAAATATTTCACAAATATTCTTCGTCGAAAAAACAGAAGCTAAAATGAAGAATTAAATTAAAATGTATTTATTATTTTCTACAATAAAAAAAAAAAAAATTACTCGAACATTGATTTAAATTGTCAGGAAAGAAGAGGAAGGAATTTAAAAGGTAAAAAGGTATATGTGTTTAAAAATCCTAAAATCCTTTTTAAGGTTGTATTTTTTTCTCTAAAATTGTCTTTCTGAAAGTTATAAGAAGCAAAGTAAAAAAAACAATGAATTTATTTAAACAAGTGAAGACCAAGTCTTTAAAATATTTTCTTGGATTTTCAAATTTTATTTGAGTTTTGTCTCTCTTAGAATTAAAAATGTCGGGCAAAGCGAGACCAGCTTGCTGGTAAATAAATAACATTTAAAAAACAGAGGCAGCTCACTGGTAAGTGCTGCTATTTGAGCTATTTTTAGAACAGGCCAGCGGGCTACTCATCTGGTCCTTACGGGCTACCTGGTGCCCGCGGGCACCGCGTTGGTGACCCCTGTTCTAAACATTTCTTCACAAAAAAAAAAAAATCTTTAACATCAATATTTATGGAACATGTCCACAAAAAATGTAGCTGTCAACACTGAATATTGCATTGTTGCATTTCTTTCCACAGTTCTTTTTGACAGACATTTTAGTGAGGGTCAAACCATCATGGCATGGGGGAAACTCTGCGTTTATGGTAATGAATGGAATAGCCTACTTGATTTGATGTTCACTTTATGAACTTACATATTTATATTTTGTTGAAGTATTATTCAATAAATATATTTATAAAGGATTTTTGAATTATTGCTATTTTTAGAATATTTAAAAAAAATCTCACGTACCCCTTGGCATACCTTCAAGTACCCCCAGGGGTACGCGTACCCCCATTTGAGAACCACTGCTTTAGACAACTTGCTACAGGGTTGGGTCAGAGGAGTTTTTGTCCGAAACGAGAAACAACTGTAAAAATGACACATCCGTCAGTTCTTTTGTATTGAGTCCTGATTGGACTATTGGCAGACTGTGGTTGGACTAGCTCCGCCCTCTTATGAACCATAGCAGCTGCTACAATACAGGTAGTTAAGTACCTTATCGATAGGATCAATTGTACTACTTGTATTTTCCTGGATGTAATAAAAAATGCAATCTCACTTAAAAATTAAATCAATCCTAAAATTGTTTTTTTCATGGTAAATATCAAATAATTCAATGTCCAACACTATCAGTTTTTCAACAACACCCCAAAGCCAAACCGCTTAAAAAACATTTTGGATTATTTTTTTCTTTTGTTTGCTCAAATCCCTCAATCAACTCCAGCTCAAAACAAAAATACAAATTTTTTTTACATTTTTTTAATTGTTTATTTTAACACTTTAGAGGCATTTTCATCAAATGACGTCGCAGTTATTAATTAGTATACATTTTCATAACATGAGTTGTTTTAATAATTCAAACCTGTGACATTATCTGATCAAAATGCATTCAAATGGGTGAGAAAAAAACCAACATTACATCCATCCATCCATTTCCTACCGCTTGTCCCTTACTTGTTTGATATTTTTTTGTAAAGGACTGAAGTTAACTGAGAAATTTGAGCGAAAAATGTCAAATAAATACATTTAAAAATCTACACTGAAGTCCTTTTACGTCGGCTTAAAAGATAGTTAATTGACGGTTAATTGGTGGTGAGCATGCCAAGCGTTTTGACTTTGTGGATTATTTTGCATGTATTAAGAATGGGGAACTGAAGAACCTGTAGCAGGTTCCAAACACAATTGTAGGTTTTTATAAAGCAGTTTCATAAATAATGCAAAAATAATTACAATTTAACGTAAATATTTGTGGGGAAAAATAGTCTAGGAGGGAGGAAAATGTATTCCCAAGTGGGCCGTAATGGTAAAATCATGGCATGATAACTTAAAAATGAAGACGACTCCAGGTGTAGGTTATTGTTATGATTAGCATTCATGACTGCCTGTGTGTGTATATGTATGTTATTGTTGTGTTAGCATTCATGACTGCCTGTGTGTGTATATGTATGTTATTATTATGTTAGCATTCATGACTGCCTGTGTGTGTATATGTATGTTATTATTATGTTAGCATTCATGACTGCCTGTGTGTGTATATGTATGTTATTGTTATGCTTAGCATTCATGACTGCCTGTGTGTGTATATGTATGTTATTGTTATGCTTAGCATTCATGACTGCCTGTGTGTGTATATGTATGTTATTATTATGTTAGCATTCATGACTGCCTGTGTGTGTATATGTATGTTATTATTATGCTTAGCATTCATGACTGCCTGTGTGTGTATATGTATGTTATTGTTATGTTAGCATTCATGACTGCCTGTGTGTGTATATGTATGTTATTGTTATGTTAGCATTCATGACTGCCTGTGTGTGTATATGTATGTTATTATTATGTTAGCATTCATGACTGCCTGTGTGTGTATATGTATGTTATTGTTATGTTTAGCATTCATGACTGCCTGTGTGTGTATATGTATGTTATTGTTATGCTTAGCATTCATGACTGCCTGTGTGTGTATATGTATGTTATTGTTATGCTTAGCATTCATGACTGCCTGTGTGTGTATATGTATGTTATTGTTATGTTAGCATTCATGACTGCCTGTGTGTGTATATGTATGTTATTGTTATGTTAGCATTCATGACTGCCTGTGTGTGTATATGTATGTTATTGTTATGCTTAGCATTCATGACTGCCTGTGTGTGTATATGTATGTTATTGTTATGCTTAGCATTCATGACTGCCTGTGTGTGTATATGTATGTTATTGTTATGTTAGCATTCATGACTGCCTGTGTGTGTATATGTATGTTATTGTTATGCTTAGCATTCATGACTGCCTGTGTGTGTATATGTATGTTATTGTTATGCTTAGCATTCATGACTGCCTGTGTGTGTATATGTATGTTATTGTTATGTTAGCATTCATGACTGCCTGTGTGTGTATATGTATGTTATTGTTATGTTAGCATTCATGACTGCCTGTGTGTGTACATGTATGTTATTGTTATGCTTAGCATTCATGACTGCCTGTGTGTGTATATGTATGTTATTGTTATGTTAGCATTCATGACTGCCTGTGTGTGTATATGTATGTTATTGTTATGTTAGCATTCATGACTGCCTGTGTGTGAATATGTATGTTATTGTTATGCTTAGCATTCATGACTGCCTGTGTGTGTATATGTATGTTATTATTATGCTTAGCATTCATGACTGCCTGTGTGTGTATATGTATGTTATTGTTATGTTAGCATTCATGACTGCCTGTGTGTGTATATGTATGTTATTATTATGCTTAGCATTCATGACTGCCTGTGTGTGTATATGTATGTTATTGTTATGCTTAGCATTCATGACTGCCTGTGTGTGTATATGTATGTTATTGTTATGCTTAGCATTCATGACTGCCTGTGTGTGTATATGTATGTTATTGTTATGTTAGCATTCATGACTGCCTGTGTGTGTATATGTATGTTATTGTTATGCTTAGCATTCATGACTGCCTGTGTGTGTATATGTATGTTATTGTTATGCTTAGCATTCATGACTGCCTGTGTGTGTATATGTATGTTATTGTTATGCTTAGCATTCATGACTGCCTGTGTGTGTATATGTATGTTATTGTTATGCTTAGCATTCATGACTGCCTGTGTGTGTATATGTATGTTATTGTTATGTTAGCATTCATGACTGCCTGTGTGTGTATATGTATGTTATTGTTATGTTAGCATTCATGACTGCCTGTGTGTGTATATGTATGTTATTGTTATGCTTAGCATTCATGACTGCCTGTGTGTGTATATGTATGTTATTGTTATGTTAGCATTCATGACTGCCTGTGTGTGTATATGTATGTTATTGTTATGTTAGCATTCATGACTGCCTGTGTGTGTATATGTATGTTATTGTTATGTTAGCATTCATGACTGCCTGTGTGTGTATATGTATGTTATTGTTATGTTAGCATTCATGACTGCCTGTGTGTGTATATGTATGTTATTGTTATGCTTAGCATTCATGACTGCCTGTGTGTGTATATGTATGTTATTGTTATGTTAGCATTCATGACTGCCTGTGTGTGTATATGTATGTTATTGTTATGCTTAGCATTCATGACTGCCTGTGTGTGTATATGTATGTTATTGTTATGTTAGCATTCATGACTGCCTGTGTGTGTATATGTATGTTATTATTATGTTAGCATTCATGACTGCCTGTGTGTGTATATGTATGTTATTGTTATGCTTAGCATTCATGACTGCCTGTGTGTGTATATGTATGTTATTATTATGCTTAGCATTCATGACTGCCTGTGTGTGTATATGTATGTTATTGTTATGCTTAGCATTCATGACTGTCTGTGTGTGTATATGTATGTTATTGTTATGCTTAGCATTCATGACTGCCTGTGTGTGTATATGTATGTTATTGTTATGTTAGCATTCATGACTGCCTGTGTGTGTATATGTATGTTATTGTTATGCTTAGCATTCATGACTGCCTGTGTGTGTATATGTATGTTATTGTTATGTTAGCATTCATGACTGCCTGTGTGTGTATATGTATGTTATTGTTATGCTTAGCATTCATGACTGCCTGTGTGTGTATATGTATGTTATTGTTATGTTAGCATTCATGACTGCCTGTGTGTGTATATGTATGTTATTGTTATGTTAGCATTCATGACTGCCTGTGTGTGTATATGTATGTTATTGTTATGTTAGCATTCATGACTGCCTGTGTGTGTATATGTATGTTATTGTTATGCTTAGCATTCATGACTGCCTGTGTGTGTATATGTATGTTATTGTTATGTTAGCATTCATGACTGCCTGTGTGTGTATATGTATGTTATTATTATGTTAGCATTCATGACTGCCTGTGTGTGTATATGTATGTTATTGTTATGCTTAGCATTCATGACTGCCTGTGTGTGTATATGTATGTTATTATTATGTTAGCATTCATGACTGCCTGTGTGTGTATATGTATGTTATTGTTATGCTTAGCATTCATGACTGCCTGTGTGTGTATATGTATGTTATTATTATGTTAGCATTCATGACTGCCTGTGTGTGTATATGTATGTTATTGTTATGCTTAGCATTCATGACTGCCTGTGTGTGTATATGTATGTTATTATTATGCTTAGCATTCATGACTGCCTGTGTGTGTATATGTATGTTATTGTTATGCTTAGCATTCATGACTGTCTGTGTGTGTATATGTATGTTATTGTTATGCTTAGCATTCATGACTGCCTGCTGTTGCACTGATCAGCCTAGTGGTGGCGCACATCCATCACACACACAGCTATTTCTATTTTTGGGCATAATTATTATAGTGTTCCCAATGTTAAAAGGATAAAGCCATTGTTTACAAATTTGGTAAATAAATAACCAAAAATTGTATATTTTGTTGTTTTCTTACTGTCCCGGAAATGAACCGAACCGTGACCTCTAAACCGAGGTACGTACCGAACCGACATTTTTGTGTACCGTTACACCCTTTTACCATTTAAAGTGGCCCCGAGTCCTAATATTTGCCCGGCTCTGGGTTATGGTGTGAATGAACTGTCAGGAAAAAGACTTAATTTAATATAAGCTTTGCTTCCTCCTACTTCTTTTCAGATATTGATGAATTGTGCAAATGCAACCACATGAGCTTCTTTCATGTAACTTGTTTGCAACAAATACAAACCCCGTTTCCATATGAGTTGGGAAATGGTGTTAGATGTAAATATAAACGGAATACAATGATTTGCAGATCATTTTCAACCCATATTCAGTTGAATATGCTACAAAGACAACATATTTCATGTTGAAACTCATAAACTTTAATAATTAACTTAGAATTTCATGGCTGCAACACGTGCCAAAGTAGTTGGGAAAGGGCATGTTCACCACTGTGTTACATGGCCTTTCCTTTTAACAACACTCAGTAAAGGTTTGGGAACTGAGGAGACACATTTTTGAAGCTTCTCAGGTGGAATTCTTTCCCATTCTTGCTTGATGTACAGCTTAAGTTGTTCAACAGTCCGGGGGTCTCCCTTCTGCTATTTTAGGTGCCACACATTTTCAATGGGAGACAGGTCTGGACTACAGGCAGGCCAGTCTAGTACCCGCACTCTTTTACTATGAAGCCACGTTGATGTAACACGTGGCTTGGCAATGTCTTGCTGAAATAAGCAGGGGCGTCCACGGTAACGTTGCTTGGATGGCAACATATGTTGCTCCAAAAGCTGTATGTACCTTTCAGCATTAATGGCGCCTTCACAGATGTGTAAGTTACCCATGTCTTGGGCACTAATACACCCCCATACCATCACACATGCTGCCTTTTACACTTTGCGCCTAGAACAATCCGGATGGTTCTTTTCCTCTTTGGTCCGGAGGTCACGACGTCCACAGTTTCCAAAAACAATTTGAAATGTGGACTCGTCAGACCACAGAACACTTTTCCACTTTGCATCAGTCCATCTTAGATGAGCTCAGGCCCAGCGAAGCCGACGGCGTTTCTGGGTGTTGTTGATAAACGGTTTTCGCCTTCCATAGGAGATTTTAACTTGCACTTACAGATGTAGCGACCAACTGTAGTTACTGACAGTGGGTTTTTGAGGTGTTCCTGAGCCCATGTGGTGATATCCTTTACACACGGATGTCGCTTGTTGATGCAGTACAGCCTGAGGGATGGAAGGTCACGGGCTTAGCTGCTTACGTGCAGTGATTTCTCCACATTCTCTGAACCCTTTGATGATATTACGGAGCGTAGATGGTGAAATCCCTAAATTCCTTGCAATAGCTGCTTGAGAAAGGTTTTTCTTAAACTGTTCAACAATTTGCTCAGGCATTTGTTGACAAAGTGGTGACCCTCGCCCCATCCTTGTTTGTGAATGACTGAGCATTTCATGGAATCTACTTTTATACCCAATCATGGCACCCACCTGTTCCCAATTTGCCTGCTCACCTGTGGGATGTTCCAAATAAGTGTTTGATGAGCATTCCTCAACTTTATCAGTCTTTTTTGCCACCTTTCCCAACTTCTTTGTCACGTGTTGCTGCCATCAAATTCTACACTAAAAAATGTTTATGAGTTTGAACATGAAATATGTTGTCTTTGTAGCATATTCAACTGAATATGGCTTGAAAAGGATTTGCAAATCATTGCATTCCGTTTATATTTACATCTAACACAATTCCCCAACTCATATGGAAACGGGGTTTGTACATCATAACCATTTTAAGCAAGAAATCACCATTCACTTATTTTGCAACTCTTGGCCACCGTTCACCAAGCCACACCACAACTATCGCCGACTGGAACCCCCAACCGGACAACGGTACTGTTCCAAAGTGAACTACGGTAGTAATGCAGCAACGTGTGCCACCGATCCCACCGATTATTTACGTGGGATTAGATCTGACTCTGCCTCGACTCCCACGGTTCTAAAAGGCTGATGAAACTGTCCCCGGTGGAACAGATGGTTTTAAGATAAGGCCGGCTAACCACAAATGGGCCTCGTAAAGCCAAAAAGACAACAACACCCAGAGAGGAGTGAAGGGGAAGGCACAGACTGGATGTCTTCTCCCATTCTACAAACCCCGTTTCCATACGAGTTGGGAAATTGTGTTAGATGTAAATATAAACGGAATAAAATGATTTGCAAATCATTTTATTCCGTTTATATATACACTACCGTTCAAAAGTTTGGGGTCACCCAAACAATTTAGTGGAATAGCCTTAATTTCTAAGAACAAGAATAGACTGTCGAGTTTCGGATGAAAGTTCTCTTTTTCTGGCCATTTTGAGCGTTTAATTGACCCCACAAATGTGATGCTCCAGAAACTCAATCTGCTCAAAGGAAGGTCAGTTTTGCAGCTTCTGTAACGAGCTAAAGTGTTTTCAGATGTGTGAACATGATTGCACAAGGGTTTTCTAATCATCAATTAGCCTTCTGAGCCAATGAGCAAACACATTGTACCATTAGAACACTGGAGCGATAGTTGCTGGAAATGGGCCTCTATACACCTATGTACACTACCGTTCAAAAGTTTGGGGTCACATTGAAATGTCGCTTATTTTTGAAGGAAAAGCACTGTACTTTTCAATGAAGATAACTTTAAACTAGTCTTAACTTGAAAGAAATACACTCTATACATTGCCATCCATCCATCCATCTTCTTCTGCTTATCCGAGATCGGGTCGCGGGGGCAGCAGCCTAAGCAGGGAAACCCAGACTTCCCTCTCCCCAGCCACTTCGTCCAGCTCTTCCCGGGGGATCCCGAGGCGTTCCCAGGCCAGCCGGGAAACATAGTCTTCCCAACGTGTCCTGGGTCTTCCCCGTGGCCTCCTACCGGTCGGACGTGCCCTAAACACCTCCCTAGGGAGGCGTTCGGGTGGCATCCTGACCAGATGCCCGAACCACCTCATCTGGCTTCTCTCCATGTGGAGGAGCAGCGGCTTTACTTTGAGCTCCCCCCGGATGGCAGAGTTCCTCACCCTATCTCTAAGGGAGAGACCCGCCACCCGGCGGAGGAAACTCATTTGGGCCGCTTGTACCCGTGATCTTGTCCTTTCGGTCATAACCCAAAGCTCATGACCATAGGTGAGGATGGGGACGTAGATCGACCGGTAAATGGAGAGCTTTGCCTTCCGGCTCAGCTCCTTCTTCACCACAACGGATCGATACAGCGTCCGCATTACTGAAGACGCCGCACCGATCTCACCATCCACTCTTCCCTCACTCGTGAACAAGACTCCGAGGTACTTGAACTCCTCCACTTGGGGCAGGGTCTCCTCCGCAACCCGGAGATGGCACTCCACCCTTTCCCGGGCGAGAACCATGGATTCGGACTTGGAGGTGCTGATTCTCATCCCAGTCGCTTCACACTCGGCTGCGAACCGATCCAGTGAGAGCTGAAGATCCTGGCCAGATGAAGCCATCAGGACCACATCATCTGCAAAAAGCAGAGACCTAATCCTGCAGCCACCAAACCAGATCCCCTCAACGCCTTGACTGCGCCTAGAAATTCTGTCCATAAAAGTTCTGAACAGAATGGGTGACAAAGGGCAGCCTTGGCGGAGTCCAACCCTCACTGGAAACGTGTCCGACTTACCGCCGGCAATGCGGACCAAACTCTGGCACTGATCATACAGGGAGCGGACCGCCACAATCAGACAGTCCGATACTCTCTGAGCACTCCCCACAGGACTTCCCGAGGGACACGGTCGAATGCCTTCTCCAAGTCCACAAAACACATGTAGACTGGTTGGGCAAACTCCCATGCACCCTCAAGGACCCTATACATTGCTAATGTGGTAAATGACTATTCTAGCTGCAAATGTCTGGTTTTTGGTGCAATATCTACATAGGTGTATAGAGGCCCATTTCCAGCAACCATCACTCCAGTGTTCTAATGGTACAATGTGTTTGCTCATTGGCTCAGAAGGCTAATTGATGATTAGAAAAGCCTTGTGCAATCATGTTCACACATCTGAAAACACTTTAGCTCGTTACAGAAGCTACAAAACTGACCGTCCTTTGCGCAGTTTGAGTTTCTGGAGCATCGCATTTGTGGGGTCAATGAAACGCTCAAAATGGCCAGAAAAAGAGAACTTTCATCTGAAACTCGACAGTCTATTCTTGTTCTTAGAAATGAAGGCTCAAACACAAAATTGTTTGGGTGACCCCAAACTTTTGAACGGTAGTGTACATCTAACACATTTTCCCAACTCGTATGGAAACGGGGTTTGTGCGTGAAGGCGCGCGCACGAGTGCCGCCGTGTAGCATCCTCCCGGGCGATATCACTTCCTCAAAGAGTGGTTAAAAATAAATCCCTAAAATGGTTCCTACATGACCTTAGTCAACAAAGGGGTCAAAATAAATCAATTCCCCTCCAACTCTCCTCCTTCATCACCATCCTCTCGCCTCACGGGCATTACCTGCTTTCTTTTTAGTCTTTTGGAATGGTTTCCCACATATATATATATAACTGGAGCAACTGGTTGGAGAAAGGACGCGAGTCGTCCAAAGAAGCACGGACGCCTCCCGCTCATTGATCGCGTGCGGTTTAAGAACGGGTCGGACGTGATCGCGCCGAAGGTGGAGAAGAGGATGCGATGGGGGGATGGACACGTTGAAGAATGGTGGGAGGCGGGGAGGGAGAGGAAGCCTGCTGTTTTGAACCTCGAGGAGAGGATGAGAAATCAATGCGCGGATCAATGAAGAAGATGAGTTTCTGACGTCGGGGCCCGACAGCCTCTAAGCCAGGGGTCAGCAACCTTTTTGAAAGCAAGAGCTACTTCTTGGGTAGTGATTAATGCGAAGGGCTACCAGTTTGATACACACTTAAATAAATGGCCAGAAATAGCCAATTTGCTCAATTTACCTTTAACTCTATGTTATTATTAATAATTAATGATATTTACACTTAATTTAATGGTTTAAAAGAGGAGAAAACACGAAAAAAATGACAATTACATTTTGAAACATAGTTTATCTTCAATTCCGACTCTTTAAAATTCAAAATTCGACCGAAAAAAAAGAAGAGAAAAACTAGCTAATTCGAATCTTTTTGAGAAAATAAAAAAATAACTTATGGAACATCATTAGTAATTTTTCCTGATAAAGATTAATCTTAGAATTTTGATGACATGTTTTAAATAGGTTAAAATCCAATCTGCACTTTGTTAGAATATATGACAAATTGGACCAAGCTATATTTATAACAAAGACAAATCATTATTTCTTCTAGATTTTCCAGAACAAAATTTTTAAAAGGAATTCAAAAGACTTTGAAATACGATTTTAATTTGATTCTACAGATTTTCCAGATTTGCCAGAATATTTATTTTGAATTTTAATCATATTAAGTTTGAAGAAATATTTCACAAATATTCTTCGTCGAAAAAACAGAAGCTAAAATTAACAATTTAATTACAATTTATTTATTATTCTTTACAATAAAAAAAATAAATTTACTCGATCAATGATTTAAATTGTCAGGAAAGAAGAGGAAGTAATTTAAAAGGTAAAAAGGTATATGTGTTTGAAAATCCTAAAATCCTTTTTAAGGTTGTATTTTTTCTCTAAAATTGTCTTTCTGACAGTTATAAGAAGCAAAGTAAAAGAATTAATGAATTTATTTAAACAAGTGAAGACCAAGTCTTTAAAATATTTTCTTGGATTTTCAAATTCTATTTGAGTTTTGTCTCTCTTAGAATTAAAAATGTCAGGCAAAGCGAGACCAGCTTGCTAGTAAATAAATAACATTTAAAAAATAGAGGCAGCTCACTGGTAAGTGCTGCTATTTGAGCTATTTTTAGAACAGGCCAGCGGGCTACACATCTGGTCCTTACGGGCTACCTGGTGCCCGCGGGCACCGCGTTGGTGACCCCTGCTCTAAATGCTCACTTCTTCATTGTTGTTGTTGTATTCGATATCTTCCTTCTCTCGCTCATTTTCTGTCTTTTGCTGGCAAGTGAATCATTGAGTCAGCAGCCAGTCGATGAGGTCTTTGTACTGCAAGACAAGCTCCAATGCCCCTGTGCCAAAGCCCGGGGAGGCGTGTGTGTGTGCGTGTGTGTGTGTGTGTGTGTGTTTTTTTTGTGTGTGTGTTCGTGTGTGTGTGTGTGTGTGTGTTCTTGTATTTCTACCCTTCTTGGGACGTCAAGAAGGAAAAGTAGCTTCCATATGAGGACATAAATCATGGTCCCAATAACATTGCATCTAATAGACCAGTGGTTCTCAAATGGGGGTACGCGTACCCCTGGGGGTACTTGAAGGTATGCCAAGGGGTACGTGAGATTTTTTTTAAAATATTCTAAAAATAGCAACCATTCAAAAATCCTTTATAAATATATTTATTAGAGATGTCCGATAATATCGGTCTGCCGATATTATCGGACATTAATAAAAAAAACAAAAGAAAAAAAAAAACAAAAAAAAACGATACTGATAATAAAAAAAGGATACCGATAATTTCCGATATTACATTTTAACGCATTTATCGACCGATAATACCGGTCTGCCGATATTATCGGCCGATAAATGCGTTAAAATGTAATATCGGAAATTATCGGTATCGGTTTTTTTATTATCAGTATCGGGTTTTTTTGTTTTTTTTTATTAAATCCACATAAAAAACACAAGATACACTTACAATTAGTGCACCAACCCACCCCATTTACACTCATTCACACAAAAGGGTTGTTTCTTTCTGTTATTAATATTCTGCTTCCTACATTATATATCAATATATATCAATACAGTCGGCAAGGGATACAGTCCGTAAGCACACATGATTGTGCGTGCTGCTGCTCCACTAATAATACTAACCTTTAACAGTTAATTTTACAAATTTTCATTAATTACTAGTTTCTATGTAACTGTTTTTATATTGTTTTACTTTCTTTTTTATTCAAGAAATTTTTTTTAATTTATTTATCTTATTTTATTTGATTCATTTTTTTAAAAAAGTACCTTATCTTCACCATACCTGGTTGTCCAAATTAGGCATAATAAAGTGTTAATTCCACGACTGTATATATCGGTTGATATCGGTATCGGTTGATATCGGTATCGGTAATTAAAGAGTTGGACAATATCGGAATATCGGATATCGGCAAAAAGCAATTATCGGACATCCCTAATATTTATTGAATAATACTTCAACAAAATATGAATGTAAGTTCATAAACTGAACATCAAATCAAGTAGGCTATTCCATTCATTACCATAAACGCAGAGTTTCCCCCATGCCATGATGGTTTGACCCTCACCAAAATGTCTGTCAAAAAGAACTGTGGAAAGAAATGCAACAATGCAATATTCAGTGTTGACAGCTACATTTTTTTGTGGACATGTTCCATAAATATTGATGTTAAAGATTTTTTTTTTTTGTGAAGAAATTTTTAGATCAGGGGTCACCAACGCGGTGCCCGCGGGCACCAGGTAGCCCGTAAGGACCAGATGAGTAGCCCGCTCGCCTGTTCTAAAAATAGCTCAAATAGCAGCACTTACCAGTGAGCTGCCTCTATTTTTTAAATGTTATTTATTTACTAGCAAGCTGGTCTCGCTTTGCCCGACATTTTTAGATCTAAGAGAGACAAAACTCAAATAGAATTTGAAAATCCAAGGAAATATTTTAAAGACTTGGTCTTCACTTGTTTAAATAGATTCATTTATTTTTTTTACTTTGCTTCTTATAACTTTCAGAAAGACAATTTTAGAGAAAAAATACAACCTTAAAAAGGATTTTAGGATTTTTAAACACATATACCTTTTTACCTTTTAGATTCCTTCCTCTTCTTTCCTGAGAATTTAAATCAATGTTCGAGTAAATTTATTTTTTTTATTGTAAAGAATAATAAATACATTTTAATTTAATTCTTCATTTTAGCTTCTGTTTTTTTACGACGAAGAATATTTGTGAAATATTTCTTCAAACTTATTATGATTAAAATTCAAAAAAACTATTCTGGCAAATCTAGAAAATCTGTAGAATCAAATTTAAATCTTATTTCAAAGTCTTTTGAATTCCTTTTAAAATTTTTGTTCTGGAAAATCTAGAAGAAATAATGATTTGTCTTTGTTAGAAATATAGCTTGGTCCAATTTGTTATATATTCTAACAAAGTGTAGATTGGATTTTAACCTATTTAAAACATGTCATCAAAATTCTAAAATTAATCTTAATCAGGAAAAATGACTTATGATGTTCCATAAATAGTTTTTTTAATTTTTTCAAAAAGATTCGAATTAGCTAGTTTTTCTCTTCTTTTTTTCGGTTGAATTTTGAATTTTAAAGAGTCGAAATTGAAGATAAACTATGTTTCAAAATGTGGTAGTCATTTTTTTTCGTGTTTTCTCCTCTTTTAAACCGTTCAATTAAGTGTAAATATCATTCATTATTAATAATAACAGAGTTAAAGGTAAATTGAGCAAATTGGCTATTTCTGGCAATTTATTTAAGTGTGTATCAAACTGGTAGCCCTTCGCATTAATCACTACCCAAGAAGTAGCTCTTGCTTGCAAAAAGGTTGGTGACCCCTGATTTAGAATGAAGTTCATGAATCCAGATGGATCTCTATTACAATCCCCAAAGAGGGCACTTTAAGTTGATGATTACTTCTATGTGTAGAAATCTTTATTTAGCATTGAATCACTTGTTTATAGTGACATTTTTTGAGTAAAATAATGATTTTTGTCATAATTTTGCCGAGTAAAATTGCGATTATTATTATAATATTGGCAAAATGTTCAAGTTTTCTTATAAATTGTGACTTTTGCCGAGTAAAATTACCACTCTTTTCATAAAATCGCCACAATTTTAAGCTTTTCTTGTAAAATTGCGACAGATATTGAGTAAAATTCCAACCTTTGTCATAATATTGGACAAACGTTCAGTTTTTCTTGTAAAATGTTGACTCGCGTTGAGTAAAATGACGACTTTTATTACAATGCTGCCAAGTTTTTGGTGAATTCCAACTAATTTTTCACAACAAACTTTTTTTTATATTTGCACAGTATGTATATATTATTAATGTTGTACAAATGTTTGTAAATACACATCTCTATATATCTAGAAACCAGTGGCGTGCCGTCACTAGAGGCAGGGGAGGCGGTGCCTCACCTGCCGTCATGGAAAGAAAAAAAATGTAAAAAGAAAAAAAAATAATTAAATTGTTATATGTATCCGGTGATTATACTAAAGTTATTTTCCATTTAACTTCACCAGTTTTAGATTATTTTTATTTTTATTTTCACATTTGCCGTTCAAATACTGAGAAGAGACGGTGCGGCGATCAGCAGCCAGTTGAGGCACGTCGCTGATTTGTGCCTCAACATGGATTGTGCACAATGACTCGGCTAACTGCTGAGCTGCTGTGCAGTGAGACTGTATTGCTATATGAATTATATCAGCTAACTAAACTATGCCATAGTTTAGTTAGCTGAGGTATATAATGTACAGTGTATTTTGTCAAAAAGTGTATGTGTGTAACATATTTCTTGTGCTGAGCATTCATAAATCTGCTGCAAAAGACGTACTGGTTGAGGCTCGCAGTAATCCGGCCTCCTGGTGGTAGAGGGCGGTATAGTGATCCCAGAGATCATTCCTCGGCCGCAGAAGAAAAAAAAAAAAAAAAAAAGTTTGCAAGCTATTGTTTATTTCCTCTCGCCTGGACTTTTATTAAAAACATGGAGGATTACATATGTAAAATAAAACAGTTTTCTAAACTGGACTTTCAATCGAAGCAGGAGGTAATACTTAAAGGTATACCAACGCCGGAGCTAAAAGGTTTGCTTTTGACTTCGGGACAGAAGACCCGTTCTTTTCAAACGGCGTGGTACACACGCAAAGGCTGTCCAGCAAGAAAGGTAAGACCATAATAATGGTTTTTTTTATTAAATGTGCTTTTTTGTGTGCTACAGTTGTGTAAAGAATGCTGGTATGAGCTTTTAAACATAACCCGTTAACTGGTGCCAATCACACGGTGAATAAGATACTATTTAGGTTTCATATGTTTGTAAATCTGACTGTGATGATGCAGCGCCTCACCAGACATGAACCTCACCGCACGCCACTGCTAGAAAGGGTGGTCCTAAAGAGGTCGGCATTTTCAGAAGTCTCAAGAAGGTAACAAATACAAGAGTGTGTGTGTGTGTACTATTGTGAGTGAGCTTGCATCCGTTCATGCATTCACTTGTTTAACCTCCAAGTCTTTGTACTCGCGGTCTTTAGGGTGCGTGAGCGTGCACGGCAATCGGAATGTTTCTCACGAGTGCCAAAATGTTAATGATTGTGCTCTCTGCACACCTCAGTGTGTGGGTGTGTGTGTGTGTGTGTGTGTGTGTGTCTTACCATATTTGTCTCCGTCTTCTCCCCGGGCGCTTATTCTGCGTCCGATCACTTGGACGTGTTTGCCGCTGGTGCGACTGTAGAGCTGGTACACCCGGTGGTGTCGTCGACTCATGGTGTCTCGCACCTGCGTCTGGTTCTCCACGTGCACGCTGAAGTTGACTCCATCCACACCGAGCACCTGCTGCAAACACGCCGCGGGTCGCTTGAGAAACGTCCGTGAAAAATACAACCGTTTTTTTTGTTTTGTTTTACGACTGGAAAACGGTTCGTGGTCATGCAGCTCACCTGCAATGGATTGCACATCACCAGCAACATCTGGATACATCTGGAAATAGTGAAAACACAGGAATAGTCAAGCAACATTGATAACTGCAAAGAGTCAAGCATGACGCCATCATTTATCCCATGTCTTGTTTTTTCTTCTTTCTTTCTGTCTGTTCAACAGCTCTTTTCCTTATTGGCCATTCCTCACGCTGCTTGGCAGGCACGGCACTTTGCCATACAGACAGGCAGATGTCCAGGCACCACATGTAGTTTAGAGTCACGCTACCAGACATCTGTCCCCGACCTAAAGGTCGGACCGGGCCATGCCAGAATCTGGCCTCCAAATGACCCGCCTTGGACCCAGCAGAGTGGCAAACATGCCGAGACAAATAGAATATGTTTTGGTTCGCACATCTGAGGGAACGACCGGATTTATTTGGCTGCCGCCTGTATGTAGACAGCTGGGCTGGACTACAGGTGTACGCTGGGCTGTGATGTGGTTTTGGCCGGGAGAGGACTGCAGCACCAATTAGAGATGCTATGAATAAGTGAGAACATGAGCTACCCGATGTGTGGAAAAATCATTTCTGGAGGAATAATTATGGTGATGCGGGATTCATGTGTGTAGTCACACTGGCTTTGTTGTTGTGATTTTGTCGATGGATGTTCTCAATCATCCAGGTCATCGTATTCTCTGCAGGGCATTCGATCGATTGCAACTCGGCAGTTCGGTTTGTCTTAGAAGACGTTTCGCCTCCCATCCGAGAAGGCTTTATCGGTTCAAAGACCTAGATGGGTCGAATCCAGTCTGACTAGACTAGATCTGACCAATCTAGTCTGACTAGACTAGATCTGACCAATCTAAGTCAATTGACGAAACTGTTTCTAAAACAAACTGAAAGGTCACTTTCAGTTTATCTTAGAAAAGGTTTCGCCTCTCATCCGAGAAGGCTTTATCAGTTCATAGACCTAGATTGGTCAAATCTAGTCTGACAAGACTAGATCTGACCAATCTAGTCTGACTAGACTAGATTTGACCAATCTAAGTCAATTGACGAAACAGTTTCTAAAACAAACTGAAAGGTCACTTTCAGTTTATCTTAGAAAAGGTTTCGCCTCTCATCCGAGAAGGCTTTATCAGTTCAGAGTCCTAGATTGGTCAAATCTAGTCTGACAAGACTAGATCTGACCAATCTAGTCCGACTAGACTAGATCTGACCAATCTAAGTCAATTGACGAAACAGCTTCTAAAACAAACTGAAAGGTCACTTTCAGTTTATCTTAGAAAAGGTTTCGCCTCTCATCCGAGAAGGCTTTATCAGTTCATAGACCTAGATTGGTCAAATCTAGTCTGACAAGACTAGATCTGACCAATCTAGTCTGACTAGACTAGATCTGACCAATCTAAGTTAATTGACGAAACAGCTTCTAAAACAAACTGAAAGGTCCATTTCAGTTTGTCTTAGAAGACGTTTCGCCTCTCATTCGAGAAGGTTTTATCGGTTCATAGACCTAGTTTGGTCAAATCTAGTCTGACTAGACTAGATCCAACCAATCTAGTCTGACTAGACTAGATCTGACCAATTTAAGTCAATTGACGAAACAGCTTCTAAAACAAACTGAAAGGTACTTTTCAGTTTGTCTTAGAAGAGGTTTCGCCTCTCATCCGAGAAGGCTTTATCGGTTCATAGACCTAGTTTGGTCAAATCTAGTCTGACAAGACTAGATCTGACCAATCTAGTCCGACTAGACTAGATCTGACCAATGTAAGTCAATTGACGAAACAGCTTCTAAAACAAACTGAAAGGTCCTTTTCAGTTTGTCTTAGAAGACGTTTCACCTCTCATCCGAGAAGGCTTTATCGGTTCATAGACCTAGTTTGGTCAAATCTAGTCTGACTAGACTAGATCTGACCAATCTAAGTCAATTGACGAAACAGCTTCTAAAACAAACTGAAAGGTCAATTTCAGCTTGTCTTAGAAGACGTTTCGCCTCCCATCTGAGAAGGCTTTATCGGTTCATAGACCTAGATTGGTCAAATCTAGTCCGACTAGACTAGATCTGACCAATCTAGTCTGACTAGACTAGATCTGACCAATCTCAGTCGATTGACGAAACAGCTTCTAAAACAAACTGAAAGGTCCATTTAAGTTTGTCTTAGGAGAGGTTTCGCCTCTCATCCGAGAAGGCTTTATCAGTTCATAGACCTAGATTGGTCAAATCTAGTCTCACTAGACTAGATCCAACCAATATAGTCTGACTAGACTAGATCTGACCAATCTAAGTCAATTGACGAAACAGTTTCTAAAACAAACTGAAAGGTCACTTTCAGTTTATCTTAGAAAAGGTTTCGCCTCTCATCCGAGAAGGCTTTATCAGTTCATAGACCTAGATTGGTCAAATCTAGTCTGACAAGACTAGATCTGACCAATCTAGTCTGACTAGACTAGATCTGACCAATCTAAGTCAATTGACGAAACAGCTTCTAAAACAAACTGAAAGGTCACTTTCAGTTTATCTTAGAAAAGGTTTCGCCTCTCATCCGAGAAGGCTTTATCAGTTCATAGACCTAGATTGGTCAAATCTAGTCTGACAAGACTAGTTCTGACCAATCTAGTCCGACTAGACTAGATCTGACCAATCTAAGTCAATTGAAGAAACAGCTTCTAAAACAAACTGAAAGGTCCATTTCAGTTTGTCTTAGAAGAAGTTTCGCCTCTCATCCGAGAAGGCTTTATAGGTTCATAGACCTAGATTGGTCAAATCTAGTCCGACTAGACCTAGATATGAACAATCTAAGTCAATAGACTAAACAGCTTCTAAAACAAACTGAAAGGTCCATTTCAGTTTGTCTTAGAAGACGTTTCGCCTCCCATCTGAGAAGGCTTTATCAGTTCATAGACCTAGATGGGTCAAATCTAGTCTGACAAGACTAGATCTGACCAATCTAGTCCGACTAGACTAGATCTGACCAATTTAAGTCAATTGACGAAACCGCTTCTAAAACAAACTGAAAGGTCCATTTCAGTTTGTCTTAGAAGAGGTTTCGCCTCTCATTCGAGAAGGTTTTATCGGTTCATAGACCTAGTTTGGTCAAATCTAGTCTGACTAGACTAGATCCAACCAATCTAGTCTGACTAGACTAGATCTGACCAATTTAAGTCAATTGACGAAACAGCTTCTAAAACAAACTGAAAGGTCAATTTCAGCTTGTCTTAGAAGACGTTTCGCCTCTCATCCGAGAAGGCTTTATCGGTTCATAGACCTAGATTGGTCAAATCTAGTCCGACAAGACTAGATCTGACCAATCTAGTCCGACTAGACTAGATCTGACCAATCTAAGTCAATTGACGAAACAGCTTCTAAAACAAACTGAAAGGTCCTTTTCAGTTTGTCTTAGAAGATGTTTCGCCTCTCATCCGAGAAGGCTTTATAGGTTCATAGACCTAGATTGGTCAAATCTAGTCTGACTAGACTAGATCCGACTAATCTAGTCTGACTATCAATCAATCAATCAATGTTTATTTATATAGCCCTAAATCACAATTGTCTCAAAGGGCTGAAGGCTCTATCGGTTCATAGACCTAGATTGGTCAAATCTAGTCTGACTAGACTAGATCTGACCAAGCTAGTCTGACTACAGTAGATCTGACCAATCTAAGTCAACTTACGAAACATGTTTCGCCTCTCAGCCGATCAAGTTTCATCAGTTCATGCTCATCGACTTAAATTGATCAGCTCTTGTCTGACTGGATTGACTAGACTAGATCTGACCAGGCTAAGTCAATGAGCATGAACTAATTAAGTTGTTTCGTCAGTTCTTGTTTATAGATTCAGATTGGTTAGATCTAGTCTAGTCCCACTGAACAGACTAAGTATGTGAGAATGAACTGGCGAAAGGACTTCTAAGACAAACTAAACAGTCCAGTTCAATCTGTTTCGCCTCTCATTCACGCAGGCTTCATCAGTTCATGTTCATAGACTAAGCTGGGTCAGATTTAGTCTGACTAGACTAGATCTGACCAAGCTCAGTTAACTGCCGAAACATCTTCTAAAACAAATTGAACAGTTTATTAGGAGACGTTTCGCCTCTCAACCGAGCAGGCTTCATCACTTCATGCTCACAGACTTAAATTGGTCAGATCTTGTCTAAGTCTATGAGAATTAACTGACAAAACGACTTCTCAAAGACAACTGAAAAGTTCAGTTCAATTTTACTTAGAAGATGTTTCGCCTCTCATACGATCTGGCTTCATCAGTTCATGCTCGTAGACTTAGTCTGGTCAGATTTAGTCTAGTTAGTCCAGTCAAACTGACCAGACTAAGTCCATGAGCATGAACCGACAAAATGTCTTCAAAGGCAAACTGAACAGTCCAGTTTAGTTTGTCTTAGAAGACATTTCTCCTCTCAATCGAGCAGGCTACATCAGTTAATGCTCTTAGACTTAGATTGGGCTGATCAATCTAAGTCAATTGCCGAAAAACATCTCCGGAAACAAACGTTTTAGATTATTGGTCGGATGTACTCTGACTCGACTATATCGGACCAATCTATGTCAATTGACTAAAAACGTCTTCTAAAACAAAAAAACGTCTTCTAAAACAAACTGAACAGTCCAGTTCAGTTTGTCTTAGAAGAAATTTTGCGTCTCATCCGATCAGGCTTCATCATTTCATGCTCATAGGCTTACTCTGGTCAGATTTAGTCTAGTTAGTCCAGTCAAACGGACCAGACTAAGTTTATGAGCATGAACCGACAAAATGTCTTCAAAGGCAAACTGAACAGTCCAGTTTAGTTAGTCTTAGAAGACATTTCTCCTCTCAATCGAGCAGGCTACATCAGTTAATGCTCTTAGACTTAGATTGATCTGATCAATCTAAGTCAATTGCCGAAAAACATCTCCGGAAACAAACGTTTTAGATTATTGGTCGGATGTACTCTGACTCGACTATATCGGACCAATCTATGTCAATTGACTAAAAACATCTTCTAAAACATAAAAACGTCTTCTAAAACAAACTGAACGGTCCAGTTCAGTTTGTCTTAGAAGACATTTTGCGTCTCATCCAATCAGGCTTCATCATTTCATGCTCATAGGCTTACTCTGGTCAGATCTAGTCTAGTTGGTCCAGTCACACTGTTTGGACAAAAGCATGAACCGATGAAGCCTGAACAAACCAGTTGCGATGGATTGAAAGCACTTAGAGTATTACTAACTTTGCACCTTCACAACAGAACCATCTGGTTTTGTACAAATTCATCTCACTTTATCTAAGATTAGACGTTGACCTTGGAGCTGTCGCTTGTAATTTAAAGCATTAGAATTGGATTCTAGAAACCCTGCAAAACCTTGAGCTGCTCTATATTAGCGGCTGGATGATTTTCAGAACCAAGATCATAGGCTGACCAGCAATTGTAACAATCTTGTCTTTCTCCACCTCATCTTGCGCTATCTCCGCATGCCTCTTCCCTCTCTTTCTCCGGCTTGTTGTCCTCCCTATCTCTCCTCCACCTCTTTGTCTCTCCTTCCTATCGTCCCCCTGCCTCCAAGCTTTATGTTTGGGGTTAGCGAGGTGATTCCTCTGCACTGTCATGGGCATGCACACAGATGTGTGTATACAGGGGGAGCAGGCAGCTGACAGCTGGGCCAAAGCAAAGACATGTGCACCGCCGCTGAGGCCGCGAGATAGCGAGGGAGAGAGGATGGAGAGAACAGCCAGGGAATGAAAGAGGTTCGAGATAAAATCAGGAAAGAATGGGGCTGATGTGAAAAGGGAGGATAGGGGAGGCAATCATAAAAGGTTGGATCTCCGAGGAGGCAGAAAAGAAGCAGCAGAGACAGTAACCGCGCGGTGTGGTCTGCTTTGGCGTGAGAAGTAGACAAAAAGATAAATAATGGCAAAGAAAGGGGAAGAGGTTACAAGTCATGCACATCATAACACACGTCGCTGCCTCCTGACTCTGGCACACGTACATCACCACATACTCCAACTTCCTCTCTTTACCACACGCTTAGAAAAAATATAGTTATTCCTTTGATTGACACTCGGTGGTCAAAGAACTGACCAATTGGTGGATTAGTGGGTTTGGTGTTGCTGAAGAAGCATTATAGAAGGACTATTCAACTGGCAACAAGGGGCCCAAATCTGACAACAAGCCGACCCACCGGTTTAGTTAAAAAAAACTCGGGAATTACTAACATTTTACCATAACCATATGGCCATGACCCGAGTGCCCCATAATGGGCCGCCAAAAATATTTGTCATCCGTGGTCCGTATGGGCCGCTACGGTACTCAATTTTAATGCCATTTTTCCACCACTTGAGGCAGTATTGCATCAGTCAGTAGACTGAATGGCACATATTTATTAAGTTAGTTTGAATGCGTTTATTTTTTACGAGTCCCTTCCTTTGCGGTATATGAGATCAGTATTCATTTTCGTAATCAGCCTGACCTAAGCCTTTGACAAGGTTTGGAGCAGTTAAACTGTAGGTAGGTTAATATGCTGAATTAAGACAATTAAAATTGAAAGTACTGTAAGTGGGGCTGTCTCAATCCAATAATGTTATCGCATTTCCGACCGATCTAAAACACGAGTATCGAATGTTATCGGCTTGCATCTAAAATCTTTAATACAAGTTCACATCAGTTAAAGTCCTCCGATAAGTACACAAGGTTGGTATTTTCTTGGATTTTGGTGAAGTCATTTACAAAAGGTAAATATGGTACGATATAGCTACTAAGAGTGAGAAGCTAGTCCCTTCTTTTGCGGTACATGAGATCAGTATTCATTTTCGTAATCAGCCTGACCTAAGCCTTGGTCCTTTGACAAGGTTTGGAGCAGTTAAACTGTAAGTAGGTTAAATATGCTAAATGAAGACGATTAAAATTAAAAGTACTGTAAGTGGGGCTGTCCCAATCCAATATTGTTATCGCATTTCCGTCTGATGCAAAAAACTAGTATCGAATGGTATCGGCTTGCATCCAAAATCTTTAATATAAGTTGACAGCCAGTTAAAGTCCTCCGATAAGTACACAAGGTTGGTATATTTTTGTTTTTGGTGACGTTATTTACAAAAGGTAAATATGGTAGGATATAGCTACTAAGAGTTAGCAGCTAGTCCCTTCCTTTGCGGTATATGAGATCAGTATTAATTTTCGTAATCAGCCTGACTTAAGCCTTGGTCCTTTGACAAGGTTTGGACCAGTAAGTAGGTTAAATATGCTGAATTAAGACAATTAAATTTGAAAGTACTGTAAGTGGTGCTGTCTCAATCCAATAATGTTACCGCATTTCCGACCGATCTAAAACACGAGTATCGAATGTTATCGGCTTGCATCTAAAATCTTTAATACAAGTTCACATCAGTTAAAGTCCTCCGATAAGTACACAAGGTTGGTATTTTCTTGGATTTTGGTGAAGTCATTTACAAAAGGTAAATATGGTAGGATATAGCTACTAAGAGTTAGCAGCTAGTCCCTTCCTTTGCGGTATATGAGATCAGTATTCATTTTCGTAATCAGCCTGACCTAAGCCTTGGTCCTTTGACAAGGTTTGGAGCAGTTAAACTGTAAGTAGGTCAAATATGCTGAATGAAGACGATTAAAATTAAAATTACTGTAAGTGGGGCTGTCCCAATCCAATATTGTTATCGCATTTCCGTCTGATGCAAAAAACTAGTATCGAATGGTATCGGCTTGCATCCAAAATCTTTAATATAAGTTGACAGCCAGTTAAAGTCCTCCAATAAGCACACAAGGTTGGTATATTTTTGTTTTTGGTGAAGTCATTTACAAAAGGTAAATATGGTAGGATATAGCTACTAAGAGTTAGCAGCTAGTCCCTTCCTTTGCGGTATATGAGATCAGTATTCATTTTCGTAATCAGCCTGACTTAAGCCTTGGTCCTTTGACAAGGTTTGGACCAGTAAGTAGGTTAAATATGCTGAATTAAGACAATTAAAATTGAAAGTACTGTAAGTGGGGCTGTCTCAATCCAATATTGTTATCGCATTTCCGACCGATCTAAAACACGAGTATCGAATGTTATCGGCTTGCATCTAAAATCTTGAATACAAGTTCACATCAGTTAAAGTCCTCCGATAAGTACACAAGGTTGGTATTTTCTTGGATTTTGGTGAAGTCATTTACAAAAGGTAAATATGGTAGGATATAGCTACTAAGAGTTAGCAGCTAGTCCCTTCCTTTGCGGTATATGAGATCAGTATTTATTTTCGTAATCAGCCTGACCTAAGCCTTGGTCCTTTGACAAGGTTTGGAGCAGTTAAACTGTAAGTAGGTTACATATGCTGAATGAAGATGATTAAAATGTAAAGTACTGTAAATAGGGCTGTCTCCATCCAATATTGTTATCGCATTGCCGTCTGATGCAAAAAACTAGTATCGAATGGTATCGGCTTGCATCTAAAATCTTTATTATAAGTTGACGGCCAGTTAAGCACACAAGTTTGGTATTTTCTTGTATTTTGATGAAGTCATTTGCAAAAGGTAAATATGGTAAGCTATAGCTACTAAGAGTTAGCAGGTAGTGTACAAAAACAGCTAAACACATAACAAAAGGGGTCCCTAATTGAACAATATCACTGTCTAAAACACCACATGTATCAGTATAAACAAGTATCAAATAATTATAATTGCATATTACTTATAGATACAAAGTCTCCAAGACGGCTATCAGAAAGTATCCAATAAAAAACATGTCGGCATCATTCAATTTTCTGTCATGTGCTTCATTTAATGAACTACTTTGGCCACTAGGTGTTGCTAAAATTAACACATAACTTTAAAAAGCCTAAATCTGCCATGAGGTTAGTGATGTTATTACTTACTCCTGTTCTCAAGCAATTTCACTTGATCAAACTTTGGTTAAAGGTTAGAAAGCTTTTTTGCAGTGGGTCCTTAAAAACTGCAGAGAACTCCTGTTGTATGGACAAAGCTATTTTTTCATAATCAAATTTCCCCTGTAGATGAAGCTCATTCTCATATGTGGACGAAAAAGTCCGGCCCCTGAGGTCCTTAGCTTTCTGGAAATGTGGTCCCCCTAAACAATTTAGTTTGATATCCCCGCTGTATAGAGCGCACTACTTGGCTGGTCCGGACTCAACTTTGATGTCTAGAGAAGAACAATACATCCACGCTTCTTTGGATGGCATTATCAGCTTCAATTTGACACTGGCATGACTCAGAGAGACACTCACACATCCCATTGAGATCGTATTTTAAACTTTGAAAGATCCAGATCAGTGAAACGTCGTCCAATGGACTGTTCAGTTTGTTTTAGAAGATTTTTCGGCAGTTTATTTAGCTTTCTCAGATCCAGTCCAGTCGGACTAAATCTGACCAAGCTTAGTCTATGAACATGAACTGGGGAAGCCTGCATGAATGAGAGGAGAAACATCAAACTGAACAGGACTGTTCAGTTGGTCTTAGAATTCATTTTGCCAGTTCATTCTCAGGTACTTAGTCTTGTCAGTGTGACTAGACTAGATCTAACCAATCTAAGTCTATGAACATGAACTGACAAAAACAACTTCATCAGTTCATGCTTAATGACTTAGCCTGCTACGGGCACTCCATCTAGTGGTACGCCGAAGAATCAGTTAGGTGATTAGTGTTTTACTTTCCTATATTCAAACACATTGTTACTGTTCAAACTGGGTGTAATGTTACTGTGGCCAACAATACTAAATATGCTTTTTAAATAAAGCCTCGGTCTTGTTTTCAATGCATACTTGGGCCTACTACACTACTGTATTTTAATGTTAGTCATTATGGTGGTACTTGGAGAGTCCAGTCTTTTCTGAGGTGGTACTTGGTAAAATAAAAATAAAAAGTTTGAGAAACTACTGATTCACACAATTTAGGGTCGCTATTGGTTTTGAATGACTTAAAGTATATATTACAGCATGGTTTTGACTCACAGTTTCAGCGTTCAGGTATGTTTCTACTACATCCTATGTGTCAAAGTCAAGGGCCGAGGGCCAGATCCGTCCCGCGAATGAATTATCTATGGCCCCCGGGATATTTTACTGTTTTAATTGGTTTTACCCTTTAAAATAGCTTTTAATCATATTTATTTTTTATGTTGTCTCTGTATTGGTTTTCTATTAATTTATTCTTTGATTTTATTCAGTCATTGGTGTAGCATAATATTGTTTTTAATATTATTTTTAATATTGTTTTTAATATTGTTTTTAATATTGTTTTTAACATGGCTGTGCAGCACTTTGGAAACATTCTTGTTGTGTAAATGTGCTATATAAATAAAGTGGATTGGATTGGATTTGATTAGTATTTAGAACCGGCCCGCAGGCCACAGCCACCTGCTGCTGTTTTGCACGCACCAATACTCCATCAGTGTTGGCGCTAGGAATTTTCAAAGTGGGGTCCCACAGTCCATTTTTGGGGGTCTCACTTTTTTTGTAACCGTTTTGAAAACAAATGATAAATGTACGCATTATTCTGTTATAGCTCACATTCTATATTGTGTTTTGGAAAAAGGTTGTCATTAACGATACTTCATTTATTAAAAGAAAACACATTTTTATGCATATGTAATAATAATAATAATAATAATAATATATTTTATTTGTAAAAAGCACTTTACATTGAATAAACCTCAAAGAGCTACAGTGTATTAAAAAAAATTAAAAGATAATAAAAACATTTAAAAAATAAAAACTAGAACAGCCAAATAGCTAAAACTAGTATGCATATATCTTTTTTTAAAAGCATCCACAGTCTGTGGTGCCCTCAGGTGGTCAGGGAGATCGTTCCACAAACTGGGAGCGGCGGAGCAGAAAGCCCGGTCACCCATTGTTCGTAGCTTTGTCCTCGGAGGTTGGAGGAGGTTAGCCTGTGTGGAGGATTTGCGGGGTGAGTAGTTCTTTGAGGTAGAGGGGGGCATTTCCATGGAGGCACTGGTGGGTTAGTAGGGAGACTTACATGTAAATGTATTCAGTTATAAACATTAATTTACTTTATTCTTTCCTTCATGGGTCTAAACTTTACCGGTATTTTTTTTCTTCTATATTTTTATTGAATGTGTTTGTTCTATTTTTGTTCTATATTCTAGTTTTAATGCCATGATTTTAATAGTCCGGCCCGCGTGTGCACATATTTTCCTCCATGCGGCCCCTGAGCTAAAATGAGTTTGACACCAACACTCGGTTGGATGTTGGATGTGCAAAAAGTTTACATTTACAGTTTCCTATTCGTGACGTCGGAGTACATGACACTTATCAATAAATCCGAAGCACCCGGACTCTGGTCTTCATTGTTAAGGATGCTTCGCCTTCCAGTCCACCCTGGCCACGGATGGCTGAGAAACTACAGACATATAGTGTACACCTCCTTCTGACAGCCGCATACTTCGCCGTGTTGACCCTTGAGTCATTCTAATAGATGCAGACATCGTTGGCAAGGAGGTGTTGGCCCCCTTACATTTTGCCTGCGCGGCCAAAAAAACCTGAGCATTGTGAGGACTCTCAGCTGTTAAAACACCACCGAGGACACTGCAGGAAAAGTGCCTCGGCGCTGGATTCCCCTGCTCCCGCAAAAACCACAGACACTCCGTGTTATGCCAGCCGTGGAGCGAAGGCGAGAAGAAAGGAGGGTTGGGGGAGGGATGAGAAAAGGTGTGGAAGAGGCCAGAAGGCGGTGGAGAGAGGTGGCCGCCTGCCAAAACAAGCCAGGTCCTCTGACATCATAAACCTGCGCCCCTTGGCTGGAAGGCTGCGGTCGGACAAACCAACCGACCGGGCACCGGCGTGGAGCGGTTTGCGTCAGGGTGTAGCGGCGGTTAGAGCGGTGCATTGCACGTTCCTCTGCGGGTCTCGGCGGTGAGGCAAGCGGGCGTGCGAGCGGTATCAGCAGGAACAATCCTGACTGCGAATCAGTCGTCGGGAGAAAGCCTCAAAGTGGATCTGCGGCTTTTTAAGAGAGTAGCAACAGGTTGCTGCGGTTAGGGCTTTTTTTCGCCGATAAAATGGGCGAAACTGCATTTTTCGGAGGGCGGGGGGAAGTAAATCCATAAGTGTCTGTGGTGAAGCGGGGAGGAAATGAACGGCTCGATGATTGGCTTTGGTCGACCTTAACTAAAACCAGCAGACTAAACAGTCGGTCTGCTCCTCCTCAGATACTGCCAGGGGCGCCGTCATTCATCAGTTATTAATTCTTACGTTTTATCTCAGCGAGCATCTGCGGGGGGAAAAAAAAAACAAACAAAAAAAAACCGGTGCCGGGCGAGTCCAGGAGACAGATAGGCGGTTAAAAGTTAGGCAACGGTGGCGGCACGTAGGTAGGTTGAGGAATGACAAGCATCTGTTAAAGTTAAAGTACCAATGATTGTCACACACACACTAGGTGTGGTGAAATTTATCCTCTGCATTTGACCCATCCCCTTGTTCAACCCCTTGGAGGTGAGGGGAGCAGTGAGCAGCAGCGGTGGCCGCGCCCGGGAATCATTGGTGATTTAACCCCCAAATCCAACCCTTGATGCTGAGTGCCAAGCAGGGAGGTAATGGCTCCCATTTTTACAGTCTTTGGTATGACTCGGCCGGGGTTTGAACTCACAACTCACTCACCTACTCAGTGGCCTAGTGCATACTTGCCAACCTTGAGACCTCTAATATCGGGAGGTGGGGGGTGGGGGTGGGGTGTTTGGGGGCGGGGGGTGTGGTTGGGGGCGTGGTTATTTACAGCTAGAATTCACCAACTCGAGACAGACTTAGAACAGAACTTTGAAGAAAAGACTTCTCCATTGAACACGGTGGCCGAAATGATATACTCATCATGAACGGAGAAGTTAAACAGGACAATACTGCCATCTAATGGATAGCCACCGGAACACTGAAATTCAAGTATTTTTTTTTTTTCTATGTAAATAAAATAAATATTTCATACATATATGTATATATATGTATGAAATACTTGACTTTCAGTGAATTCTAGCTATATATATATATATATATATATATATATATATATATATATATATATATATATATATATATATATATATATATATATATATATATATATATATATATATATATATATATATTTATTTTATTTACATAGAAAAAAAAAAAAAAACTTGAATTTCAGTGTTCCGGTGGCTATCCATTAGATGGCAGTATTGTCCTGTTTAACTTCTGCGTTCATGATGAGTATATCATTTCGTCCACCGTGTTCAATGGAGAAGTCTGTTCTACATAGTTCTGTTCTAAGTCTGTTCTAAAAGCCCTAGATGTTATGACGTCATCGGGCAGGCAAGCTGTTTATATTGTGGGAAAGCGTACGTGAGAACAGGCTGTCCCCACTCAGTCTCAGGTCCGCATTGAGCTGGAGGGGGCGTGGCCTCCAGCTCCGGCTGAATACCGGGAGTTTGTCGGGAGAAAATCTCTGCCGGGAGGTTGTCGGGAGAGGCGCTGAATACCGGGATTCTCCCGCTAAAAACGGGAGGGTTGGCAAGTATGGCCTAGTGGTCAGAGTGACCGCCCTAAGATCGGTAGGTTGTGAGTTCAACTCCCAGGGGGTGAACAAGGGGATGGGTCAAATGCAGAGGACAAATTTCACCACACCTAATGTGTGTGTGTGAGACAATCATTGGTACTTTAACTTTAACTTCAACCTAGCGCTCTCAGGGCGGACACTCTAACCACTAGGCCACTGAGTAGGTTATCTGGAGATCCGGCGCGAGCAAAGAAAACTAAAGCAAGTATGCATCTTCCGTCTTTTTAGTCGCGTTATATCGGGGGCCAGAAACTTCCGAGTTCCTGGTTCGAATCTAGTCACTGCCGTTGCGTCCTTTGACAAGACACTGCAACCCACCTGGCTCCCGGTCCCACCCGCACTGGAGTAAATGTAGCTTAAATGTTTCTCAATATAAAGTCTTTAGAGCAGGGGCGTCAAACTCATTTTAGATCGGGGGCCGGACTGGTAAAACCACGGCACGATAACTCATACTTGCCAACCCTCCCGTTTTTAGCGGGAGAATCCCGGTATTCAGCGCCTCTCCCGACAACCTCCCGGCAGAGATTTTCTCCCGACAAATTCCCGGTATTCAGCCGTAAGCTGGAGGCCACGCCCCCTCCAGCTCAATGCGGACCTGAGACTGAGTGGGGACAGCCTGTTCTCACGTCCGCTTTCCCACAATATAAACAGCTTGCCTGCCCAATGAACGGAGAAGTTAAACAGGACAATACTGCCATCTAATGGATAGCCAACGGAACACTGAAATTCAACTATTTTTTTTTCTATGTAAATAAAACAAATATATATATATATATATATATATATATATATATATATATATATATATATATATATATATACATATATATATATATATATATATATATATATATATATATATATATATATATATATATATATATATATATGAAATACTCGAGTTGGTGAATTCTAGCTGTAAATAACCACGCCCCCAAACCCCCCCCCCCCCCCCCCCCCCCGACCAAGCCCCCCCGCAAAGGCAGTGCCTCTAAGGTTTATTGGCGCGTTTTAAAAAGTCATAAATGTAACTTTTTGAAACCGATACCGATAATTTCCGATATTACATTTTAAAGCATTTTTCTGCCGATAATATCGGACATCTCTAATCATAATGTTGTTATTTTTTAGTTTTTTTTTTTACAATTACCTGTTGTGGTTGAAAAATTATAACAAAATCAAATGACAGTATGTTATTTATGTAGTTTGATCATTTTCCTCCACTGATGCACTAAAACATCATGTGGTTTATTTTGTACATATGTAGCATCATCTACAAAGATACAAAGAATTGCTATTGCGACATCCAGTGGACACATTTAGAACAGCAGTTTCTTTTTATACAAAAATATCAGGTTGATTTTTATACCTAGCAAAATAAAACCTGCCTGATTCGGCCCTCGGGCCGTACGTTTGACAGCCCTGGTTTAGACTCACTATAGAGTGGGGGTCAGCGTGAAAATGGAAAAAGATAAAGAAAAATGTTTTGTTTTTGCTTTAATATATTTTCTGTAGGAGGACAAACCTTCCTAATTGTTATAAATCCCACAGTTTCTATTAAACATGCTTCACTGATGAGAGTATTTGGCCAGCACCGTTTTGTCCCACTAATTTCAGCGATCCTTGAACTCGTCGTAGTTTGTTTACACGTGCAACTTTCTCCGACGCTGCCACAGAAAGACGTGTTTTATGCCACTCCTTCTTTGTCTCATTTTGTCCACCAAATTTTTTATGCTGTGCGTGAACGCACAAAGGTGAGCTTTGTTGATGTTATTGGAGTGCTAATCAGGCATATTTGGTCAGTGCATGACTGCAAGCTAATCGATGCTAACATGCTATTTAGGCCAGCTGTATGTACATATTGCATCATTATGACTCGTTTGTAGCTATATTTGAGCTCATTTAATTTCCTTTATTTATGTCCTCTGTGTATTTCATTTATATTTGCATGTCTCATGACACATTTTCTGTATGTAATATTGGCTGCATTTCTCATAGTTGTTTGTGTGCCATGTTGTTCCAGACCACAGCAAACGTTACCCAGCTTGCAAAGATTGTAATAGATCCATGAAAAGAAGACAGTCTGCCGTTTCCTTCAACTTGGACACACACATCTATACTGTTGGCCGTTCTGAGACAGTCATTACCAGGAGTTATCTCATCCTCTGAGTAGCCTCTGATTTACTAATGGTTTCTAATGTTGTAAAAAGGTGTAGAATAAATATTAAAATACAACATTTCCGTCAACGAAAATTTGCGTCAGCCTTTGATAGTAGGCTAATATAGCTAATATAGACACTTACATCATGTGTTGCCTTCATTATAACACTTATATAAGACTTTTAAAGTAATTTTGATAGTAGGCTAGTATAGACACTTACACCATGTGTTGCCTTCATTATAACACTTATATACTACTTTTAAAGTCATTTTGATTGTAGGCCAATATAGACACTGACATCATGCGTTGCCTTCATTATAACACTTACATAATATTTTTAAAGTCATTTTGATAGTAGGCTAATATAGACACTTACATCATGTGTTGCCTTCATTATAACACTTATATAATATTTTTAAAGTCATTTTGATAGTAGGCTAATATAGACACTTCCATCATGTGTTGCCTTCATTACAACACTTACATCATACTTTTTAAGTCATTTTGATAGTAGGCTAATATAGACACTTCCATCATGTGTTGCCTTCATTATAACACTTATATACTACTTTTAAAGTCATTTTGATAGTAGGCTAATATAGACACTTACATCATGCATTGCCTTCACTATAACACTTATGTAATACTTTTAAAGTCATTTTGATAGTAGGCTAATATAGACACTTCCATCATGTGTTGCCTTCATTATAACACTTACATCATACATTTAAAGTCATTTTGATAGTAGGCTAATATAGTCACTGACATCATGCATTGCCTTCATTATAACACTTATATACTACTTTTAAAGTCATTTTGATAGTAGGCTAATATAGACACTTACATTATGTGTTGCCTTCATTATAACACTTATAGAATACTTTTAAAGTTATTTTGATAGTAGGCTAATATAGACACTTCCATCATGTGTTGCCTTCATTATAACACTTATATAATATTTTTCAAGTCATTTTGATAGTAGGCTAATATAGACACTTCCATCATGTGTTGCCTTCATTATAACACTTACATCATACATTTAAAGTCATTTTGATAGTAGGCCAATATAGACACTGACATCATGTGTTGCCTTCATTATAACACTAATATACTACTTTTAAAGTCATTTTGATAGTAGGCTAATATAGACACTTCCATTATGTGTTGCCTTCATTATAACACTTATATAATACTTTTAAAGTCATTTTGATAGTAGGCTAATATAGACACTGACATCATGTGTTGCCTTCATTATAACACTTACATCATACATTTAAAGTCATTTTGATAGTAGGCTAATATAGACACTTCCATCATGCATTGCCTTCATTATAACACGTATATAATACTTTTAAAGTCATTTTGATAGTAGGCTAATATAGACACTTCCATCATGCATTGCCTTCATTATAACACTTATATAATACTTTTAAAGTCATTTTGATAGTAGGCTAATATAGACACTTCCATCATGTGTTGCCTTCATTATAACACTTATATAATATTTTTAAAGTCATTTTGATAGTAGGCTAATATAGACACTTCCATCATGTGTTGCCTTCATTATAACACTTATATAATACTTTTGAAGTCATTTTGATAGTAGGCTAATATAGACACTTCCATCATGCATTGCCTTCATTATAACACTTATACACTACTTTTAAAGTAATTTTGATAGTAGGCTAATATAGACACTTCCATCATGTGTTGCCTTCATTATAACACTTATATAATATTTTTAAAGTCATTTTGATAGTAGGCTAATATAGACACTTACATCATGCATTGCCTTCATTATAACACTTATATAATATTTTTAAAGTCATTTTGATAGTAGGCTAATATAGACACTTACATCATGCATTGCCTTCACTATAACACTTATGTAATATTTTTAAAGTCATTTTGATAGTAGGCTAATATAGACACTTCCATCATGTGTTGCCTTCATTATAACACTTATATAATATTTTTAAAGTCATTTTGATAGTAGGCTAATATAGACACTTCCATCATGTGTTGCCTTCATTATAACACTTATATAATACTTTTGAAGTCATTTTGATAGTAGGCTAATATAGACACTTCCATCATGCATTGCCTTCATTATAACACTTATATACTACTTTTAAAGTAATTTTGATAGTAGGCTAATATAGACACTTCCATCATGTGTTGCCTTCATTATAACACTTATATAATATTTTTAAAGTCATTTTGATAGTAGGCTAATATAGACACTTACATCATGCATTGCCTTCATTATAACACTTATGTAATACTTTTAAAGTCATTTTGATAGTAGGCTAATATAGACACTTCCATCATGTGTTGCCTTCATTATAACACTTATATAATATTTTTAAAGTAATTTTGATAGTAGGCTAATATAGCTACTGTAGACACTAACATCATGTGTTGCCTTCACTATAACACTTATGTAATACTTTTAAAGTCATTTTGATAGTAGGCTAATATAGACACTTCCATCATGTGTTGCCTTCATTATAACACTTATGTAATACCTTTAAAGTCATTTTGATAGTAGGCTAATATAGACACTTACATTATGCATTGCCTTCACTATAACACTTATATAATACTTTTAAAGTCATTTTGATAGTAGGCTAATATAGACACTTACATCATGCAGTGCGTTCATTATAACACTTATATAATACTTTTAAAGTCATTTTGATAGTAGGCTAATATAGACACTTCCATCATGTGTTGCCTTCATTATAACACTTACATCATACATTTAAAGTCATTTTGATAGTAGGCTAATATAGACACTGACATCATGTGTTGCCTTCATTATAACACTTGTATACTACTTTTAAAGTCATTTTGATAGTAGGCTAATATAGACACTTCCATCATGTGTTGCCTTCATTATAACACTTACATAATACTTTTAAAGTCATTTTGATAGTAGGCTAATATAGACACTTCCATCATGTGTTGCCTTCATTATAACACTTTTATACTACTTTTAAAGTCATTTTGATAGTAGGCTAATATAGACACTTCCATCATGTGTTGCCTTCATTATAACACTTATATACTACTTTTAAAGTCATTTTGATAGTAGGCTAATATAGACACTTCCATCATGTGTTGCCTTCATTATAACACTTACATCATACATTTAAAGTCATTTTGATAGTAAGCTAATATAGACACTGACATCATGTGTTGCCTTCATTATAATACTTACATAATACTTTTAAAGTCATTTTGATAGTAGGCCAATATAGACACTTCCATCATGTGTTGCCTTCATTATAACACTTATATAATATTTTTAAAGTCATTTTGATAGTAGGCTAATATAGACACTTCCATCATGTGTTGCCTTCATTATAACACTTATATACTACTTTTAAAGTAATTTTGATAGTAGGCTAATATAGACACTTCCATCATGTGTTGCCTTCATTTTAACACTTACATCATACATTTAAAGTCATTTTGATAGTAAGCTAATATAGACATTGCCTTCACTATAACACTTATGTAATACTTTTAAAGTCATTTTGATAGTAGGCTAATATAGACACTTACATCATGTGTTGCCTTCGGGACGGTATAGCTCGGTTGGTAGAGCGGCCGTGCCAGCAACTTGAGGGTTGCAGGTTCGATCCCCGCTTCCGCCATCCTAGTCACTGCCGTTGTGTCCTTGGGCAAGACACTTTACCCACCTGCTCCCAGTGCCACCCACACTGGTTTAAATGTAACTTAGATATTGGGTTTCACAATGTAAAGCGCTTTGAGTCACTTGAGAAAAAGCGCTATATAAATGTAATTCACTTCACTTCATTATAACACTTATATAAGGCTTATAATTTTTTGTGGCTCCAGACAGATTTTTTTTTTTTTTTTTTGTATTTTTGGTCCAAAATGGCCCCGTAACATTTTTGGGTTGCCGACCCCTGCTATAGAGAAAAAGTGCTACATAAATATAATAAAGTTGTGAAGGCTGTTCCCAGACATCCCTGAAGTAAGTGCAGAAGGTGATGGAGATGTTTATGGCAGCTTTTATGAGTAACACGGCCCCTAGCGTGACCCGGTGACCCTCAACTGTCAGCCAATCAAAACAGGGCTTTCCTGGCATGTGTTCCACGGGGGACTGGAGGGGAGTGATGTCATCGTTTGACACCCGCAACCCCTCCATTATCTTTACGCGAAAGGAGTTTCAACACAGAGATCTGATTACTGCACGATAAAAAAGACATTTAAAAAAGAAAAAAGGAGAGACTTACAGGAGGGTCAGCGTGGAAAGAAGGGGCCACATCTCTTCCCCCCTCCACTATGGAACTCGGCCCAGAGACAGTCTCCTCGCTCGGCCTGAGCCAGTCCGGCAGCCCGGAGAGTCTCCCCCTGCGGTGGAAATCCGGCGGAAGTGAGGCAGAGTCAAAGAGTCAGCGGCCACTCCAGTTGGCATCGGCAGCGGCGTGGCCCGGTTCCCACAGCGAGGGCGATAAACACGCGTCTGAGGCCGGAGTAGCCGGGCCACTGTGACCGCGGGGGCCGACCTCAAAACAGCTGCGAGTGGGCGGGGTCGCCTGGAAGATGCGCGCCCCCGACAAGGAAGACAGGTGAAATCGCGCGCACTGTTTTCAGATCTCCCGGAGAAAAAAGAAAAAGATGCGTGCGTAATAGCGCGCGTAATCCCAATGCGTTACCGTGGAAGAGCTCGTTTAGTCCAGAGTTAGGACTGTTGGAGGCTGATGGAGAACACGGCCGGGTGGAGATGGAGCCTCTGCGGGCGCAGGGGGACGCACGGCGGCGTTGGTCATGTCCGCTCCATGCGCCACTAACCGCGGGTCCAGGGAGCGCTGCGACTCGGAAGGACGCAGGAGGAGGAGGAGGAGGAGGGTGGGAGGGGGGGTGGCTGGAGGAAATGACAGCCGCACTTTGCACCTGATTTCCCCGGACTTCAGCCGCTGGTTGCCGCCTGGCTGCAGCTCTTCTCTCTGCGCCTCCTCGACACGATACCAGCCAAAACACAGCACGATGACATCACCGCCAAAATGTTTGAAGGGGGGGTTGGAGGGGGGGGGGGGGGGGGGGTTGGGGGGGGGGGGGGGATGCAATCCGATCGTTTTATTTATTTTTTTAAACCTAGAAAGTTTAAGCAGTTCCTATGAAGACTGTGGGGCGAAAAGCATTCCGAGGGAAAAAAAAAAAAAAAAAAGAAGAAAGAAAAAAAAAAAAAAAAAAAAAAAAAAAAAAAAGCTCCACGGTGCAACAAGAGAGGAGTCGCCAGGTTTACTTGCAGGAATAAAAAAAAATAAAAAAAGTTGAAGACTGGAATCGTGTTTACCCCAAAATCCCACTGACAGATCCAAAAACCTGCTGCTCCTTTTTCTTCTTCTCTTTCATTCACAACAACAACAAAAAAGTGTGCACTTTCCTGCTATTATGCAAAAAAAAAAAAAAAAAAAAAAAAAAAAAAAAATCCAGCGTCTCTTTGCATAAACAGGTCTCGCACACAGGAGAGGCACGTCGGCATGCAGGCTCAGACCTCACTCCAACACAACCAGAACAAGATTTTAACAGACGCTGATCAATCCTCCCTTCCTCCCTCCTCCTCCTCTCCCTCCCCTCTCTCTCCCTCTCTCTCTCCCGCTCCTCGCTCTCTCACACGCACATGCACACTTATTGGATCAGAACGGGATTAGCCACTTGCTGATGTGACGCAGACTAGAGCAATATGACGCTTTGGACAGGTGAAGAACGCGCAGGGGGACTTTATGACCTCTTCCATGGAGGTCTATGGGAGGGGGGCGACCCAAGGCTTTGGTGGTGGTCTGCTATGTCAGACCACCACCAAACTTTTACTTTTAAGTGAAATGTTGGCCCATTAGGATTTTCAACGTTCTACATCCTTTTTTTTAGACCTTTAACATCAGAACTGTTGCCGCCATTACGATGTGCAGTGCTGCTTTTAAATGACCGGAAGTCTTGAACTATACCTGGTTGAAATCTGCACTTTTAAAGTTAAAGGCCTACTGAAAGCCACTACTAGCGACCACGCAGTCTGATAGTTTATATATCAATGATGAAATCTGAACATTATAACACATGCCAATACGGCCGGGTTAACTTATAAAGTGACATTTTAAATTTGCCGCTAAACTTCCGGTTCGAAACGCCTCTGAGGATGACGTATGCGCGTGACGTAGCCCGGGGAACACGGGTATGCCTTCCACATTGAAGCCAATACGAAAAAGCTCTGTTTTCATTTCATAATTCCACAGTATTCTGGACATCTGTGTTCGTGAATCTGTTGCAATCATGTTCATTGCATTATGGAGAAGGAAGCTGAGCAAGCAAAGAAGAAAGTTGTCGGTGCGAAATGGACGTATTTTTCGAACGTAGTCAGCAACAACAGTACACAGCCGGCGCTTCTTTGTTTACATTCCCGAAAGATGCAGTCAAGATGGAAGAACTCGGATAACAGAGACTCTAACCAGGAGGACTTTTGACTTCGATACACAGACGCCTGTAGAGAACTGGGACAACACAGACTCTTACCAGGATTACTTTGATTTGGATGACAAAGACGCAGACGTGCTACTGTGAGTATGCAGCTTTGGCTTCTAAACATTTGATCGCTTGACCGTATGTGTGCAACTTTTTTTTGCGTATGTACGTAACTTTTTTAAAATATATAAGCTTTATGAACCTTGGGTTAGGTGAACGGTCTTTTGGGCTGAGTGATTGTGTGTGTTGATCAGGTGTTTGAATTGTATTGGCGTGTTCTATGGAGCTAGGAGCTAGCATAACAAACACATAGGTGTTTTTATGCAGGATTAATTTGTGGCATATTAAATATAAGCCTGGTTGTGTTGTGGCTAATAGAGTATATATATGTCTTGTGTTTATTTACTGTTGTAGTCATTCCCAGCTGAATATCAGGTCACCCCCGCCTCTCACAGCATCTTCCCTATCTGAATAGCTTCAACTCCCCACTAGTCCTTCACTTGCACTTTCCTCATCCACAAATCTTTCATCCTCGCTCAAATTAATGGGGAAATTGTTGCTTTCTCGGTCCGAATCTCTCTCACTTCATGCGGCCATCATTGTAAACAATAGGGAACTTTGCGTATATGTTCAACTGACTACGTCACGCTACTTCCGGTAGGGGCAAGACTTTTTTTTATCAGATACCAAAAGTTGCAATCTTTATCGTCGTTGTTCTATACTAAATCCTTTCAGCAAAAATATGGCAATATCGCGAAATGATCAAGTATGACACATAGAATAGATCTGCTATCCCCGTTTAAATAAAAAAAATTCATTTCAGTAGGCCTTTAACTTATAAAGTGACATTTTAAAATTCCTGCCACACTTCCGGTTGAAAAACTCCTTTGGATATGATTTATGCGGGTGACGTCACAAAAGCAACGGAAGTGGTTGGACCCCATCGGACCCGATAGAAAAGCCTCTTGTTTTCTTCGACAAAATTCCACAGTATTCTGGACATCTGTGTTGGTGAATCTTTTGCAATTTGTTTAATGAACAATGGAGACTGCAAAGAAGAACGTTGTAGGTGGGATGGATCGGTGTCTTAGCGGCTAAGTACAATACTGTAATATCTGTGATATTTGCATTAGTGTACTGTGTCTTTAAGGGTTTGGGGAACGCGCATGCGCGAGTGAGTTGGCGGAGAACTTGAGTGTGTGTGATCGTGACTTTTGGCTAACAGCAGCTCGTGCATGTGTGTGCGTTACTTTTTGAACTACAACCAGTTACCGCTTGTTAATAAAGCGATTGAGCAATTTGTTTAATGGACAATGGAGACTGCAAATAAGAAAGTTGGAGCCGGTGGAGCGGCGGACTACAGCAACACCAACACCAGGAGGTTGTGTTGTGTTTTGAGCAGGATAGCAGACGCACTACGGTGAGTACAGCTTTGGCTTCCAAACATTTGATCGCTTGCCCGTACGTGCGTGTCGATATGTGCATGTGACGTACGTAACTTTGGGGAAATATATGTTTCTTGCCGATTGATGGCGGCCGGGGTGTCGTCAAAAGCGTACAACGCCCGCCGCCGCATCTAAGCCAGCTACGCAGCTAGGTTAGCTTCTGTTTTTTTAGCTTCGCCAAGCGGAATATTATTAATCATGTATTTACATGTTCATGGTTTAATAGTATTATTGATCTTCTGTCTATCCATCCAGTCAGGGTTTTTTTAAATTTAGTTTCTATCTGCATTTGAGACTGACGCTATCACGTTGGCTACGCAGCTAGGTTAGCTTCTGTCTTTTTAGCTTCGCCAAGCGGAATATTATTAATCGTGTATTTACATGTTCATGGTTTAATAGTATTATTGATCTTCTGTCTATCCATCCAGTCAGGTTTTTTTTAAAATTTAGTTTCTATCTGCATTTGAGACTGACGCTATCACGTTGGCTACGCAGCTAGGTTAGCTTCTGTTTTTTTTTAGCTTCGCCAAGCGGAATATTATTAATCGTGTATTTACATGTTCATGGTTTAATACTATTATTGATCTTCTGTCTATCCATCCAGTCAGGTTTTTTTTAAATTTAGTTTCTATCTGCATTTGAGACTGCTGCTATCACGTTGGCTACGTAGCTAGGTTAGCTTCTATTTTTTTTTAGCTTCGCAAAGCTGAATTATTAATCGTGTATTTACATGTTCAGTCACAGTGAATGTCCATTTCGCGTTCTCGACTCTCATTTTCAAGAGGATATAGTATCTGAGATGGTTTAAAATACAAATCCGTGATCCACAATAGAAAAAGGAGAGAGTGTGGAATCCAATGAGCCAGCTTGTACCTAAGTTACGGTCAGAGCGAAAAAAGATACGTCCATCACTGCCTCTCAAGTCCTTCACTGTAACGTTCCTCATCCACGAATCTTTCATCCTCGCTCAAATTAATGGGGTAATCGTCGCTTCCTCGGTCCGAATCTCTCTCGCTGCTGGTTTAAACAATAGGGAAATGTGAGGAGTCCTTCCTCCGGTGTCGTCACGCTACTTCCGGTACAGGCAAGGCTTTTTTTAAAATCAGAGACCAAAAGTTGCGAACTTTATCGTCGTTGTTCTCTACTAAATCCTTTCAGCAAAAATATGGCAATATCGCGAAATGATCAAGTATGACACATAGAATGGATCTGCTATTCCCGTTTAAATAAAAACATTTAATTTCGGTAGGCCTTTAATATTCAGTGTTTTATTGATCATAGTTAATATTGTAAGAAAGTGATAATATATCATATTGTAGGTGTTTATTTTACTTGTTTGTTACATTTTTGTTGTGTTTTGCTTGATTGTAAAATATGTCTACGAAGGAGCTGGTCTGAGAAGTAAAATATGTTCATATGTTGTTAATATTCAGTGTTTTATTGCTCATAGTTAATATTGTAAATCCCACTTTCTTTATTTTCATGTACATTTTGGGTGTCCCATTTAGTAAAAAATGGTAAAATTCCATTCCGTTTTTTTGAGGTGGTCTGTGAAAGCTTTTTTATAAAGTATCTCTATGGTCGAAATCTGCGCTTTTCAGTGTTATTTTCAGAGCAGCCAGCCCAAAATGCTTGTGTCAGGAACAGATGCGGAAGCCACTTTTCACAACACATTTCTGCATAAAAGTGATAATATATCATATTGTAGGTGTTTATTACAATTGTTTGTTACATTTGTGTTGTGTTTTGCTTGATTGTAAAATATGTCTATGAAGGAGCTGGTCTGAGAAGTAAAATATGTTCATATGTTGTTAATATTCAGTGTTTTATTGTTCATAGTTAATATTGTAAACCCCACTTTCTTTATTTCCATGTACATTTTGGGTGTCCCATTCAGTAAAAAACTGTAAAATTCCATTCCGTTTTTTTGAGATGGTCTGTCATAACTTTTTTAGAATTCTATCGGACATTGTGACTTTTGGTGTTAGTGTTCCTGAAAAAAAGTGACCAAACACACATACTGTACAGCAGGTTTCTACAGCTAAATGTGTATACATCATTTATACACTTTGGCCCCCCAGACACATTTTTTCTCACAATGTGGCCCCCAAGTCAAAATATTTGCCCAGCTCTGTGATATATTGATGGATATAGATCACAAAGGCTATTCAACTGGCGTGGGAAAGACACCAGACCGGCCACTGAGTCCAGTTAACAACTTTTTTTTTTTTGCAGAAAATTGCCCAATACACTATAGAGCAGTGGTTCCAAAACTTTTTATTTTAATTCTATTATTTTTAGCAAGTACCACCTTCAGAAAACACTCTCCAAATACCACCATGATGACCAACGTTAAAATACGGTAGCGTAGTAGGCCTGAGGCCTTCATTAAAAACAAGGCAGAAGTTAACGTGTACGGTTCATATTTTTGGTCTCCGTGACGTTACGCACAGTTTGAACAGTAACACTGTGTTTGAATATAGGAAAATAAAACACTGCACTTAAATAATGAATTGAACACAAGTAATTGTACCACTAGATGGAGCCCCGTACCACAGTTTGATAGTCATTCTCCGTTTGACCAGTGGAAACACAGTGGCAGATCTTTGCGTTGACTCCATAAACCCCTAAAAAGGCCATAAATCGGTATTTTTTGTCTGAAATGTTAGCCTTGACACAATATAGATCAGTGGTCCCCAAACTACGGCCCGCCAGTGTCCAAAATCCGGGCCGCGGGTAGTCTCGAGTAAAAACATAAATAGAATTTAAAAAAATATATATATAATTTTTTTAATTATAATTTTTGTATCTATCCCAGGGGTCCTCAAACTACGGCCCACGGGCCAGATACGCCTCGCCAGCTTCCAAAATCCGGCCCGCTGGTAGTCTTGAGTTAAAAAACTAAAATACATTTATTCTATTTTTTTTATTTTTATTTTTTTTTATTATCATTTTTTAAATCTATCCCAGGGGTCCTCAAACTACGAATTTTGGACGCTGGCGGGCCATATTCAGCCCGCCGGTAGTCCCGAGCACTGTCGGGTAATCTTATATATATATATATATATATATATATATATATATATATATATATATATATATATATATATATATATATATATATATATATATGGGGTTCAATCCCCACCTTCTACCATCCTAGTCACGTCCGTTGTGTCCTTGGGCAAGACACTTCACCCTTGCTCCTGATGGCTGCTGGTTAGCGCCTTGCATGGCAGCTCCCGCCATCAGTGTGTGAATGTGTGTGTGAATGGGTGAATGTGGAAATACTGTCAAAGCGCTTTGAGTACCTTGAAGGTAGAACAGCGCTATACAAGTATAACACATTTATCATTTATCATTTATATATATTTAATTTGAGGGTATTTACATCCAAATCAGGTGAACGGTGTAGGAATTACAACACATTTTATATGTGCCTTCCACCTTTTAAGGCAGTGGTCCCCAACCACCGGGCAATAAAAATAAAAACAACAAAAAAACCCAAAAAAAACAGTTTTTTATTTTTTATTTTTTTATTAAATCAACATAAAAAACACAATATATACATTATATATCAATATAGATCAATACAGTGTGCAGGGATACAGTCCGTAAGAACACATGATTGTATTTCTTTATGACAAAAAAAAATAAAAAAATAAAACAATACAAAATAAAACAAATACAAGCTCAAAGTCTGCACTTAAAGCACATCTTGATTGTTTCATTTCAAATCCATTGTGGTGTTGTACAGAGCTGGAATACTGACAATTGTGTCAATGTCCAAATATTTATGGACCTAACTGTATGTATATATATCAATCAATCAATCAATCAATGTTGATTTATATAGCCCTAAATCACAATATATATATATATATATATATATATATATATATATATATATATATATATATATATATATATATATATATATATATATATATATATATATATATATATATATATATATATATATATATATATATATATATACACTACCGTTCAAAAGTTTGGGGTCACCCAAACAATTTTGTGGAATAGCCTTCATTTCTAAGAACAAGAATAGACTGTCGAGTTTCAGATGAAAGTTCTCTTTTTCTGGCCATTTTGAGCGTTTAATTGACCCCACAAATGTGATGCTCCAGAAACTCAATCTGCTCAAAGGAAGGTCAGTTTTGTAGCTTCTGTAACGAGCTAAAGTGTTTTCAGATGTGTGAACATGATTGCACAAGGGTTTTCTAATCATCAATTAGCCTTCTGAGCCAATGAGCAAACACATTATACCATTAGAACACTGGAGTGATAGTTGCTGGAAATGGGCCTCTATACACCTATGTAGATATTGCACCAAAAAGCAGACATTTGCAGCTAGAATAGTCATTTACCACATTAGCAATGTATAGAGTGTATTTCTTTAAAGTTAAGACTAGTTTAAAGTTATCTTCATTGAAAAGTACAGTGCTTTTCCTTCAAAAATAAGGACATTTCAATGTGACCCCAAACTTTTGAACGGTAGTGTGTTTATATATATATATATATATATATATATATATATATATATATATATATATATATATATATATATATATATATATATATATATATATATATATATATATATATATATATATATATATATATATTGAAGATAATTTTTTAAAGATGATTTATTGTCAATTCTTAACATGCACAAGACACATAAAAACTGAAAAGTACATTTTGGGCACAGTCCCCCTAAGAGCAGACATACGTTACAAGGAGACAAGACGAGACCGCCGACGGAGCAGCAACTCGTATGGAAACAGGGTTTGTAATAGCGGAGGAGCGAGCAGAGCGAAGCGGAGCTGAAAAGCAGCCCACAAAAGAAATGTGACAGTCGCAAGCTGTCGGGTGGGTTCCAAGGACCATCAAGAAATGACATAGTGGGGAGCAGGTGTACACTTCTTTATTTTTGCAAATAAGAAAAAGTCTTTTGTGGGTTGCTTTTCAGCTCCGCTTGGCTCTGCTCGCTCCTCCGCTCTCCAGCTCTTCAGCTGCGTGCGTCGTCGCCTCCCTTGCGCTCTTTGTCGCTCTCGCTCAGCGTCGGCTCCCCTCTGGCTCCTTCGCTTTCTCTTTCGCTCTGCATCCGCCTTTTGTTGTGTCTGTCTTCTTTCTCCGTCTCTCTTTTCGACGTTTACGTCTCCCGCCCTTTTATACGGTGCGAGAGGGTGATTACATTGTCCGCACCTTGCCCTGATTGCGGCGTCGCTCCCGGCGTGCCGCGCCTCGCCGCTCGCTCGTCGTCCACGCCTCCTCGCCGCCATCTTGGAGCGGGCTCCGGTGTGCCCTGCCTCGCTGTTGGACTGCCGACCCCGCCTCCCCACACAATGGTTTAAAGGCCTACTGAAATGAGTTTTTTTTATTCAAACGGGGATAGCAGATCTATTCTATGTGTCATACTTGATCATTTCGCGATATTGCCATATTTTTGCTGAAAGGATTTAGTATAGAACGACAATAAAGATGCAACTTTTGGTATCTGACAAAAAAAAGCCTTGCCCCTACCGGAAGTAGCGTGACGTAGTCAGTTGAACATTTCCGCAAAGTTCCCTATCGTTTACAGTGATGGCGGCCAGAAGTGAGAGCGATTCGGACCGAGAAAGCGACGATTTCCCCAATAATTTGAGCGAGGATGAAAGATTTGTGGATGAGGAAAGTGCAAGTGAAGGACTAGTGGGGAGTGGAAGCGATTCAGATAGGGAAGATGCTGTGAGAGGCGGGTGGGACCTGATATTCAGCTGGGAATGACTACAACAGTAAATAAACACAAGACATATATATACTCTATTAGCCACAACACAACCAGGCTTATATTTAATATGCCACAAATTAATCCCGCATAAAAACACCTAGGTGTTTGTTATGCTAGCTCCTAGCTCCTAGCTACTAGCTCCCGTCCATATAACCCGCCAAAACAATTCAAACACCTGCACAACACACACAATCACTCAGCCCAAAGGACCGTTCACCTAACCCAAGGTTCATAAAGCTTATATATTTACCCAAAGTTACGTACGTGACACGCACGTACGGGCAAGCGATCAAATGTTTGGAAGCGCAGCTGCGTACTCACGGTACCGCGTCTGCGTCTGTGTATCCAAATCAAAGTAATCCTGGTAAGAGTCTGTGTTGTCCCAGTTCTCTACAGGCGTCTGTGTATCGAAGTCAAAGTCCTCCTGGTAAGAGCCTCTGTTGTCCGAGTTATTCTATCCCGACTGCATCTTTCGGGAATGTAAACAATGAAACGCCGCCTGTGTTGTGTTGCTGACTTCCCTCGCAAAATACTCCGCTTCACACCGACAACTTTCTTCTTTGCTTGCTCAGCTTCTTTCTCCATAATGCAATGAACAAATTGCAACAGATTCACCAACACAGATGTCCAGAATACTGTGGAATAATGAGATGAAAACAGAGCTATTTTGTATTGGCCTCAATGGGGGAGCCATACCTCTGTTTCACTGGCTACGTCACGCGCATACGTCATCCTCCAAAGGAGTTTTCAACCGGAAGTTTAGCGGGAAATTTAAAATTGCACTTTATAAGTTAACCCGGCCGTATTGGCATGTGTTGCAATGTTAAGATTTCATCATTGATATATAAACTATCAGACTGCGTGGTCGCTAGTAGTGGCTTTCAGTAGGCCTTTAAGTGTACGTTGTGACCTCAACCCCAAAATACTGTATTGTTTAACACTTTTTACACCACGCAGTAGTGAAGGATCAAACGTCTAAGCCTTATGAAACACAAGGAGTGATGCTCTATCCCTCGAATCTGGGATGTGTGTGTGAACGATAGACAACACATCTCTTTCTAATTTCTGCCTATTTCCAGTACGGATGATCTGCTGATATGGTCAGAAGCGTTCTCGTATTGAAGTCATCCGACTCCAAATACACGGAAATTGCCGAAGACCTTCGGAGCGGAATATTCAAAATGAACGTCTGAAATTGTGGCATTTTGTGCTGTTTACACGGTAATTTAACATATTTTGCGGATTGTAAATACTATTAGATATGGTTTGATGGAAACAATGAAACACAAGTAAGCGTACAGAGTAAATTAGTTTTTCCTTTCAACTGGCAGTTTAACCTGGATAAATAACGGTTAAATAAGCATATAGATCAATGGTTCTTAACCTTGTTGGAGGTACCGAACCCCACCAGTTTCATATGCGCATTCACCCAACCCTTCTTTAGTGAAAAATAAAATGTTTTTTTTCAAATTCAAGACAAAGTTATATGTTTTTGGTAACACTTTAGTATGGGGAGCATATTCTAAGTAACAAAGGCTTAATTTAGAGTTTTTTAGACACTAGGGGAACATATTCTAAGTAACAAAGACGTAATAATAGCTTTTTTTTGCCCTCCCGGTAACAGTTAGAGATGCTACCTCAGTAGAAGCATTTAAGTCCCATCTTAAAACTCATTTGTATAATCTAGCCTTTAAATAGACCCCCCTTTTTTAGACCAGTTGATCTGCCGTTTCTTTTCTTCTCTCCTCTTCTCCCCTGTCCCTTGCGAGGGGGAGTTGCACAGGTCCGGTGGCCATGGATGAAGTGCTGGCTGTCCAGAGTCGGGACCCCGGGTGGACCACTAGCCTGTGCATCGGTTGGGGACATCTCTGCGCTGCTGACCCGTCTCCGCTCGGGATGGTTTCCTGTTGGCCCCGCTGTGGACTGGACTCTTGCTGATGTGTTGGATCCACTGTGGACTGGACTTTCACAATGTTATGTCAGACCCACTCGACATCCATTGCTTTCGGTCTCCCCTAGAGGGGGGGGGGGGGGGGGGGTTACCCACATATGCGGTCCTCTCCAAGGTTTCTCATAGTCATTCACCGACGTCCCACTGGGGGGAGTTTTTCCTTGCCCGTATGTGGGCTCTGTACCGAGGATGTCGTTGTGGCTTGTACAGCCCTTTGAGACACTTGTGATTTAGGGCTATATAAATAAACATTGATTGATTGATTGATTTTATCAGAGACCAAAAGTTGCAAACTTTATCGTCGTTGTTCTATACTAAATCCTTTCAGCAAAAATATGGCAATATCGCGAAATTATGAAGTATGACACATAGAATGGATCTGCTATCCCCGTTTAAATAAAAAAAATTAATTTCAGTAGACCTTTAATGCAATGTAATTGACGAAATCCCGTGTAAATCATACAAAAAAAATCATACATGGGAGAAACAGGGAGGACATTCAACACAAGGAAGAAAGAACATCAGAAAGAATGTGAAAAAGAGACAACTGGAAGGTTTACAAGAAGCCTAAAACAAAAACTTGAACAGGAAATCCTAAAATCAGTCATATCAGATCATTGCAAAATAAATAACCACATCATGGACCGGGACAACGGCAAAATCATCGGCACAGAAAGTAACAAACGATGGATTAAGGAGGCGATCGAACTAAGGAAGCGGCCCAAGAAAACCATCAATCGGGATGAGGGACTATACCTGGGACTCCCTCCTCCATTAACCATGAAATTAGTTTATTTTGGTCATATAAGCAACCATTTTGTGTGGTCAATTTAACAGCGCAGATTATACATATTAACAATCATACACATACACACACAAAAAGAAAAAGAATGACAGAAAAAGGCTTTTATATTTGCCTATCCTATACATTCACTAAACATTTGATTGCCTGGGACATCAACGTTCAAAAAATCAATGGGATGAAAGTAATCCCTGCTATATTTTATACTTTTCCGTTATTTCACCTTTCAAGGCTTTCAAACTTTAACAAAGAACTACATGTCGTCAAATCATCGCTGAGTTTGTCCCACCATTTAACTCCTAAAACTGAAATACATTTGTATTTTATATACCTTCTTACTTTACATATTTCAAAAATCAATATCCCCCGTAAATTATAGTTATCTCCTCTTAATTTAAATAACCTAAGATCCGGATCATGTTCTGTTTGGTTTTGGACTCCCTCAGTTCCTGTTTTGTGCACCCCTGGGTTTGTTTCTGTCCGGAGGAGGAGATTGCGGGATTGGCCCGTCCTGACCGCGATTCGATGCCTTCTTGGACGGCTTCCGACTTTGCTGGTGCGTCCGGTACTGTGGTGTGGCGATGTCCCCGGGCCAGAGGGGAATAGCGGCGCGTCTCCGCTTCCATCACTCTTAACACCCTCCACGTACCTTCATCAACCTCCTCGAAGCCCGTTGCGAGGGAACGGTAGGCTGGCTTCATTCTGTCACGTCGGGGTTCGTTCTCTCAGGATGCGGACGGAAAACTCCGGACGAAGCGTGCAGGTAGGACATGATTTATTGTCCATAAATCATAAACAGTACAAACATGCAGGAAACAAACACAAGGGATGCGTGCCGATTGCACGGGGAGCTAAGGTAAAACTTAGCATAGGAATCAAAAGAATAAACAAGCATAGAAACGAGAAGCAAGGTAAACATCCAGCGTAACACAACGAAGCCAGACAGTGTGTGGCGAGCAACGTGAATAAATATCTCTATGATCAGTGCCCGGCAGCAGGTGAGCATACCGGACACTAATCAGAGGCAGGTGATACTAATTTGCACCCATAGCAACCAAAACAAACCCAAGGGTGCACAAAACAGGAACTTAGGGAGTCCATCCATCCATCCATTTTCTACCGCTTATTCCCTTTGGGGTCGCGGGGGGCGCTGGAGCCTATCTCAGCTACAATCGGGCGGAAGGCGGGGTACACCCTGGACAAGTCGCCACCTCATCGCAGAACTTAGGGAGTCAAAAACCAAAAACTATGATCCGGGCAACGGATCATGACAAATATGTTAGATATAGACAAATAAAAGAATAATTGCACTCATTTCTTATCCAGCATGTGTCTTACTTTATAAAGAATAGAAAAAAGTCTACCTGGTTGGCCACGCCTATAAGAACAGCTGATAGGCAACACGTCACTGTAGTCAGGTGACCCTTCTGAAGAAGACTGCAGACGACAGGTTAAGATTCCATATAATATACCGAAAATATGCTTTGAGTACAAAAACATTTGAGAAAGTACATGAACAAGAAGACATAATGAACCTTTTTGAGCAAAGTATTCCCCCTTTCGGGCCAATTTATTGACGCCAATCAGCCTAACACCAGGTGCATGTCTTTGGAGGCGGGAGGAAGTACCCTGAGAGAGCCCACTCAGTCACGGGGAGGACATGCAAACTCCATACAGAAAGACCCCATGCATTAAAAATCCCCCCCCCTCCCTACGATAACACCCCACAGCCAGCCGTCACTGTTCGTTCAAGTGATACATTCTGACTCCCCTTTTCTCCACTTTTAAGTGAAACCTTAAGAGGGGAAATGAAACGGACAATCAAAGACAGTCGGGAGGGCGGTATGTAAGCACGGACACGGATCCAAAAGGAACATTTCTCAGGGATTTCTGCAGAAACGCCTGCGCTCCCCCCACCCCTGAAAAAAAACCCTCCCTCTCACAACCGCAGACGGTCAGCCAAGCCAACACAACACTCCTGCCATACCTTTCACTGACACACAGTGAGAGAGGATAGAGTGAAGGAGAGTGCATTGGCGGTGGGAGGGGACAGTTATCTTGGCTCCGAGAGAAGGTTGATTCTTTTCATCATTGTACTTTTTAAATCATACACACATGCACACAAGTTGACGGGCTCGGAGCAGGGACGGGCAGACGGGTGCTGCGGTCCAATGCCTTTCCAGAAAAGCCTCTGGCCTCCTTTCCGACACCACTGGCTCGGCTCCGGGTCTTTGCACCTGTGTTTGGGTGCCCGCTCGCCACACCGCTGCAAGGGACATGAGCGTAAATGTTGTGGAGAGGGATCTGAACCGCGCTGCGGTGGTGAGGTATGAGGACGTCTGGTACGGTTAAGCCCAGATGGAAGGTTTCAAGACGGAGGACTGTTGAATACCTACTGCCGGAGAGCCAAACGGAGAGTTGATTGATTGATTCTGAAGCGGAGATTCTTTTTAAAGGCACATTTCCACTAAGCAGTACAGTCTGAAACAGTAAACCTTGATCTACCTTGTGTTTCCACTGGCGGGGGATTTAGGCCATATTGCAATAGCTGTGTCGGCGATGTGACATCATAGGAGCGCTGCATAGTAACCTGCCGTGGAAGGAGAGGAACGCAATGCGAGACGACGATGTAGGACATGGGTGTCGAACCGGTTTCCATTGAGGGCCACAAAGTGGTTGTGGCTGCCATCAGAGGGCGAATAATGTATGCATTTGCCTCTGGATTAAAAAGTTGAAGTCCCAACGATTGCCACAAACACACTGGGTGTGGTGAAATATGTCCTCTGCATTTGACCCATCCCCCTGTTCACACACTGGGAGGTGAGGGGAGCAGTGAGCAGCAGCGTGCACCGCGCTCGGAATCATTTGGTGATTTAACCCCCAGTTAAAGTTAAAGTACCAATGATTGTATCACACACACTAGGTGTGGTGACATTTGTCCTCTGCATTTGACCCAGTCCCTTGTTCACCCCCTGGGAGGTGAGGGGAGCAGTGAGCAGCAGCGGTGGCTGCGCCCGGGAATCATTTTTTGCCAAGCAGGGAGGTAATGGGTCCCATTTTTATAGTCTTTGGTTTACCATGAATTGATTAACGTGGACCTCGAGGTAGCTTAGTAATAACAAACAAGCTATACATCTGAACTGTCTTTAATTTAAATCTAATCCATTATTATCAGTATTAACATTATTGCAGTCTGAAATGCAATATTTGTCAATATAAACCGGTTTTAAATAAATTGCATATTACTTAAGTATGTAGTTAGAAACTAATTAAAAAGTATCAAATAACAAATGTTTCTAGATCATTCACATCCGCATGATGAGAGTCATGCGCTAAACTTAATGAACAATTGTGACCACTAGGTGTCGCCCAAAAAGACTACTTTAATGTGATTAAAGACCGTGTAAGTCAGGGGTGGGCAAACTTTTTGACTCAGGGGCCACATTGGCTTTTGAAATTTGACAGACGGTTTATGATGCATTTCAAAGCATATCATATCTGTTGAGAGTAGAATTGACCTCCCAAACATGGGCTATACATCTATTTTCAACAATATCATATCAGAACCTCAAAGAAACGTAACAATGGTATTACAGGGTTAACATTTACATTCTCCTTCAGTGGGTGCAGTGTTACTGAGCACCCTTTTTTTTGCCAATGTGTCGAAGTTTAGTTCTGTTGTGGCAATTCTCAAAACGGATCTTTGCTTAATTTTGTTCTAATATTTGGCGGGCCCGACCCTGAGAGGTACAAGCGGTAGAAAATAGATAGATATTTAGCGGGCCGGAATAAAAAGACGATGTGGTCCCCGGGCCGTAGTTTGCCCATCCCTGGTGTAAGTCCATTCCAGTTACCATTGTTCTCTGTTTGAGTAATTTCATTCAAACAAGCCTTTTCTAACATTCCACACAACAAAATATGTAATTAAGGACTAGGATTCATGCTGGTTTTGTATCAGATTGATATCCGTACCGGCCAATACTCAGGGTTTTGGTGTCGTATTGGACGTAAAAAAGTGAAAAATAAATGCAACTTGTCGTTTCTTTTTTAGCAGCAGAACATTATTTCAACCGTGAGCACTCTCTGCATGGACCAATAGGAGAACGGAGAAAAGCAAGTTGTGTAAGAAGGGCCTGATCGTAACAAACACCCGTTACTCTGTGCGGTTAAATAAATAAACACCACCAAGACCTGGTCTAGGCTGTGTTTTGCTGAATAGGACTCGTATCCATCTGCTTGGTTCTTATCAGATTGCACACGGTCACTGAGTGTGAACTGAGCCCACGAGGTCCGGCCAGTCAACCACAAGACCGCCGGTGACTCGGACATTAAAAGCTTCCCACAATCATAAAAGCAGCCTTAAGTTGGGAGAAAAGACAGATTGAAAGCCAACGCGACGCTTCCTTTTTCTGTTTCCTCATCTGTCACATCACCGGCTATCTTTCATTTCCTGTCCTCCCTTATCTGTCCATTTCATCTGCCCGGCCATTCTTTATCTGCTCCCCCTGTCCCTGCCTCTGTTTGCAGCCTGCTTATTGATTGTCTTTGCCTCTGCGGCTTCTGTCTATCGATCTTCGGATAAGACGCGCACACAGCAACTGGCATTCACACACACTATTGCGTCCACGGCGGTCCCTTTGTCGTCTGCTATCTCAGTTTGTTACACACCAATGTCATACTATAGACACACGGTCGGGAGTACACACACGTTGTGCTCAATATACTTGGCACTGATGGACGTCACCCCTTTGTGAGGCTCTGCAGCATCGCTTTCTTTCTGTATCTGCCGCTCTTTTCAGTGGGCCTGCAGGCTTCTTCATCCAGGGAGCACTGGTCAATACGGCCATTCTGTCTAGCAATTAACATCGATCAGTGCTCGTCAATACCGTTAGCACCCAGACAAAGACCCAGGGTGCATTGCGTGCGCTTGCCCTTTCTCTATCACATCCGAGCAAAATCCCCCGAACAGCACTCTCATTATATGAGGGCACTCTGGCCTGACCCTGAGGTCGTCATGGCGAAGGAGCACGGCGTTCTGGACTTTCAGGCCGTGCTCTGGAGGCGGACTCCGCGAGTCAATTCTACTAACCACATTGTGAAGTATGCGGACGACACAACAGTAGTGGGCCTCATCCGTGACAACAACGACACGGACTACAGGGAGGAGGTGAAACATCTGGTTGACTAGTGCGGTCCTGAACGTCGACAAGACCAAGGAGATCATTGGATTGGGGCGGCATGGGTAGAGTGGCCGTGCCAGAAACCTGAGGGTTGCAGGTTCGCTCCCCGCCTCTTGACATCCAAATCACTGCTGTTGTGTCCTTGGGCAGGACACTTCAACCTTGCCCCCGGTGCCGCTCACACTGGTGAATGAATGATGAATGAATGATAGGCGGTGGTCGGAGGGGCCGTAGGCGCAAACTGGCAGCCTCGCTTCCGTCAGTCTACCCCAGGGCAGCTGTGGCTACAAATGTAGCTTACCACCACCAGGTGTGAATGAATGATGGGTTCCCACTTCTCTGTGAGAGCTTTGAGTATCTAACAATAGAAAAGCGCGACATAAAATCGAATCCATTATTATTATTATTGTCGACTTCAGGAGGCACCGGTCCAGCCACACTCCACTCTTCATCAACGGCACAGCAGTGGAGATGGTAAGCAGCACCAAGTTCCTCGGTGTGCAGATAACTGACAATATGACCTGGTCCCTACACTCTTGTAAAAAGAGCTCAGCACTTTTTGCTCCCTCCCTCCATTCTCACCACATTCTACAGAGGCACTATAGAGAGCCTACTGACCATTGATTGATTGATTGATTGAGACTTTTATTAGTAGGTTGCACAGTGAAGTACATATTCCGTACAATTGACCACTAAATGGTAACACCCGAATAAGTTTTTCAACTTGTTTAAGTCGGGGTCCACTTAAATTGATTCAGATATGCAGTTGGACAGCAAGTAGTGGACATAGAGAGAGAGAGAGAGAGAGAGAGAGAGAGAGAGAGAGAGAGAGAGAGAGAGAGAGAGAGAGAGAGAGAGAGAGAGAGAGAGAGAGAGATCAGAAGGCATAAGAAAAAGTATCTGCATTTGATTGTTTACATTTGATTATTAGCAATCCGGGGAGGGTGTTAGTTTAGGGTTGTAGCTGCCTGGAGGTGAACTTTTATTGCGGTTTTGAAGGAGGATAGAGATGCCCTTTCTTTTATACCTGTTGGGAGCGCATTCCACATTGATGTGGCATAGAAAGAGAATGAGTTAAGACCTTTGTTAGTTCGGAATCTGGGTTTAACGTGTTTAGTGGAGCTCCCCCTGGTGTTGTGGTTATGGCGGTCATTTACGTTAAGGAAGTAGTTTGACATGTACTTCGGTATCAGGGAGGTGTAGTGGATTTTATAGACTAGGCTCAGTGCAAGTTGTTTAACTCTGTCCTCCACCTTGAGCCAGCCCACTTTGGAGAAGCGGGTAGGAGTGAGGTGGGATCTGGGGTGGAGGTCTAGAAGTAACTTGACTAGCTTGTTCTGGGATGTTTGGAGTTTAGATTTGAGGGTTTTGGAGGTGCTAGGGTACCAGGAGGTGCATGCGTAATCGAAAAAGGGTTGAAGGAGAGTTCCCGCCAGAATCCTCATGGTGCTTTTGTTGACCAGTGAGGAGATTCTGTAGATAAATCTCGTTCGTTGGTTAACCTTTTTGATTACCTTGGTTGCCATTTTATCACAGGAAAGGTTAGCCTCTAGAATGGAACCTAGGTAGGTGACCAACTGCATCTCTGTCTGGACTGGAGCCTGCAGTGCCTCAGACTGGAAGTCTCTGCGGAAAAGATCATCAGGACTCCTCTTCCTCCTACCCGGGAAATGGCAAAAAGCCGCTGCCTGACCAGGGCTCAGAAAATCTGTAGAGACTCCTCCCACCCCCACCAAGGACTGTTTTCCCTGCTGGACTCTTGAAAGAGGTTCCGCAGCCTCCGTAGAAGAACCTCCAGGTGCTGTAACGGCTTCTTCGTGACGATCGGTCACTTCATTTCTATTTGTTTCCTTGTTTTTGTATTTACTTCCCGTCAGTGCTCTTATTTTGTTCCATTTCCTGTTTGTTCCGCAAAGCACTGGTTTTTCCTCACCTGCCGTTGATTGGCAGCCGGTCCACACCTGCTGCCAATCAACATGTATCCTATTTATGCTTTGTCTGGAGCACTCCTCAGTGCTTGAAGATCACTTTATGTTGGAACTGTTTCATGCAAGACTGCTTTCTCCTCTGTTGATGATAATTAAAATCATCTTACCTGCTCTTGGTCCTCCTGGTTCTTGCATCTTGGGGTCACAAAAACGGCAACATTCTTCCCTCAGGCCATATGACTCTCGAACGCATCATAATAATCCCCCCAAAAATGGATGAACTCGCCGGAATATAAAGACAATATAACATACATTCATAAACCTGGATGCATATGCAAAAGTGCAATATATTTATCTGTACAGTAATCTATTTATTTATATCTGCACCTTATTGCTCTTTGATCCTGCACCACAACGAGCTAATGCAACAACATTTTGTCCTTATCTGTACTATAAAGTTCAAATTTGAATGACAATAAAAGGAAGTCTAAGTCTAAGTCTAATTCTAAGAAATACATTGGTTTAGTCAAAGACAAACTGCTGTGCACACTCTGAAAAGTCTGAAGAGTATAAATGCAATCCATCATCCTGAAGGATTGCAGAGGATTTTGCCCAATTAGCCTGGCCTATAGCTGGCCTGTGTGTTTGAAGGGTGGGGTGTGGGGGGGGGACCGTACGTGTAGCAAAGAGAGAAAACATAAGGCGGGCTTTTGGCTTTGATTAATACCTGCAGACCCTAAACTTCACATCAGATGTTGAGCTGTCAGCCTAACATTGGTTTCTGGGATTGATATCGCTGCTCTGTTAATCACGGGCCAACTTTAAACCGTTTCCCAATGTGTAAACGCATGAGACGCGTAATAAAGGCCCTTTGATGACAAGGGGGCCCCGTGCAAAGTGGTGGAATGTGTACGGCGCGACCGGCTTTGAAGCCAGAACCTGTTTGCCACTTGTCTGCGTGTGCGAGGAGGGACAGCTGCAGCTAAGTAAGAGACCCTGGTGTGATAGGGCGGTGCGGCGGGATGAAGAGAAAAGCCGAATATTGTTTTTATTAGCCGTGATGTTGGTGGTGCACCTCTCTCTCCCTTAGCGAGATGAATCCGATGACGGGCGTTTACTCCGCGGAATCCATTGCAGCTGTTGTCTCTACGCCGCCCAGAAGAGGTTTGACTCGACATTTGAAGGGTTTGATTGGACCTGCGTCAGGGTGATCCTTCATATCTGTCAGGCCAAAGCTTTGTAGAGTGAATTGTTCATCAAGTTACACCTGCCATCACAACGTCTCATGACTTCTAATTGTCGCGCCATTCTTGAGATGCAGAGTAATATGTTCAATATTAGCAGATTTATAGTCATTGATGTGGCTGATGGCTGCCAAAATATCTATTAATTCGGAACATGTGCTGGGATATCAGATGAACAAACCAGGGGGAGAAATCAATCTCTATTAAAGATCCACATATTATCCTGTTCAGGGTCTGTTCAGCTTTGGTTTGGGTTCTCGTTACAGCAGACAAAATACGGCCCGAAGGCCTCATGGGGCCCATTAAGATTTTCAACCCGGCCCGCCGGACGTTCTACATGATTTTTTTTAGACCTTTAACATCAAAACTGTAGCAGTGCTGTTTTCAAATGACGGTAAGTCTTGAACTATAGAAAGTATTTCAAAGGTTGAAATCTGCACTTTTGGGTGATATATGTGTTGTTAATATTCAGTGTTTTATTGTTCATAGTTAATATTGTAAATCCCTTTTTCTTTATTTTCATGTACATGTTAAGTGTCCCGTTCAGTAAAAAACTGTAAAATTCCATTCCATTTTTTTGAGGTGGTCTGTCATAACTTTTTTAGAAAGTATTTCAATGGTTGAAATCTGCACTTTTGGGTGTTATAGGAGTTATTACGGTAATCTACGTCACAGCAGCTCAGACCAGGAACAAAGCAGAGTGGGCGGGGTTTGTTTTCAGAGCAGGCAGCCCGGAAAGCATGTGTCAGGAACAGATGCGGAAGTACATTTTTACAACACATTTCTGCATAAAAGTGATGATGTATCATATTGTAGGTGTTTATTACAATTGTTTGTTACATTTTTGTTGTGTTTTGCTTGATTGTACAAGATGTCTATGAAGGAGCTGGTTTGAGAAGTAAAATATGTTCATATGTTGTTAATATTCAGTGTTTTATTGTTCATAGTTAATATTGTAAATCCCACTTTCTTTATTTTCATGTACATTTTGGGTGTCCCCTTCAGTAAAAAACTGTAAAATTCCATTCCATTTTTTTGAGGTGGTCTGTCATAACTTTTTTAGACAGTATTTCAATGGTTGAAATCTGCGCTTTTGGGTGTTATAGGAGTTATTACGGTAATGTACGTCACAGCAGCTCAGACCAGGAACAAAGCAGAGTGGGCGGGGTTTGTTTTCAGAGCAGCCAGCCCGAAACGCATGTGTCAGGAACAGATGCGGAAGTACATTTTTACAACTAATTTCTGCATAAAAGTGATAATACATCATATTGTAGGTATTTATTACACTTGTTTGTTTGTTACATTTTTGTTGTGTTTTGCTTGGTTGTAAAAGATACACAACTATCAAGGAGCTGGTCTGAGAAGTAAAAGAGGAGCGACGTTCATACGTTGTTAATATTCAGTGTTTTATTGTTTATAGTTAATATTGTAAATCCCACTTTCTTTATTTCCATCTACATTTTGGATGTCCCATTCAGTAAAAAATGTAAAATTCCATTCCGTTTTTTTCAAGGTGGTCTGTCATAACTTTTTTAGAACTCTATCGGACATTGTGACTTTTGGTATTGGTGTTCCTGAAAAAAAGGGACACATACTGTGCAGCAGATTTTTACAGCTAAATGTGTATATATCATTTATACACACATACACATTGGCTCCCCAGACACATTTTTTCTCTCAATGTGGCCCCCGAATCAAAATATTTGCCCAGCGTCCGTACCCTCCAGATCCTGGCTAACTATTCTGACAGTGATATACTAAACTGGACTATTGCGTGTGATGACAATTTTAGTTCTGTTTCACCCTGTTTATTGGATTCCACACTCTCCGAGGATGTTCCAGTTCATTGCTTTGGACCAACCAGCTTGTGCATGAATCTGCAGCGCTCAACACATTTGTTGGATTATGGTCCTGATGGTGGTGTGTTTCTGGTTGAGGGAGTGTGTCGTGGACTTCTGCGACAGGCTGCGCACATCTGTGCCGCGTGGCGTGCGCAGATTGGGTCAACAAGGGTGTGTGCGAGGCGGTGTCGTTCAGGGTTGAAGTGTGTATTTGTGTATAGAAGAATTATTACACGCCCTGCATGCAGCTGTGCCTTTTGTGGGACGTTAAAACACCGGGGGGGGGGAGAACGGAGTTGGTTGTCACACGTCCGAGGGTGGCTGTCTCTCGGATTGAGGTCTGGATATTTACGGAATTGAGATCAGGGGCCGTATTTATCAAGCGTCTTAGAGTGCCATTTTACACTTAAGTCCTGAGAATTTGCGAAATTTAGTCCTACTCTCAAACTTAAGAATAAACTTCATATATCAACTTTCTTAAGTCTAAGAATCACTCCTACTCTCCACGATATTTAAGAGACCTTCAGAGGTGTCCTAAGTGGTTAGGAGTTGCCAGCAGGGGATGGCACTGAGGCGAGAGAGATGTGCGCGAACGTTCAGGGAGCGGAAGGATGTCCTGGCTTTGTTTGATGACGAGCAGCTGATCAAACGGTATCGTTTAGACCAGGGGTCACCAACGCGGTGCCCGCGGGCACCAGGTAGCCCGTAAGGACCAGATGAGTAGCCCGCTTGCCTGTTCTAAAAATAGCTCAAATAGCAGCACTTACCAGTGAGCTGCCTCTATTTTTTAAATGTTATTTATTTACTAGCAAGCTGGTCTCGCTTTGCCCGACATTTTTCATTCTAACAGAGACAAAACTCAAATAGAATTTGAAAATCCAAGAAACTATTTTAAAGACTTGGTCTTCACTTGTTTAAATAAATTCATTTTTTTTTTTTACTTTGCTTCTTATAACTTTCAGAAAGACAATTTTAGAGAAAAAATACAACCTTAAAAATGATTTTAGGATTTTTAAACACATATACCTTTTTACCTTTTAAATTCCTTCCTCTTCTTTCCTGACAATTGAAATCAATGTTCAAGTACATTTATTTTTTTTATTGTGAAGAATAATAAATACATTTTAATTTAATTCTTCATTTTAGCTTCTGTTTTTTCGACGAAGAATATTTGTGAAATATTTCCTCAAACTTATTATGATTCAAATTCAAAAAAATTATTCTGGCAAATCTAGAAAATCTGTAGAATCAAATTTAAATCTTATTTCAAAGTCTTTTGAATTTCTTTTAAAATTTTTGTTCTGGAAAATCTAGAAGAAATAATGATTTGTCTTTGTTAGAAATATAGCTTGGTCCAATTTGTTATATATTCTAACAAAGTGTAGATTGGATTTAACCTATTTAAAACATGTCATCAAAATTCTAAAATGAATCTTAATCAGGAAAAATTACTAATGATGTTCCATAAATTATTTTTTTAAATTTTTCAATAAGATTCAAATTAGCTAGTTTTTCTCTTCTTTTTTTCGGTTGAATTTTGAATTTTAAAGAGTCAAAATTGAAGATAAACTATGTTTCAAAATGTAATTGTCATTTTTTTGGTGTTTTCTCCTCTTTTAAATCGTTCAATTAATTGTAAATATCATTAATTATTAATAATAACATAGAGTTAAAGGTAAATTGAGCAAATTGGCTATTTCTGGCAATTTATTTAAGTGTGTATCAAACTGGTAGCCCTTCGCATTAATCAATACCCAAGAAGTAGCTCTTGGTTTCAAAAAGGTTGGTGACCCCTGGTTTAGACGGAGCGGGTATTATTTTTGTCACAGATTTAATCATTTTAGATTCCATGTTGATTTCTGCATGTGTCTGCAGTGGGCTAGTATATATAGAGCCGCCCACACCAGTTTCAAATTAGGTGCCTAATTAATGAATTGGAAAGAAAATGTTATGAGAGTAGCGTATGTGTGTGGCCCTTTAATAGGTGACAGCATGGGAGGTGAGTGACGTCAGTGAGTGTGTGGGCGAGAGAAGAGAGGGAGCGGTAGCGTGAGTGCGGGCGGGGACTAGTTTGTTTTGTGTTGGATTGGCTGTGTGCAAGCAATCAATAAAGCAAGATTTGCAACTAATCGCCGGACTCATCATTCACCCTAAAGTCGTCCGCTGTGGAGACCCACTGCCGGGTAAAGTGAAGGGTGTTGCCCCGAGCATACATCGGCCCTGGAGAAGTGTCTCCCCTGCGCTCTTCGACTACAGTCTGGGAGCAGGAAGCAGGAAAGGTGCAACAAAAAGGAAACATTTATTTTTGATTCATTGCCAATATTGTTTTTTTGTTTTGTATTATTTTGTAGTTTATTGTCAAAATATACACTCCCATTGTCCACTTAAATATTTCCAAGATATTTCTTTATTCTTAGACGAGGGATTCCCTTCCGTGATTGGTCATTTCTATGGACACAGAAATGACGTCACCTAAAATTGCGTTTACGGCACATAGTAATGTCGTAATTCAGCTCTGAGTGTGACACTTAAGATTCAGTCCTACACTTCGCTGAAAGTGTGAGTAAGACGCTTGATAACTAACTTTTAAGTGCAGCTTTCAGCGAATAATTTCTTTACTCTTAAGTCAACTCTTAGCAGACTTCTTAGGAGTAATTCTAAGAAGCTTGATAAATACGGCCCCAGAGCTCACCTACGTAGTCTTCCCTGGGGCCGTACTTATCAAGCTTCTTAGAGTGCCATTTTACACTTAAGTCCTGAGAATTTGCGAAATTTAGTCCTACTCTCAAACTTAAGAATAAAAGCTTTTTATCAACGTTCTTAAGTCTAAGAATCACTCCTACTCTCCACGATATTTAAGAGACCTTCAGAGGTGTCTTAAGTGGTTAGGAGTTGCCAGCAGGGGATGGCACTGAGGCGAGAGAGACGTGCGCGAACGTTCAGGGAACGGAACAATGTTTTTTTTTTTTGATGACGAGCAGCTGATCAAACGGTATCGTTTAGACAGAGCGGATATTATTTTTGTCACAGATTTAATACTTTTCGATTCCTTGTTGATTTCTGCATGTGGCTGCAGTGGGCTAGTATATATAGAGCCACCCACACCAGTTTCAAATTAGTTGCCTAATTAATGAATTGGAAAGAAAATGTTATGACAGTAGCGTATGTGTGTGGCCGTGAGGTGAGTGACGTCAGTGAGTGTGTGGGCGATAGAAGAGAGGGAGCGGTAGCGTGAGTGCCGGCGGGGACTAGTTTGTTTTGTATTATTTTGTAGTTTATTGTCAAAATATACACTCCCATTGTCCACTTAAATATTTCCAAGATTCTTCTTTATTCTTAGACAAGGGATTCCCTTCTGTGATTGGTCATTTCTATGGACACAGAAATGACGTCACCTAAAATTCCGTTTACGGCACAAAGTAACGTCGTAATTCAGCTCTGAGTGTGACACTTAAGATTCAGTCCTACACTTCGCTGAAAGTGTGAGTAAGACACTTGATAACTAACATTTAAGTGCAGCTTTCAGCGAAGAATTTATTTACTCTTAAGTTAACTCTTAGCAGACTTCTTAGGAGTAATTCTAAGAAGCTTGATAAATACGGCCCCAGAGCTTACCTACGTAGTCTTCTCTGGACTGGAGTGAGACAGCTCAACTTGAGGCTATGGTGTTGGTTTATTTGAAAGCATGCATGCTGTTACTAATTTACAGTTTCACATTAGAGCATGTCCGGAAAACAGTCGGAAGAAGCAAAGCTTATTTAATTCTACCCATTTTTCATTTCATAGCAAGTTCTTACACACTCAATTTGTTACACAGGTGAACAAACACATACAGTACAGACCACAAGTTTGGACACACCTTCTCATTCAATGCGTTTTCTTTATTTTCATGACTATTTACATAGTAGATTGTCACTGAAGGCATCAAAACTATGAATGAACACATGTGGAGTTATGTACTTAACAAAAAAAGGTGAACTAACTGAAAACATGTTTTATATTCTAGTTTCTTCGAAATAGCCACCCATTGCTCTGAATACTGTTTTGCACACTCTTGGCATTCTCTCGATGATCTTCAAGAGGTAGTCACCTGAAATGGTTTCCACTTCACAGGTGTGCTTGAAGCTCATGGAGAGAATGCCAAGAGTGTGCAAAGCATTAATCGGAGCAAAGGGTGGCTATTTTGAAGAAACTAGAATATAAAACAGGTTTTCAGTTATTCCAACTTTTTTTTGGTAAGACATTATCTGGCGTTTTGTTTCATAATATTATGCAAAAGAGACTTTTCTTACCTTCTGGTACCTACTGATCTGTATTTGGGATCTGCATGAATCCTGAAAATTTGCCTGCGTTTGCCTTTGTAGTCCGTGCCAACGCCGTAGTCGATAAGCTTCTTCTTTTTCTCTTATCTTCTTGTTATGTGACATTCATCCTCCGCTGTTGCCATTTCTAATATAAAGTAGTGTAAAGTTCTTACTTATATCTGTCAGTAAACTCGCCATGAAAGCACTAAAACATACCGGTGTAGTGATTTTACATTATTCACCCAAGGAACTTCAGTTATTAGAGAGTTCCGGTCGTACGTTTTTTCACGGGACACATTTCCAGCGTTGTTGTTGCACTAGTGAGCCACGGATGAGGAGATGCTGCTCCGTTATTGATTGTAGTAAAGTCTGAATGTCATTAAAACAGTTAGCGCCATCTTTTGACACTTCTTCCACTCCCGTCCTTGCACGCTACACCGCTACAACAAAGATGACGGGGAGAAGACGCTGTCGAAGGTGAGCCATGTAAATAAAATCGCCCACAAAACGGCGCATCCTGAAGCGACTGTCAGAAAGCGACTTGAAGATGATGTGTAAAACATCATCTATGCAACATTTTGACCAAAGAACTACCATTACATGTTATGTAGACCCCAAGGAAGTCTTTTACATTCAGAAAAAAAATATATATAAGACCTCTTTAAAGGCCTACTGAAATGAAATGTTTTTATTTAAACGGGGATAGCAGATCCATTCTATGTGTCATACTTGATCATTTCGCGATATTGCCATATTTTTGCTGAAAGGATTTAGTATAGAACATCGACGATAAAGTTCGCAACTTTCGGTCTCTGATAAAAAAAAGCCTTGCCCCTACCGGAAGTAGCGTGACGTAGTCGGTTGTTCGCCTCCTTATATTTTCCTATTGTTTTCAATGCAGCTAGAGCGATTTGGACCGAGAAAGCGACGATTACCCCATTAATTTCAGCGAGGATGAAAGATTTGTGGATGAGGAACGTTAGAGTGACGGACTAGAATGCAGTGCAAGACATATCTTTTTTCGCTCCGACCGTAACTTAGGTACAAGCTGGCTCATTGGATTCCACACTCTCTCCTTTTTCTATTGTGGATCACGGATTTGTATTTTAAACCACCTCGGATACTATATCCTCTTGAAAATGAGAGTCGAGAACGCGAAATGGACATTCACAGTGACTTTTATCTCCACGACAATACATCGACAAAGCTCTTTAGCTACTGAGCTAACGTGATAGCATCTAGCTCAAATGCAGATAGAAACAAAATGAATAAATCCCTGACTGGAAGGATAGACAGAAGATCAACAATACTATTAAACCATGAACATGTAAATACACGGTTAATAATTCTCAGCCTGGCAAAGCTTAACAATGCTGTTGCTAACGACGCCATTGAAGCTAACTTAGCAACCGGACCTCACAGAGCTATGATAAAAACATTAGCGCTCCACCTACGCCAGCCAGCCCTCATCTGCTCATCAACACCCGTGCTCACCTGCGTTCCAGCGATCGACGGCGCGACGAAGGACTTCACCACGATCATCCGTGCGGTTGGCAGCTAGCGTCGGCTAGCGCGTCTGCTATCCAAGTAAGTCCTCCTGGTTGTGTTGCTACAGCCAGCCGCTAATACACCGATCCCACCTACAACTTTCTTCTTTGCTGACTCCATTGTTCATTAAACAAATTGCAAAAGATTCACCAACACAAATGTCCAGAATACTGTGGAATTATGAGATGAAAACAGAGCTACTTTGTATTGTATTCAATGGGGTACCGATACTTCTGTTTCACTGGCTACGTCACGCGCATACGTCATCATACATAGACGTTTTCAACCGGAAGTTTAGCGGGAAATTTAAAATGTCACTTTATAAGTTAACCCGGCCGTATTGGCATGTGTTGCAATGTTAAGATTTCATCATTGATATATAAACTATCAGACTGCGTGGTCGCTAGTAGTGGCTTTCAGTAGGCCTTTAATGCGCCCTATAATCCAGTGCGCCTTTTGTATGAAAATAGACCTGAATAGACCCGCTTATCGGCAGTGTGCCTTATAACTAACCCTGTTCTCCCCTGGATGTTTTTGTAGGTATCGTTCACACATTCAGCAATGGAATCTAAAGTACCCTGCTGGTATCACGATACTATGTGAAAAATGATGGTGATCATCCATTCCTTTCACTCGTCCTCCCTCTTCGCCACTTCCTTGTTCCTCCCTACCACGTTTCCTCTTCCTCCCTCACCTTTCACTTGTCCTCGCTGCCTTCCCCCCCCGCTGTTCCGACCTTCTCTCACCACGTCTAATTCAGTTTTTTCCTCTCTGGCTGCCCTTCGGCCTTGCCACTGGGCAAAGGAGGAACTGTAATGTTTGTAAAAACCCTTTAATGTGCTATGTAATTGCTCTGGCAGCACCTCCCATCGTTACTCACGCCAATAAAGCACCTTGGAGCTGGCATGTCAGAGTGGGAGAGCAAGAACCACACACCCTCCTCCATTAATCTTTCCTTTCTTTTCTATCTTGGTTCATCTTCTTGCTTTTTTTTTTCTTTCCGTCCGCAGCATCCTCATCTCCTAGGATTGCTGTGTAACGTCTGCCAGATGCTGAAGTGGTGGTCACTATTGTATTCCGTTTTTTAAGGTGGTCTGTCATAACGTTTTTAGCATTCAATCAGACATTATTGTGAGGTTTTGTTCCTAAAAAAATCTGATATACTGGCCCCCAAACACATTTTTTTCTCTAAAAAATAGACAGTTTTATGTCTTCCACAGCTCCCTTACCACATGGGGTCCCCCAGGGCTCAATCCTTGCCCCAATCTTATTTGCGCTTTACCTTCTCCCCCTTGGTTCTATTTTTAGGAAGTACGATATTGCATTTCATTTTTATGCCGATGATTGCCAGATTTATTTTCCCATGGCACAAAATAACACGGTTCAACGTCTTATTGACTGCCTGCACGACATCAAAGCCTGGCTTTCAGCTAACTTCCTGAGCCTAAATGAAGACAAAACAGAAGTTATGTTGTTCGGTCTAAGTCGCTCCCCCTCCCTCAACGTTGACCTCGGCACTCTGACCCCGTATCTCAGCGACTGTGTCACAAACCTGGGGGTAAAGTTCGACTCAGATTTTAATTACACCAAATAGCGAAAGTGAAACCGCTTCTATCAGGACATGATCTCGAGAAATTAATCCACGCCTTTATCTCGACTCGTTTAGACTACTGCAATGCCCTGTATGTAGGCATTAGCCCGCCTGCAGAACTCTGCTGCTCGTCTGCTAACACAGACCCGCAGACGTGAGCACATCACCCCTATATTAGCGTCCCTTCACTGGCTCCCTGTGCGTTACAGAATCAATTTTAAACTCCTTTTATTCGTTTTTAAATGTCTAAACAACCTCGCGCCAACATATCTCTCCGACCTCCTTCAGCCTTACTGCCCCACCCGATCCCTAAGATCAGCCGATCAGCTGCTACTGACGGTCCCGGACACAAGGCTGAAGCTTAGAGGTGACAGAGCTTTCGCCGCTGCTGCTCCCAAGCTCTGGAACGACCTACCTCTGAGTGTTAGACAAGCCTCCTCTCTTCCTGTTTTAAAATCTCTCTTAAAAACATACTTTTATTCCATGGCTTTTAACACTGAGTGATACCCATCCTGCAATGGCACCCCATAATACACCTGCTGTGAACCTGTTTTGATGTTTTTATGTTTTTATATTTTATTTATTTATTTTTTTATCGTGTTCTGTTTGTGTTGTGTTGTTTGCTCGGTTCTCGTATTATTTTTAACCTGCCCATTGTACAGCACTTTGGCTACCCCCGTGGTAAATTTTAAATGTGCTTTATAAATAAAGTTGATTTGATTTGATTTGATTTAAATTTGCACCCCCCCCCCCCCCCCCCCCCCCCCCCGAGTCAAAATAATTGAAAGCGAAAAAACTACAAAAGATTTCTGCGGGGCTGGGGGGGCGAATGCCCAGTCAGCGTGAGGGGGCGTGGTGGGGAGAGGTTCGTTTGCATCGAACAACTCCACCTTTCAGAACGATTCGTTTTAAAAGGGAGAAACAAGTGGCTTGAAAATTTGTCTTTAAAACAAAATCTATATGCAAATGGTTCCATTTTATGTCGACCACAAGAAAGTGTTTAAAAATGTAGAAAAACAATCATGGGATGTTAATGTTTACAAACTCTGGGAATAGTTTGTTGGACACAGGAGGACGTTGAGGGCAAATACGTAGCAGATAGTAGTTTTTGTATTTGTTTGGATATTTTTGCACGCAAATTTGTTTTTCCGTTCGCGTTTTACTTTTGTTATTGTACGCAGAAGTGGCACCGTTGTAGCGGCAGCTGGTTGCATCAGCTCAGTACTCTTTTATTGACTTCCGTGTCCTTTGTGTTCCTTTCTTGTTTTCATGTGTTTTTACTTAATTTTTTGGTAGACTTTTTGAATCTGCCCAGCAGCCGCATAAGTTCCCCATTGTGAGATAAAATATTAACGTCTATCCTATCAAAGTCCCCGTTGTGTACTATTGACTTTGTTTTGCTCAAACAATTATATGTAATAAAAGAGAATAAGGAACGTGTTTAAACATTGTGTTAATACCGTTAAGCTGTCAATAGCACTCAGCACAGAGGAATTGAAACATTTACAGTTAATACATGTAATCGGCCTAATACGATCTCGCTCATGGACGATACAGATGCCATAAAACCATGAACAGGATATATCTATCCGATACATGTTATCTAGGCCTACTGAAATGCGATTTTCTTATTCAAACGGGGATAGCAGGTCCATGCTATGTGTCATACTTGATCATTTCGCGATATTGCCATATTTTTGCTGAAAGGATTTAGTAGAGAACATTGACGATAAAGTTCGCAACTTTTGGTCGCTGATAAAAAAAGCCTTGCCTGTACCGGAAGTAGCAGACGATATGGACATGACGTCACCGGTTGTGGAGCTCCTCACATCTGCACATTGTTTACAATCATGAGAGCGATTCAGACCGAGAAAGCGGCGATTTCCCCATTAATTTGAGCGAGGGTGAAAGATTTGTGGATGAGGAAAGTGAGAGTGAAGGACTAGAGGGCATGCCACAAATTATACCCCGCATAACAAACACCTCCCCCCTCCCGTCCATACAACCCGCCAATACAAATCAAACACCCGCACAACACACTCAATCCCACAGCCCAAAGAACCGTTCACCTCCGCAAAGTTCATACAGCACATATATTTCCCCAAAGTTACGTACGTGACATGCACATAGCGGCACGCACGTACGGGCAAGCGATCAAATGTTTGGAAGCCGCAGCTGCGTACTCACGGTACCGCGTCTGCGTATCCAACTCAAAGTCCTCCTGGTAAGAGTCTCTGTTGTCCCAGTTCTCCACAGGCCAATGGCAAAGCTTGACTGTCATCTTTCGGGAATGTAAACGATGAAACACCGGCTACGTGTTTGTGTTGCTGCAGCCGGCCGCTAATACACCGCTTCCCACCTACAGCTTTCTTCTTTGCTGTCTCCATTGTTCATTGAACAAATTGCAAAAGATTCACCAACACAGATGTCTAGAATACTGTGGGATTTTGCGATGAAAACAGAGCTTTTTTGTATTGTTTTCAATGGGGTACCGATACTTCTGTTTCACTGGCTACGTCACGCGTATACGTCCTCATACATAGACGTTTTCAACCGGAAGTTTAGCGGGAAATTTAAAATTGTACTTTATTAGTTAACCCGGCCGTATTGGCATGTGTTTTAATGTTAAGATTTCATCATTGATATATAAACTATCAGACTGCGTGGTCGCTAGTAGTGGCTTTCAGTAGGCCTTTAAGGATGTATTTTAAATGTACAAACCCCAAAACCAGTGAAGTCGGCACTTGTCAGACCACAAAACACTTTTCCACTTTTGCATCAGTCCATCTTAGATGAGCTCGGGCCCAGCTAAGCCGGCTGCCTTTCTGGGTGTTGTTGATAAATGGGTTTCGCTTTGCATAGTAGAGTTTTAACTTGCACTTACAGATGTAGCGACCAACTGTAGTTACGAACAGTTGTTTTCTGAAGTGTTTCTGAGCCCATGTGGTGATATCCTTTACACACTGATGTCGCTTTTTCATGCAGTACCGCCTGAGGGATCCAAGGTCCGTAATATCATCGCTTACGTGCGGGGATTCCTCCAGATTATCTGAATCTTTTTAATGGTGAAATCCTTAAATTCCTTCCAACAGCTGGTTGAGAAATGTTGTTCTTAAACTGTTCGACAATTTGCTCACGCATTTGTTGACAAATTGGTGACCCTCGCCCCATCCTTGTTTGTGAACGACTGAGCATTTCATGGAAGCTGCTTTTATACCAATCCACTCAATCCAATCCACTTTATTTATATAGCACATTTACACAACAAGAATGTTTCCAAAGTGCTGCACAGCCATGTTAAAAACAATATTAAAAACAATATTAAAAACAATATTATGCTACACCAATGACTGAATAAAAACAAAGAATAAATTAATAGAAAACCAATACAGAGACAATATAAAAAATAAATATGATTAAAAGCGATTTTTAAAGGGTAAAACCAATTAAAACAGTAAAATAGACATCAAAATGTATAAAAAAACACACAGGACAACAGAGGACAGAAGACCAAATCATGGCACCCACCTGTTCCCAAATCGTTAGTTCACCTGTGGGATGTTCCAAATAAGTGTTTGATTAGAATCCCTCAGCTTTCTCAGTCTTTTTTGCCACTTGTGCCAGCTTTTTTTGAAACATGTTACAGGCATCAAATTCTAAATGAGCAAATATTTGCAAAAAACAACACATTTTGCCAGTTCGAACGTTAAATATCTTGTCTTTGCAGTCTAGTCAATTGAATATAGGTTGAAAAGGATTAGCAAATTTTTATTTACCATTTCCACAACGTGCCAACTTCACCGGTTTCGGGTGTTGTGGATCCAAGTCCTCTTTAAGCCTGAGTAAATGAGGATACATAAACGTGTCAGCCGAGTGATTCATTTCGCTTAAAGAAAATATTGTCATATTCAAATGTTTGTTCACGCTCAACTTCCATGTGCAATAAACACCAATTCCTTGCAGACGTTTGGCCACTCAAACGGATGAGAACCCTTCATTGTGTGCCTCTCACCCTCTGCCATTTTATATTTTTGTTTTTTTTACAGTAAAAGTCATTCCTCTGCCCCGGTTGAATCCTCATTTGTAAGACAAATATTATAACAAATTAAGGAGCAAAACAATGGGTGGGTGCCGGTCTGACGTCAGCCTGCATTTCATTAGACGTCGCCGGGCTAACACTTTCCATATGGAGAGGCCTGCAGGGTAGCCCCCTGCTAACCATGCAGCCTAACATGGGTAGGCCCTCTTGCTTTTTGTCATCTTCACCTTGGTACGCTCACCTCTTCCTGTCCCGCTCTAATCGTTGCTCCATTCATGCACAGGTGAGGCCTGCGCGAATCCTTTCGGACCGAACCGCGGACGACACCTCCGCTGGGCGCCGAAACACGGACGACACCTCCGCTGGGCGCCGACGACGTGAGTGACGGTAATATCCGAGAGGTGACAGTTGGAGGGAAAAGCTAAGTGGCGAATTATAACTCATGACAGGACTCTGGATGTGGATTGTTGTGTTGTATTGCCGCGTCAGGCGTGTGGGAGAAGTGGCAGGGCCTCGCGTGTGTTTCCTGCGGTGGAAACAAGGAGTATGATGGCTCAGTGGAATATGACAGAACAGGAAGACAGTCTGAAAATAGTCAACAAATGAGCGTGAACTCACACGGACTCGAGCGTGGAATTCCGACATGTGAGCAACGTCTGTGCGTGCTTCTCCCGGGCGAACGCATCTTTGCAAGCATGTGGGGCTTTTTATGGGCCATGCGGTGTGATGTATACGGTTCACAGTGCACATCAATAAGAGTTGGTAACCGTCCTTCTTCGCTGCTCCGTTCCCTCTTTCCTCTCCCTCTGGTGTACAGCTGTGATCCTGTTCCAGGCCGGGGCAAATTAAGGCCCGGGAGCCGCATGCGGCCCGTTAAGCTTTTCAATCTGGCCCGCCGGACATTACCAAATACTTTTTTTTTAGATCTTTAAGATAGAAACTGTAGCTGCCGTTATGATGTGCAGTGATGTTTTCAAATGACCGTAAGTCTTGAAATATACAAAGTATTTCAATGGTTGGAATCCGCGATTTCTGAACTGAATCGCAAGATGGATCACATCATGGAGAAGCTTGCTGAAAAGGAGAAATTGAATATGAGGGCCAGCATGGACGGATAGAACAGACAAGTCATTGTAATGTCTGCTCGCGGAAAACAAACATCCTAATCTACGATTTGACTCCCTCGAATGGCTTTGAGGCTGCGAACAACAGGAACAGACTGTTCTGAAAACACCCCTGAGGACACCTCAATGATGGATGCTTTTGTCCTCCCTCCCTCCTCAACGACACCTGGAGTTGAACTTTTGCTTGCATGCGGAACGGCCCCAGCTTAAGAACATTACATCATCACACCCAAGACAATGGGCACATACACACCCCCCTCCCTCCCCCACCCCACGCCTTCACCACCGCTTGTTTCCCCTCAAGGTGATGGACGGCTGGCAGCGCTTCATAGCAGCAGTCGACCTCCAGGGTCCCAACTCCCCACCCCTCTGTTGCGAGTTGTCGTGATTATTGATTGGTTAATTGATTGAGACTTTTATTAGTAGGTTGCACAGTGAAGTACATATTCCGTACAATTGACCACTAAATGGTAACACCCGAATCGGGGGGGGGTGGGGGGGGGGGTAGGATATGGACAGCAAGTAGTGGACATAGAGAGAGAGAGAGAGAGAGAGAGAGAGAGAGAGAGAGAGAGAGAGAGAGAGAGAGAGAGAGAGAGAGAGAGAGAGAGAGAGAGAGAGAGAGATAGATCAGAAGGCATAAGAAAAAGTATCTGCATTTGATTGTTTACATTTGATTATTAGCAATCCGAGGAGGGTGTTAGTTTAGGGTTGTAGCTGCCTGGAGGTGAACTTTCATTGCGGTTTTGAAGGAGGATAGAGATGCCCTTTCTTTTATACCTGTTGGGAGCGCATTCCACATTGATGTGGCATAGAAAGAGAATGAGTTAAGACCTTTGTTAGTTCGGAATCTGGGTTTAACGTGGTTAGTGGAGCTCCCCCTGGTGTTGTGGTTATGGCGGTCATTTACGTTAAGGAAGTAGTTTGACATGTACTTCGGTATCAGGGAGGTGTAGTGGATTTTATAGACTAGGCTCAGTGCAAGTTGTTTAACCCTGTCCTCCACCTTGAGCCAGCCCACTTTGGAGAAGTGGGTAGGAGTGAGGTGGGATCTGGGGTGGAGGTCTAGAAGTAACCTGACTAGCTTAAATGTAACATGTTTATGTGTGCATGGCATGGAGGTTTTTTCCCCACTCCAGACTAGACCCCCTTAGGAGCCCAGTCTAGATTGTATTTTTTTACTCATCTTCTTCCCCAGCGTTTTACCCTTTTCTTATCTTTTACGGGGCGCCTTTGGCGACCCATCAGCGTTCCTGTTCTGTAACACTGTACACCGTTTGTTTGTCTAATCTTGAATGGGTTTGTGCTGAAAACATAGTTTCGTTGTACTTGTGCAATGACAATAAAGTCCTATTCTATCCTATCCTTTTGCATGATATACTAGTTAATATGGTAATCTAATTAGTTACTATGGTAATCTAAGGCCCCTTCTACACTAAGCCGGCTAAGGTTCATTCATTCATTCATTCATTTTCTACCGCTTGTCCCTTTCGGGGTAGCGGGGGTTGCTGGAGCCTATCTCAGCTGCATTCGGGCGGAAGGCGGGTTACACCCTGGACAAGTCGCCACCTCATCACAGGGCCAACACAGATAGACAGACAACATTCACACACTAGGGCCAATTTAGTGTTGCCAATCAACTTATCCCCAGGTGCATGTCTTTGGAGGTGGGCGGAAGCCGGAGTACCCGGAGGGAACCCACACAGTCATGGGGAGAACATGCAAACTCCACACAGAAAGATCCCCAGCCCGGGATTGAACTCAGGACTACTCAGGACCTTCGTATTGTGAGAAAGATGCACTAACCCCTGTTCCACCGTTATCCAGGGTAAATCCCACCTAACCTTATCCACACACACACACAATGGTCGTTTAAGACCCCCTACCCCGTGTCCGTCAGCCGGCGCAACGCGACCTAGTACGCATGCTCGGAAAATGCGCACGTCCTAGTCACCTCCAGTGTTGCTTTGTGTGCAAGTTCTTAAATGTAACTTATCTGAACAATATCCAGTGTTGTGGTATTTCAATGAACTGGAATCCAGTGTGCTGTGGGGCACTATTGTAGTCAATCACACCTGAGACATCATACATTAATCACAACTTTATTAGACACGTAAACAATGTGATAAAGAACATTTGACAACAATCAATCTAGGGATCTAGATATCTGGTCAGGACACTCCTCACTCTTTTGCCTTCACCTTCATTGTCCATTCCTTTTTGGAGGGGGAGTTGCACAGGTCCGGTGGCCACGGATGAAGTGCTGGTTGTCCAGAGTCGGGACCCGGGATGGACCGCTAGCCTGTGCATCGGTTGGGGACATCTCTACGCTGCTGACCCGTCTCCGCTCGGGATGGTTCCTGCTGGCCCCACTATGGACTGGACTTTCGCTGATGTGTTGGATCCACTGTGGACTGGACTTTCACAATATTATGTCGGACCCACTCGACATCCATTGCTTTCGGTCTCCCCTAGGGGGGGGTTTCCCACATATGCGGTCCTCTCCAAGGTTTCTCATAGTCATTCACATTGACGTCCCACTGGGGTGAGTTTTCCTTGCCCGTATGTGGGCTCTGTACCGAGGATGTTGTTGTGGCTTGTACAGCCCTTTGAGACACTTGTGATTTAGGGCTATATAAATAAACATTGATTGATTGATTGATTTATATACTCTGGACCTAGACGTTGAGTCCGCGGCATACATGGCGGACAATAACTGATACAGTCTGCTTTGCCAGTCCAAAAGCATTTGCCGTTTCCCGTAGTCTTCCCTCGTCGGCCAGGTAATACAAAGCACACGTTACCTTTTTTTATCACATCCACGGGAGCTCACATTCTAGTTGTCTCTCCTTCCACAAATGGACAAAGTTTTTCGGTAAGTAGAATCACAGCTGACCTGGACGTTGGAACATTCTCTTGCCGTCTGAGAAGTGTTGTATCCCAAATAGCTGCAATCGCCTTCTCAAGCATCTGTACATGTAGAAGAAGGAGAAACACGAGCATGTCTGGATGACTCGCCTCCATATTTCCAGTGGTTACCTCCGAGTTACGAAACCGCTTTATTACGAAGCTGGCTGTGGCGCATTCTTTCTGACGTCACTTCCTGTACGGGGCGCGGTCTTTCTGGCGTCACTTCCTCCCCGAACTCAGTTTGTAGACATCAGTGTTTAAAGGATATCACCACATGGGCTCAGGAACTCTTCAGAAAACCACTGTCAGTAACTATAGTTTGTCGCTACATCTGTAAGTGCAAGTTAAAACTCTACTATGCAAAGCCAAAGCCATTTATCAACAACACCCAGAAACGCCGCCGGCTTAGCTGGGCCCCAGCTCATCTAAGATGGACTGATGCAAAAGTGGAAAAGTGTTTTGTGGTCTGACGAGTTCACATTACAGATTTTTTTTAGAAAATGTGGACGTCGTGTCCTCCGGACCAAAGAGGAAAAGAACCGTCCGGATTATTATAGGCGCAATGAGTCCATACAAAGCTAAGAGCCGGAGATTCAAGAAATAGACGGCGCACTTACCCGTGTAAAAAATTATTCAAGTAGGGGAACTTTAAACAATGATTTATTGTGGCCGAAACGGGGCTTAGGCTAAATAATTATATGTTTAATGAGTTATCCGGCTTAATGTAGACAGCGTCTAAGTCACAGCAGCTGAGACGAGGCACCAAGCAGTGTGGGTGGGGAGCGTTTCCACAGAGTGTGTACAGAAATGCGGGTGTCAGGGACAGACGTGGAAGGAGATTTTTACAACAAAGCTCTAAAGCTTAGTGATATATCAGATATATCAGATCGTAGGTGGGGTTTTTTCCCCCCTTGTGTTCATATTTCACCGTGTTTGTTGCATTTCGCTTGATTGTAAAATATGTCGATCGAGAGGGGGTGTGACGTTCATATTTTGTCAATATTCAGTGTTTTACCCTTCATAGTTAATATTGTAAATCCCACATTCTTTATTTACATGTACATTCCTATTCAGTAAAAAAAAATAGAATCCCATTCCGGTTTTTCAGGCGGTCTGTCAAAACGTTTTTAGCATTCAATCAGACATTATTGTGAGTAGGCATGTCCGATAATATCCGATAAATATTTTAAAATGTAATTTCGGTAATTATCGGTATCGGTTTCAAAATTATCAGTATCGGTTTCAAAAAGTAAAATGTTTTACTTTTTAAAACGCCACTGTGTACACGGACGTAGGGAGAAGTACAGAGCGCCAATAAACCTTAAAGGCACTGCCTTTGCGTGCCGGCCCAGTCACATTATATCTACTACTTTTCACACACACAAGTGAATGCAAGGCATACTTGGTCAACAGCCATACAGGTCACACTGAGGGTCCCGTATAAACAACTTTAACACTTTTACAAATATGCGCCACACTGTGAACCCACACCAAACAAGAATGACAAACACATATTGGGAGAACATCCGCACCGTAACACAACATAAACACAACACAACAAATACCCAGAACTCTACCGGGACGCTACAATATACACCCCCCGCTACCCCCTACCAATAACCCCGCCCACCTCAACCTCCTCATGCTCTCTCAGGGAGAGCATGTCCCAAGCTGCTTTTTTGAGGCATGTTGAAAAAAATAATGCACTTTGTGACTTCAATAATAAATATGGCAGTGCCATGTTGGCATTTTTTTTTCCATAACTTGAGTTGATTTATTTTGGAAAACCTTGTTACATTGTTTAATGCATCCAGCGGGGCATCACAACAAAATTAGGCATAATATTGTGTTAATTCCACGACTGTATATATCGGTATCGCTTGATATCGGAATCGGTAATTAAGAGTTGGACAAAGGCAAGACAGCCATTATCCGACATCTCTAATTGTGAGGTTTTGTATTAGTGTTCCTAAAAATCAGCTCCCGGACACATTTTTTTCTCTAAATTTGGCCCCCCAAGTCAAAATATTGGCCCAGGCCTGTCCTATTCTACAAACCCCGTTTCCATATGAGTTGGGAAATGGTGTTAGATGTAAATATAAACGGAATACAATGATTTGCAAATCCTTTTCAAGCCATATTCAGTTGAATATGCTACAAAGACAACATATTTGATGTTCAAACTGATAATTATTATTTTTTTGCAAATACTCATTAACTTTAGAATTTGATGGCAGCAACACGTGACAAAGAAGTTGGGAAAGGTGGCAATAAATACTGATAAAGTTGAGGAATGCTCATCAAACACTTATTTGGAACATCCCACAGGTGTGCAGGCTAATTGGGAACAGGTGGGTGCCACGATTGGGTATAAAAGTAGATTCCATGAAATGCTCAGTCATTCACAAACAAGGATGGGGCGAGGGTCACCACTTTGTCAACAAATGCCTGAGCAAATTGTTGAACAGTTTAAGAAAAACCTTTCTCAAGCAGCTATTGCAAGGAATTTAGGGATTTCACCATCTACGCTCCGTAATATCATCAAAGGGTTGAGAGAATCTGGAGAAATCACTGCACGTAAGCAGCTAAGCCCGTGACCTTCCATCCCTCAGGCTGTACTGCATCAACAAGCCACATCAGTGTGTAAAGGATATCACCACATGGGCTCAGGAACACTTCAGAAACCCACTGTCAGTAACTACAGTCGGTCGCTACATCTGTAAGTGCAAGTTAATACTCTCCTATGCAAGGCGAAAACCGTTTATCAACAACACCCAGAAACGCCGTCGGCTTCGCTGGGCCTGAGCTCATCTAAGATGGACTGATACAAAGTGGAAAAGTGTTCTGTGGTCTGACGAGTCCACATTTTAAATTGTTTTTGGAAACTGTGGACGTCGTGTCCTCCGGACCAAAGAGGAAAAGAACCATCCGGATTGTTATAGGCGCAAAGTGTAAAAGCCAGCATGTGTGATGGTATGGGGGTGTATTAGTGCCCAAGACATGGGTAACTTACACATCTGTGAAGGCGCCATTAATGCTGAAAGGTACATACAGCTTTTGGAGCAACATATGTTGCCATCCAAGCAACGTTACCATGGACGCCCCTGCTTATTTCAGCAAGACAATGCTAAGCCACGTGTTACATCAACGTGGCTTCGTAGTAAAAGAGTGCGGGTACTAGACTGGCCTGCCTGTAGTCCAGACCTGTCTCCCATTGAAAATGTGTGGCACCTAAAATAGCAGAAGGGAGACCCCCGGACTGTTGAACAACTTAAGCTGTACATCAAGCAAGAATGGGAAAGAATTCCACTTCAAAAATGTGTCTCCTCAGTTCCCAAACCTTTACTGAGTGTTGTTAAAAGGAAAGGCCATGTAGCACAGTGGTGAACATGCCCTTTCCCAACTACTTTGGCACGTGTTGTAGCCATGAAATTCCAAGTTAAATATTAAAGTTTATGAGTTTGAACATCAAATATGTTGTCTTTGTAGCATATTCAACTGAATATGGCTTGAAAAGGATTTGCAAATCATTGTATTCTGTTTATATTTACATCTAACACCATTTCCCAACTCATATGGAAACAGGGTTTGTATTTGACTACGTAAACATCAACGACTCAACGCCGCACATGCCCATGAATTATGAATTTGGAGAAAAGTGGGCATAAACCCGAGCATAAACACGGCGGTGACGGGAGGTCATGGGTTCAGTCCCACTTTCCCCTCATGCCACCACTGAGGTGCCTTTGTAGAAGCGCAGATCCCTTCCTGAATAAATACTTTTCGGGGGGCGGGGGCGGGGGGGAAAGCTTGAGCCGCCTCACCCCGGAGTTGACGTGCCTCCGTCATACTTGGAGAGCGCCGGTTCCTCCGATGTGAAGACCGCTGTTTGGTCCCTGGGTCTTCGCCACGGATCAAACTCCAGCTGCTGTTGACGTCCATCCATAGCTCGCTTATGTTGATGCTTGCTGACGTCGCTCGCCTTTCAGAGCGAGGCGCCGGGCGAGGAGAAAGCGGCATTCCTGAGCACGGTGGAACCTCCAAAGTCAAACATAATCCACTCCGGAGCGCTGGTAATTCTCCATTTCGATTTTTTTCCCCCCATTACATATGTAAATGAAAATAATCAGTTACACATTCAAAACTGTTGCCGTGACAAAATCTGGCGGTGTCTTAAGTGGCTGTGTAGCATTCTTAACTGTCACACAATACGCGCGTAAAAATGAGTGATTACGCTCAAGAACAAATACTTTGATGCGCCATGACACAGTGAGGACATTCCTGACTGGCATACAAGTGTATAAAGAAGCCAACCGCGGACAAACAGCAAACACATGCAGGGCAAGGATGGCTGCCTGGGAGTTTAGTCTAAATCACAATACATTTGATCCTTCTTTTATTAGTCATGATTGTCGACCTTTTGTCACTTTAGCCATTTTGTACTCAGCAGCTGTCATTACCTGGACTATGGGGGGTTTGTTTTCCTGAGATGCAAGAATAGTTGGAGTGGACTACATCATTTATTTTAACACTAACAAAAGGACACAAGGTGGAAGTACAAACTTGGCTTTGAAAACAAGAAACTAGCACTTGGGCAAAAGCTAAGGACCAGTGTTGTTTTTGACAACCATCTTACATTTAGTCTTAGTCTTTTGGACTGAAATGCTTATTAGTTTTAGTCACATTTTAGTCACTTTTATATGTGATAGTTTTAGTCCTGTTTTAGTCGACGAAAACTCAAAAGGGTTTTAGTCTAGTTTTAGTCGATGAAAAGTCAAAAAGGTTTTAGTCTAGTTTTAGTCCAAAAAAATAAAAATAAAAAGTATAATATAAGTATATAAGTATAGTCTTTTAACAAATTAATGTAGGTCAATAAGTATTGGAGATTGCTGTTGGGCAGTGTCACACATAAGTTGTGAAAATAGCAGCAGATCTATAAGCTTGCAGATCTGCTATTTTCACAAATAATAACAATAAAGGAATGGTTTTAGAGCAGGGGTCACCAACGCGGTGCCCGCGGGCACCAGGTGGCCCGTAAGGACCAGATGAGTAGCCCGCTGGCCTGTTCTAAAAATAGCTCAAATAGCAGCACTTACCAGTGAGCTGCCTCTATTTTTTAAATTGTATTTATTTACTAGCAAGCTGGTCTCGCTTTGCCCGACATTTTTAATTCTAAGAGAGACAAAACTCAAATAGAATTTGAAAATCCAAGAAAATATTTTAAAGACTTCGTCTTCACTTGTTTGAATAAATTCATTATTTTTTTTACTTTGCTTCTTATAACTTTCAGAAAGACAATTTTAGAGAAAAAAATACAACCTTAAAAATGATTTTAGGATTTTTAAACACATATACCTTTTTACCTTTTAAATTCCTTCCTCTTCTTTCCTGACAATTTAAATCAATGTTCGAGTAATTATTATTTTTTTATTGTAAAGAATAATAAATACATTTTAATTTAATTCTTCATTTTAGCTTCTGTTTTTTCGACGAAGAATATTTGTGAAATATTTCTTCAAACTTATTATGATTAAAATTCAAAAAAACTATTCTGGCAAATCTAGAAAATCTGTAGAATCAAATTTAAATCTTATTTCAAAGTCTTTTGAATTCCTTTTAACATTTTTGTTCTGGAAAATCTAGAAGAAATAATGATTTGTCTTTGTTAGAAATATAGCTTGGTCCAATTTGTTATATATTCTAACAAAGTGCAGATTGGATTTTAACCTATTTAAAACATGTCATCAAAATTCTAAAATGAATCTTAATCATGAAAAATTACTAATGATGTTCCGTAAATTATTTTTCTTAATTTTTTCAAAAAGATTCGAATTAGCTAGTTTTTCTCTTCTTTTTTTCGGTTGAATTTTGAATTTTAAAGAGTCGAAATTGAAGATAAACTATGTTTCAAAATTGAATTGTCATTTTTTTTCGTGTTTTCTCCTCTTTTAAACCGTTCAATTAAGTGTAAATATCATTAATCATTAATAATAACATAGAGTTAAAGGTAAATTGAGCAAATTGGCTATTTCTGGCAATTTATTTAAGTGTGTATCAAACTGGTAGCCCTTTGCATTAATCACTACCCAAGAAGTAGCTCTTGCTTTCAAAAAGGTTGGCGACCCCTGTTTTAGACATATAAGGTTTCCACCCAACAGCAAATTTCTGATCCAAGGATTGTGTATTACACACAGATAAAGTGGTAACAGTGGAATCAAAGTTCATTACTCCAAAAAAGCCAAAAAACAAAAACATTCTACTTCAGCAATTGTGGCTTTATTTCTCAGAATGTGTTAAAGTACAATGAACATAAACATGCCCAAAATATGAGTGATGGATGAGGAACACATGCTCAACTTGGCCCTGTCTGCCAGTGCAATTACAACAGATATCATCTCTTTCTTTTGTGCAAACCATGTAATAAAATAATCAATTCATTCCTGATTCCTTAATGGGGCTGCACAACGTCACTTGTGGCTTTGAGGCTAAAGCTAGCAGACTCTACGTATAACAGTAACTGGACCTGTTTAACATATCAAGTTACGTGCTGACAGAACGTACTCACAAAGAGATAACCACACCGTCACTGAATGTAAACATGGCTAAACATGCTGCTAAATTTACACACACATAATGAATTGACGTTAGCGTAACAAAAGCTAACTTTAGCCTGAAGTTAGCAGCCCATTTGCGCCAGGAGTATGTGGAAAACGTACTAATGTATCAGTTTAATATGACATTTATCGATTATGTTAACAGCATTTGTAACTTACCTTCGAAAAAATATCCTTGTGGCGAGCCTTAAGGTTGGTCGTATTTTTTCCGCATATTTTGTGGCCACATTTGTCACCGTCTTCCTTCACAATACACTCTGTTTTATTATCTGCGTGGTTATATTTAAAATACACCCGTATGTCGTCTCTACGTTTGCGACCACCGAGCCCCCGTGTTGAAACTGCCGCCGCCATCACGATCCATTGCGTGACGAGTAACAACAGTCTGACGTGTTGAGTACGTTGTGCGCTGCACACCAGTTGGTGGGCGTGGTTTTAATTGACGCACACAATAAACAGAAATGTCATGCATTTTAAACGTCTGACAGATTACCCACTAACATTTTCGTCCGTTCTCGTCTCGTCAACGAAAACTCACACACGTCTCGTCATGTTTTCGTCATCAGAGAGACGCGTTTGTCTCGTCGCCGTCTCGTTATCGTCACGAAAAAAAGTGGCGTCAACGAAATGATTTCGTCATCGTCATCGTTGACGAAAACAACACTGTAGTGGACATGAAAACGAAAACACTTACTGTGACATGAAAATAGACAAAACTCACTTAGCATGGAACTTTGGTAGCATGGGTAACATGAGTAGCAGAAGTCATCAGAGTTAAACACGGGTAACGGAGTTAAATGTCGCCAGGCCGACCAACAGAAAAAGACAGGCTTAAAGGCCTACTGAAAGCCACTACTAGCGACCACGCAGTCTGATAGTTTATATATCAATGATGAAATCTTAACATTGCAATTTTAAATTTCCCGCTAAACTTCCGGTTTAAAACGTCTTTGGATGATGACGTATGCGCGTGACGTAGCCAGTGAAACAGAAGTATCGGTACCCCAATGAATACAATACAAAATAGCTCTGTTTTCATCTCATAATTCCACAGTATTCTGGACATCTGTGTTGGTGAATCTTTTGCAATTTGTTTAAAGAACAATGGAGACTGCAAAGAAGAAAGTTGTAGGTGGGATCGGTGTATTAGCGGCTGGCTGTAGCAACACAACAGGAGGACTTACTTGGATAGCAGACGCGCTAGCCGACGCTAGCCGCCAACCGCACGGATGATCGGGTGAAGTCCTTCGTCGCGCTGTCGATCGCGGGAACGCAGGTGAGCACGGGTGTTGATGAGCAGATGAGGGCTGGCTGGCGTAGGTGGAGCGCTAATGTTTTTAGCATAGCTCTGTGAGGTCCCGTTGCTAAGTTAGCTTCAATGGCGTCGTTAGCAACAACATTGTTAAGCTTTGCCAGGCTGAGAATTATTAACCGTGTAGTTACATGTCCATGGTTTAATAGTATTGTTGATCTTCTGTCTATCCTTCCAGTCAGGGATTTATTTAGTTTGTTTCTATCTGCATTTGAGCCAGATGCTATCACGTTAGCTCAGTAGCTAAAGAGCTTCGCCGATGTATTGTCGTGGAGATAAAAGTCACTGTGAATGTCCATTTCGCGTTCTCGACTCTCATTTTCAAGAGGATATAGTATCCCAGGTGGTTTAAAATACAAATCTGTGATCCACAATAGAAAAAGGAGAGAGTGTGGAATCCAATGAGCCAGCTTGTACCTAAGTTACGGTCAGAGCGAAAAAAGATATGTCTTGCACTGCATTCTAGTCCGTCACTCTAACGTTCCTCATCCACAAATCTTTCATCCTCGCTCAAATTAATGGGGTAATCGTCGCTTTGTCGCTCCAAATGTCTCTCGCTCCATTGTAAACAAAGGGAAATTGTGAGGAATATTACCTCCTGTGACGTCACGCTACTTCCGCTACAGGCAAGGCTTTTTTATCAAAAGTTGCGAACTTTATTGTCGATTTTCTCTACTAAATCCTTTCAGCAAAAATATGGCAATATGGCGAAATGATCAAGTATGACACATAGAATTGATCTGCTATTCCCGTTTAAATAAAAAAAATTCATTTCAGTAGGCCTTTAAGCCTGCCTTTGTCGGTCAGTCGGCCTGGCGTCATTGTTTGCTTCATGCTACCTGCTACGTAAGTTGTTTGTTTCATGCCAAAGTTACGTGGTTATTTCTTGTCCATAGTCCATGCTAAATAGTAGCATTAGCTTCGAGTGCGACTTGTTTTCCGTTTTTTTTGTACAACGTTGATATTTTGAGGAATAAATCATGTTCCGACCTGCACGCCATGTCCGGAGTGGTCCGTCTGCATTTCGGGAGAACGAACCCCGCAGTAAGCTGCGAAAACCCCGTGGTGACAGAACGACGCCAGGCCGACTGACCGGCAAAGGCAGGCTTAAATAATGCCTCTGATTAGTGCTCGGGAAGCAGGTGAGCGGGCGAAATAATAAGTAACCATAGTAACTAAAACAAACAAGGGTGCACAAAAACAGGAACTATGGAGTCCAAAACTACAAACCCCGTTTCCATATAATAATGAGTCCATAAAGCCACAATCTAGCGATCCCAATCATGGAATTAGCAAGAAAACATCTTAAATCACCTTTATTTGAAGGTTTTGTACGAGGTATGTCTTCAGAAATGAGTCCTTTGTGTTAAAATTCCTTGAGAAAATCAAGTGTTTTCAACGCTCACTCGCGGCAATAAGGGGGAATCCCCCTAGCCATATTTGCTATCATTGTGACGCCAAGTTGACCTACTTTCTAAAAATGAGCATGGAATTCCCGATGACGCCATTCTGAACCAATAGAATTCGAGTTTTTAAACCTGTCCCGACGTAAACAAATCCGGCTTGTTGCTAAGCGGTCGCTGTGAGGCGTACTTGCCAACCCTCCCGTTTTTAGCGGGAGAATCCCGGTATTCAGCGCCTCTCCCGACAACCTCCCGGCAGAGATTTTCTCCCGACAAGCTCCCGGTATTCAGCCGGAGCTGGAGGCCACGCCCCCTCCAGCTCAATGCGGACCTGAGTGGGGACAGCCGTTCTCACGTCCGCTTTCCCACAATATAAATAGCTTGCCTGCCCGATGACGTCATAACATCTACGGCTTTTAGAGAGTAGAGTGCACAACAAGGTTCTTGGTTTCTTACGTGGGTTTATTGTTAGGCAGTTTCATTAACGTCCTCCCAGCGCGGTAACAACACACAACAACACACGTCACGTTTAGTCTACCGTAAAGCAGTTCGTCTGCCGTAAACAGCAATGTTGTGACACTCTTAAACAGGACAATACTGCCATCTACTGGATAGCCTGCAGAACACTGAAATTCAAGTATGTCTTTTATTTATATGTATAATAAAAATAAAAAAATATATATACATAGCTAGAATTCACTGAAAGTCAAGTATTTCATATATATATATATATATATATATATATATATATATATATATATATATATATATATATATATATATATATATATATATATATATATATATATATATATATATATATATATATATGAAATACTTGATTTGGTGAATTCTAGCTGTAAATATACTCTCCTCTTAACCACGCCCTTAGCCACGCCCCAACCACGCCCCCGCCCCAAACACGCCCCCCCCCCGAAACAATTGTGATCTATTTTGTGTCAGGGTTGTCCCTGACAGTTTGGCCAAATTTTAGTTTTCCTCTGCGTTTGTCTTGGTTTCCTGTTTTTAGTTCCTGTCAGCACTCTTATTTTGGTTATTTCCTGATGGTCTCCCTGAGTGCTTTCCCCCTTCAGCTGTGGCTGATTGGCACCTGGCCACACCTGGTGCCAATCAGCCAGCTGCTATGTAAACCTGTCCTGCCCTCCAGTCACTGCTGGATTATTGTAGTGTCTACTGGTCAATGTCACTTCTACCTGTAGCTTCTACCTGTCACTATTTGTCGTTGTAGCTCTGTCTACTTTTGTCCACTCCGCTCTAGTCATAGTTCCTTCGTGTCACAGTAAGTGTTTTTTTTTCTTGTCCACAGTTAGCCTTTGTGCTATTTTAGTTCATAGCCTAGTTTGTTCTCCGCCTTGTGCGCGCCTTATGTTTGTACCCTTTTGTTTGTTTTTTTGCCAAAGTATTTAATTAAATCCTGTTTTCTCGCACTATGCCTGCCATCATCTCTGCATCTTGGGGTTCGTCACCAACAAACTCTGACATTTTGTGCTGTGGACGTGTGTTCACCTAGCTTCACGTATTGTTTCCCGTTAGTTAAGTAGCTTCCGACCCAGTTCAAGACCAACCCTCTGATGCCTTACTTACCGTTCTATTTTTTTAAATCAAGATAGCGAGATTAGGTGTGTCAAATGCTTCTGTTAAGTCCACAGTGTTTACAACCAATCGCATTAGCATTTTATTACAATATTTCGATTAATGTCATTGACGTTGAGATTTTAGCTCTGCGTCCGTGAATTGATTAACGTGGACCCCGACTTAAAGGCCTACTGAAATGAATTTTTTTTATTTAAACGGGGATAGCAGATCTATTCTATGTGTCATACTTGATCATTTCGCGATATTGCCATATTTTTGCTGAAAGGATTTAGTATAGAACAACGACGATAAAGATTGCAACTTTTGGTATCTGATAAAAAAAAGGCTTGCACCTACCGGAAGTAGCGTGACGTAGTCAGTTGAACATATACGCAAAGTTCCCTATTGTTTACAATGATGGCCGCATGAAGTGAGAGAGATTCGGACCGAGAAAGCGACAATTTCCCCATTAATTTGAGCGAGGATGAAAGATTTGTGGATGAGTAAAGTGCAAGTGAAGGACTAGTGGGGAGTTGAAGCTATTCAGATAGGGAAGATGCTGTGAGAGCCGGGGGTGACCTGATATTCAGCTGGGAATGACTACAACAGTAAATAAACACAAGACATATATATACTCTATTAGCCACAACACAACCAGGCTTATATTTAATATGCCACAAATTAATCCTGCATAAAAACACCTGCGTGTTTGTTATGCTAGCTCCTAGCTCCTCTGCTAGCTCCTAGCTCCATAGAACACGCCAATACAATTCAAACACCTGATCAACACACACAATCACTCAGCCCAAAAGACCGTTTACCTAACCCAAGGTTCATAAAGCTTATATATTTTTAAAAAGTTACGTACGTGACGCGCACATACGGTCAAGTTATCGAATGTTTAGCAGCCAAGGCTGCATACTCACGGTACCTGATATTCAGCTGGGAATGACTACAACAGTAAATAAACACAAGACATATATATACTCTATTAGCCACAACACAACCAGGCTTATATTTAATATGCCACAAATTAATCCTGCATAATAACACCTGCGTGTTTGTTATGCTAGCTCCTAGCTCCTCTGCTAGCTCCTAGCTCCATAGAACACGCCAATACAATTCAAACACCCGATCAACACACACAATCACTCAGCCCAAAAGACCGTTCACCTAACCCAAGGTTCATAAAGCTTATATATTTTTAAAAAGTTACGTACGTGACGCGCACGTACGGTACGGTACGTGTTATGCTAGCTCCTAGCTCCTCTGCTAGCTCCTAGCTCCATAGAACACGCCAATACAATTCAAACACATGATCAACACACACAATCACTCAGCCCAAAAGACCGTTCACCTAACCCAAGGTTCATAAAGCTTATATATTTAAAAAAAGTTACGTACATACGCAAAAAAAAGCCAAAGCTGCATACTCACAGTAGCACGTCTGCGTCTTTGTCATCCAAATCAAAGTAATCCTGGTAAGAGTCTGTGTTGTCCCAGTTCTCTACAGGCGTCTGTGTATCCAAATCAAAAGTCCTCCTGGTTAGAGTCTCTGTTATCCGAGTTCTTCCATCTTGACTGCATCTTTCGGGAATGTAAACAAAGAAGCGCCGGCTGTGTACTGTTGTGGCTGACTACGTTCGAAAAATACGTCCATTTCGCACCGACAACTTTCTTCTTTGCTTGCTCGGCTTCCTTCTCCATAATGCAATGAACATGATTGAAACAGATTCACGAACACAGATGTCCAGAATACTGTGGAATTATGAAATGAAAACAGAGCTTTTTCGTATCGGCTTCAATGTGGAAGGCATACCCGTGTTCGTCGGGCTACGTCACACGCATACGTCATCCTCAGAGGCGTTTCGAACCGGAAGTTTAGCGGCAAATTTAAAATGTCACTTTATAAGTTAACCCGGCCGTATTGGCATGTGTTATAATGTTAAGATTTCATCATTGATATATAAACTATCAGACTGCGTGGTCGGTAGTAGTGGGTTTCAGTAGGCCTTTAAACAAGTTGAAAAACTTATTGGGGTGTTACCATTTAGTGGTCAAGTCTACGGAATATGTACTGTACTGTGCAGTCTACTAATAAAAGTTTCAATCAATCAATCAATCAACCGTATTCTGCTTTTGGGTTGACTTTCAAATTGAGTTTGAGTTTGTTGGGGAAAATGCAAGCATACAACATGATCAATCAATCAATCAATCAATGTTTATTTATATAGCCCTAAATCACTAGTGTCTCAAAGGGCTGTACAAGCCACAACGACATCCTCGGTGTCGAGTGGGTCTGATATAATATTGTGAAAGTCCAACACATCAGCGAAAGTCCAGTCCATGGTGGGGCCAGCGGGAACCATCCCGAGTGGAGACGGGTCAGCAGCGTAGAGATGTCCCCATCTGATGGACAGGCTAGCGGTCCACCCCGGAGCAGAGTAGAAAAGAAAAGAAAAGAAACGGCAGATCAACTGGTCTAAAAAGGGAGTCTATTTAAAGGCTAGAGTATACAAATGAGTTTTAAGATGAGACTTAAATGCTTCTACTGAGGTAGCATCTCTAACTTTTACCGGGAGGGCATTCCATAGTATTGGAGCCCGAATAGAAAACGCTCTATAGCCCGCAGACTTTTTTTGGGCTCTGGGAATCACTAATAAGCCGGAGTTCTTTGAACGCAGATTTCTTGCCGGGACATATGGTACAATACAATCGTCAAGATAGGCAGGAGCTTGACCGTGTAGTATTTTATACGTAAGTAGTAAAACCTTAAAGTCGCATCTTAGGTGCACAGGAAGCCAGTGCAAGTGAGCCAGTATAGGCGTAATATGATCAAACTTTCTTGTTTTTGTCAAAAGTCTAGCAGCCGCATTTTGTACCATCTGTAATCTTTTAATGCTAGACATAGGGAGGCCCGAAAATAATACGTTACAGTAATCGAGACGAGATGTAACGAACGCATGGATAATGATCTCAGCATCGCTTGTGGACAAAATGGAACGAATTTTAGCGATATTACGGAGATGAAAGAAGGCCGTTTTAGTAACACTCTTAATGTGTGACTCAAACGAGAGAGTTGGGTCGAAGATAATACCCAGATTCTTTACCGAGTCGCCTTGTTTAATTGTTTGGTTGTCAAATGTTAAGGTGGTATTATTAAATAGATGTTGGTGTTGAGCAGGACCGATAATCAGCATTTCCGTTTTCTTAGCGTTGAGTTGCAAAAAGTTAGCGGACATCCATTGTTTAATTTCATTAAGACACGCCTCCAGCTGACTACAATCCGGCGTGTTGGTCAGCTTTAGGGGCATGTAGAGTTGAGTGTCATCAGCATAACAGTGAAAGCTAACACCGTATTTGCGTATAATGTCACCTAGCGGCAGCATGTAAATACTAAAGAGTGCAGGGCCAAGAACTGAACCCTGGGGAACTCCGCACGTTACCTTAACATAGTCCGAGGTCACATTGTTATGGGAGACACACTGCATCCTGTCAGTAAGATAAGAGTTAAACCAAGACAAGGCTAAGTCTGACATCCCAATACGCGTTTTGATACGCTCTAATAAAATATTATGATCAACAGTATCGAAAGCGGCGCTAAGATCAAGAAGCAGCAACATAGATGAAGCATCAGAATCCATCGTCAGCAATAGATCATTAGTCATTTTTGCGAGGGCTGTCTCCGTAGAGTGATTTGCCCTGAAACCGGATTGAAAAGGTTCACAGAGATTGTTAGTCACTAAGTGTTCATTTAGCTGCTGTGCGACAATTTTTTCGAGAATTTTCGAGATAAACGGTAGGTGGGACACCGGCCGGTAGTTCACCATGAGGTCAGGATCGAGGTTAGGTCTTTTGAGTAGAGGATGAATAACCGCTTTTTTGAATGCTAGAGGAACAGTACCAGAGGAAAGTGATAGGTTTATAATATTTAACACTGATGGACCTAATAAAACAAAAAGCTCCTTGATAAGTTTCCCAGGAATTGGGTCAAGTAAACATGTTGTTTGTTTTGTCCCATTTACACATTTTAACAATTCCTCCAATGTTATTTCATCAAAGAGAGAGAAACTATTTTGGAGGGCAATGTCCGTCGTATATACAGTCATATTTGTGTTAATAGAACCCAGTTGTGGCTGGGATGCATTGTCTTTAATCTCTTTTCTGATGAGTTCAATTTTCTTATTAAAGAAATTCATAAAGTCATCTGCTGAGTGGGTGGAGCTACTGGGAGGAGTCCCTTGTTGGGTTAGCGATGCTACTGTACTAAACAAAAATTTAGGATCATTTTTGTTGAGGTGGATGAGATTTGAGTAATATTTAGCTTTAGCTGAGGTAAGCATGCGTTTATAAGTTATTAAACTATCACTCCATGCTTGATGGAAAACCTCAAGTTTAGTCGCACGCCATTTGCGTTCCAGCTTTCTACATGATAATTTCTGGGCTTTAGTTTCTTCTGTAAACCATGGGGTACGCCTTTTAGGGGCCCTTTTTAGCTTTAGCGGTGCTACAATATCAATGGTGTCGCGCAGGGCGTCGTTAAAGTTGTTAGTGAGGTTATCAATAGAGCCCACATAATTTGGGAAAGGTGCCATTACTGAAGGCAGTAGGTCAGTAAGAGTCGTCGTTGTGGCAGTATTAATGTTGCGGCTGCTATAGTAGTTATTATTATTATTATTAGTTTGTTGACAATGAGTCCGAACTTCGAATTTTATAAGGTAATGATCGGACATTACTTTAGTGTACGGGAGTATCGTAACTTTAGAGGTGGTGACACCCCTGACAAGCACTAGATCTATCGTATTACCGTTGCGATGCGTGGGTTCATTTATTATTTGTGTAAGACCACAGCTATCAATTATAGTCTGGAGCGCCACGCATGGAGGGTCCGATGGGGTATTCATATGGATGTTAAAGTCTCCCATTATGATTATATTGTCGGCGTGCGTCACTAGATCAGCAACGAACTCTGAAAATTCATTGATAAAGTCCGAATAGGGCCCAGGGGGGCGGTAGATGACAGCCAGGTGGAGAGGCAGCGGTGTGACAAACCTCATAGTGAGCACCTCAAACGAGTTATATTTATTATTTAGGTCCGAGGTAAGGCTAAAGTTTTTGTTGTATATTAGTGCAACACCCCCACCCCTTTTAATGGGGCGGGCAATATGCGTTCCCGCATAGCCAGGAGGAGACGCCTCACCCAGCGCAAAAAATTCGTCTGGTTTGAGCCAGGTCTCGGCTAAACCAACGACATCAAGATTGTTGTCTCTGATGACTTCATTAACTAATAACGTTTTGGAAGACAATGACCTTATGTTTAAAAAGCCCATATTATAGGTAGTGGGCTGTTTTGAGGAGTTTTTGTTGAAAGTATCCGTAGTAGCAATATTAATAATGTTACGTTTATTATGCATAGTGCACTTTAAAAAATTTCGACCATATCTAGGAATTGATATGACAGGAATTTTTAGATTGTTTGCCACCTCAGTAAAATGCATGTCCACCTCTGACGCAGAAAAAACATTATGTGAGTTGTATATTATTCTAGAAGAATTGCTATGTGTGCAGGGATTATCCAGCCTGGCGCTGGCTAGTTCTAGCTTAACAGACTCCTTATTAGCGCTTCTTTGTGGATTAGCATTTAGCTTTTTCGTTAGCCCCGCTAACAACAAAGCATTTAGCTTTGTTGTTAGCCCCGCCCGACACCCCCGCTTCTGCTTCCGAGCGCACCGCTTACGTCTCTTTCGCTGACCGTCTCCGCTGGTAGTCGACGCCGCTGCTTCAAAGGCCACTGCTGGATGTAGCTCGCGAAGAATTCCCAAGCTAGCGAGCAGGTCCATCGTACACGCATCTATCAGCCCAAAATGGCCCGATCTCTCCACATCCAGAATTGTAAGTCGGTCGTAAGTGATCACGGAGTGAACACGCTGTGAGCCAGCCATGAAATTGACTGAATTGAGGGGTATTTTTGCCCTCACTTCCAGGAGCGCTCGCACGAAGCCGCATCACAATTTCCAGTTTCTCATTTCAACATGTCCGAAAAGGAGTAGGAAGAAGCAGAGCTTATTTAATCCTGCCCCTTTTCCTTTACATAGCAGTTTAATGCTTTTTGTTCTCAATGTATTCACAATATACTCCATAAGTGTCAGGGACCGCTGTCGGTCTTGAACCCCATAATTCAGAGATGGCAGGCGTAGCGCAGTAAAACATGACTTTAATGTCAAAAAAACGAAATAGTGCAACTGGTAAGTGCACATGCAGGGAACACAGGCAACAGGAAACAGCCAACAGGAACCAGGAAACAGGCAACAAGATATGGGATACAATTATCGAGCCCTGACTGGAGGGCGAGGTAGGCATAAATAGTAGCCTGATTGGCAATTGCAACTAGGAGTTCCAGGCTGCCAATCGGGGAGACATGGAACCAAAATAAGAGCGTTGACAGGAAATAAACATAAACACAGAGGAAAAACCGAACATAACCAAACTGTCAGTCATAATAATTAGTGAAATAAGTTATATTTCATATGGTGAGATAAATAAGATTATCTAGAAAATGAATGGATGGATGAAATAAATTCTGAATGTTTATCATGGTTCTTCTTCTTTGTATTTTGTAAACACTTTAAGTTTGAATAGTTTCTTGAATTGGATCACATTAGTACATTGTTTGATTTCTTTGCTGAATCCATTCCTTAATTTAATTCCACGTACTGACATACTGAAGGTCTTAAGTGTTGTACGAGCATACAAAGGTTTCAAATTACATTATATTTCTCTTCTTTTGTTGAGAAGAATTGTTGTACATTCTTGGGTAGCAGGTTATATTTGCTTTGTATATAATTTTAGCTGTGTGCAAATGAAATGTCAGTATTTTCGATTCAATGCATTGGCGTTGTTAGGCCTATTTTAGGGGGGCTAAAGCCCCCCTAAAATTTTCTTAAGCCCCCCTAAATAATTTGTAAAAAAAACCAAAAACTTTTTTTTTTTTTTTTTTTTACAAATACATGCCGACATATTCATTATAAAGTGGCCCGAACATGAGTTTAAATAAATAATCATATAACCTGTCATTATTCACTCAGTTTCCCCTCGCTTCATAGTGTAAGGTAGAGAGCCCCTTTAGTGCGTCGGTATCCAATCCATTCCACTTGTTCATATAGAAAATGCCCACATCACTCAAAATCCGGTCCGCATTTTCTCTGCGACCTTTCTTGCGGTCCTTGGACTTGTTCATATAGAAAATGCCCACATCACTCAAAATCCAGTCCACATTTTCTCTGCGACCTTGCTTGCGGTCCTGCAGGTGCATGAAGCACATTAGCACACAGCACTGCAGAACAAGAACCTTGTGTCTGCAATTGTAAATAATTTAGTTTTTAAGTTTTGTGTTTCTTGTAGAATCTATATAAAGTAATATACATTAGCCTATTGTTAAAATAATAAAAAAAACATCATTAAATATATTTGTTTTATTGTATTGTTACATTAATAGCTGTTGTATTATTATAGGATGGCTTGTTAAACATTTCATAGGATTTTCAGAGGGTGGAAAAACCAAGACATTTAATTTAAAATTTTAAAATGAATAAATACATAAAAAGAAAAAGAAAAAAATGGTTAAAAGCCATCGGAGCATTTAATTTCGTCCCGTGCATTTTTTTTACCGTCCCCGGGACGACGGGACTACGTTAATCTCAAGCCCTGGAAGTTACATTTTATTGTTTGCATTATTTGTTTCAGCATTGCACTTTGAAGATGGTCCCTCAGCTCTTTGACAGCTTTGGCTCTTTTTCAGATCAGCAGTCTTTCTTATTTACAGTATATATAAAAGTTTCTCATTTCTATTCGGACTTCCATATATATTTAATTTCCTTAACGGCTTGCCATAATATATATATATATATAAATATATTATATACAAGCCAAATTACCCGATCCAGATATTACTTTAATTCAAGTAATTAAGTAATATTTCCAGGGCTTGAATTTACAACCATTTTAGTCACATATGTGCCCAAAATGTAATCTGTGCAACTTCAAAATATTTGGGAACAAACAATTATTGTATTGTGAGCTAAAGTGGTGGCATTAGCCTCTATGTTGTGAATGAATAGCATAGAGGCTAATGCCATGACTTTCATTGTGTTTCAGTGTATCTTGAAGGATCATGCAAGTCATTGTTTCTTGTTGATGCTGTAAACAAAATGTCACTGTGCTAACCCATGTTTGTTGTTGTACTGAACACACATTGAAAATAAACCCACTGAAATAATAAACCTAAAATCTTGCCTAGGGTGCCAGATTGGTTAGGGCCAGGCCTGTTCTTCGGCGATATTGAAACGCTAATAATTGGAATTGTCGACGACGCAAAAGCCTCTCAAAAAGCTGCACAATTCCAGAATTAGCGTTGGGCCCGCGTTGGAATGACAAACACACACGTGCAAGTGATCACAGGACTACTTATAAATGAGTCAAGATGTCTGTTGCATAACTCAACAGCGAGAAGCCTGCATTTGGAATAGGCTCAGTCGCAGATTTATAGCTCGCACTTGCTGCGTGCACATCACGGTGGAGCCTGTTCTCACAGGGCTTTCATACGAAAAAGATCGCCCTGTAATCGGCGTGTAATTAAATAATTGTACGAGTACAATATGCCCTGTTCCTGGAGTTCGCATGTTTGCCTTGTGCTTGCGTAGGTTTTCTCCGGGCTCTGCGGTCTAAAGACACGTACTGTATGTGGGGTTCACCCAAGACTTTGTGAATGGCTTTCTGTCTGTATGTGCTCTGTGATTGACAAGTGATTAGTCGCGGGTGGACCCTGCCTCCCGCCTCCAGTCATCTGGCAGAGCCTCTAACGCACGGACTAGATAAACTATATAAAAAAGGGATACTAAGTATGCACCGTTTTGGCATTCATGCGGGGATCCAACAATATTTCATATGGTTAAGCGGGGTTTTTCCTGGCTCAAATCGAGACAGACGTTGTACAAGCCGGACCATGCGCCAAAATCTTAAAGCAAATTTTTTTTTTTTTTCAGTAATATGCTGTAAAGAACACCGTCAAATTTATTGTCATTTGTATTAATTTGTTTGGTAGTTTACTGTAAAATCATAAGTCAAGCAAATATTTAAGTATTTATTTTTATTTGGATAAAACATGTTTGGAAATTATAATAATATACTGCACTTAAAATTCTTTCATGTTCTCAAAAGTGCGCCTTATAACCAAGTGCGCCTAATGCATACTTGCCAACCCTCCCGTTTTTAGCGGGAGAATCCCGGTATTCAGCGCCTCTCCCGACAACCTCCCGGCAGAGATTTTCTCCCGACAAACTCCCGGTATTTAGCCGGAGCTGGAGGCCACGCCCCCTCCAGCTCAATGCGGACCTGAGTGGGGACAACCTGTTCTCACGTCCGCTTTCCCACAATATAAACAGCTTGCCTGCCCAATGACGTCATAGAACAGACTTCTCCTTTGAACACGGTGGCCGAAATTATATACTCATCATGAACGGAGAAGTTAAACAGGACAATACTGCCATCTAATGGATAGCCACCGGAACACTGAAATTCAAGTATTTTTTTTATTTTTTCTATGTAAATAAAATAAATATATATATATATATATATATATATATATATATATATATATATATATATATATATATATATATATATATATATATATATATATATATATATATATATAGCTAGAATTCACTGAAAGTCAAGTATTTCATACATATATATATATATATATATATATATATATATATATATATATATATATATATATATATATATATATATATATATATATATATATATATATATATATATATATATATATATATATATATATATATATATATATGTATGAAATACTTGACTTTCAGTGAATTCTAGCTATATATATATATATATATATATATATATATATATATATATATATATATATATATATATATATATATATATATATATATATATATGAAATACTTGACTTTCAGTGAATTCTAGCTATATATATATATATATATATATATATATATATATATATATATATATATATATATATATATATGTATGAAATACTTGACTTTCAGTGAATTCTAGCTATATATATATATATATATATATATATATATATATATATATATATATATATATATGAAATACTTGACTTTCAGTGAATTCTAGCTATATATATATATATATATATATATATATATATATATATATATATATATATATATATATATATATATATATATATATATATATATGTATGAAATACTTGACTTTCAGTGAATTCTAGCTATATATATATATATATATATATATATGTATGAAATACTTGACTTTCAGTGAATTCTAGCTATATATATATATATATATATATATATATATATTATATATATATATATATATATATATATATATATATATATATATATATATATATGTGTGTGTATGAAATACTTGACTTTCAGTGAATTCTAGCTATATATATATATATATATATATATATATATATATATATATATATATATATATATATATATATATATATATATATATATATATATAGCTAGAATTCACTGAAAGTCAAGTATTTCATACATATATATATATATATATATCAGTGAATTCTAGCTATATATATATATATATATATATATATATAGCTAGAATTCACTGAAAGTCAAGTATTTCATACATATATATATATATATATATATATATATATATATATATATATATATATATATATATATATATATATATATATATATATATATATATATATATATATATATATATATATATATATACCACCCACCCCCCGATATTGGAGGTCTCAAGGTTGGCAAGTATGGCCTAATGTACGGAATAATTCTGGTTGTGCTTGCCGACCTCGAAACAATTTTATTTGGTACATGATGTAATGATAAGTGTGACCAGTAGATGGCAGTCACACATAAGAGATACGTGACGCCAGTAAACAACACCAACACTTTAAATGTACCATTGACAATATAGAACATTACACACGGTGTTCAAAAATCTGTCAAAATGTTTTAGTACGACTTTGAAGCCACACCGCTTGATGGATTGTCGGCCCATTACGGCTACCGTAGTCAGAGATACAAGTATTATTATGGTGTGTGTATAAGGACAGCAAAATGGCACCTATTAGCAGACATATTATCTGGCGTTTTGTTTCACAATATTATGCAAAACCAACTTTTTTTTATCTTCTGGTACCTGCTGATGTGTATTTGGGATCTGCATAAGTCCTGAAAATGTGCGCAGGTCCGCGACTGTAGTCCGTGCCGATACCGTAGTCAATAAGCTTCTTCTTTTTCTCTATCTTCTTGTTATGGGACATTCATCCATTTCTAATATAAAGTAGTGTAAATTTCTTACTTATATCTGTCAGTAAACTCGCCATGAAAGCGCTAAAACATACCGGTGTAGTGAGTATACATTATTCACCCAAGGAACTTTAGTTATTAGAGAGTTCCGGTCGGACGGTTTTTCACGGGACACATTTCGGGCGTTGTTGTTGTTGCACTAGTGAGCCACGGATGAGGAGATGCTGCTCCGTTATTGATTGAAGTAAAGTCTGAATGTCATTAAAACAGTTAGCGCCATCTTTTGACACTTCTTCCACTCCCGTCCTTGCACGCTACACCGCTACAACAAAGATGACGGGGAGAAGACGCTGTCGAAGGTGGAGGCACGTAAATAAGACCGCCCACAAAACAGTCAGAAAGCGGCTTGAAGACATACTTGCCTCCCGAATTTCAGTGCCCCTCCCGAAAATCTCCCGGGGCAACCATTCTCCCGACTTTCTCCCGATTTCCACCCGGACAACAATATTGGGGGCGTGCCTTAAAGATACTGTCTTTAGCGTCCTCTACAACCTGTCGTCATGTTCGCTTTACCTCCTTTCAAACAGCGTGCCGACCCAGTCACATAACATATGCGGTTTCTACACACACACATGAGTGAATGCAAGGCATACTTGATTAACAGCCATACAGGTCACACTGAGGGTGCCCGTATAAACAACTTTAACACTGTTACAAATATGCGCCACACAGTGAACCCACACCACTATGGACTGGACTCTCACTATAATGTTAGATCCACTATGGACTGGACTCTCACTATTATGTTAGATCCACTATGGACTGGACTCTCACACTATTATGTTAGATCCACTATGGACTGGACTCTCACACTATTATGTTAGATCCACTATGGACTGGACTCTCACACTATTATGTTAGATCCACTATGGACTGGACTCTCACACTATTATGTTAGATCCACTATGGATTGGACTCTCACACTATTATGTTAGATCCACTATGGACTGGACTCTCACTATTATGTTAGATCCACTATGGACTGGACTCTCACACTATTATGTTAGATCCACTATGGACTGGACTCTCACTATTATGTTAGATCCACTATGGACTGGACTCTCACTATTATGTTATATCCACTATGGACTGGACTCTCACTATTATGTTAGATCCACTATGGACTGGACTCTCACTATTATGTTAGATCCACTATGGACTGGACTCTCACAATATTATGCTAGATCCACTATGGACTGGACTCTCACACTATTATGTTAGATCCACTATGGACTGGACTCTCACTATTATGTTAGATCCACTATGGATTGGACTCTCACTATTATGTTAGATCCACTATGGACTGGACTCTCACAATATTATGCTAGATCCACTATGGACTGGACTCTCACACTATTATGTTAGATCCACTATGGACTGGACTCTCACTATTATGTTAGATCCACTATGGACTGGACTCTCACACTATTATGCTAGATCCACTATGGACTAGACTTTCACTATTATGTTAGATCCACTATGGACTGGACTCTCACACTATTATGTTAGATCCACTATGGACTGGACTCTCACACTATTATGTTAGATCCACTATGGACTGGACTCTCACTATTATGTTAGATCCACTATGGACTGGACTTTCACAATATTATGCTAGACCCACTCGACGTCCATTGCATCCAGGGGGGGGGGGGGGTCCTCTCCAAGGTTTCTCATAGTCATTCACATCGACATCCAATTGGGGTTGTGAGTTTTTCCTTGCCCTTACGTGGGCTCTGTACCTCGGATGTCGTTGTGGCTTGTGCAGCCCTTTGAGACACTCGTGATTTAGGGCTATATAAATAAACATTGATTGATTGATTGACCAAACAAGAATAACAAACACATTTCGGGAGAACATCCGCACCGTAGCACAACATAAACACAACGGAACAAATACCCAGAATCCCTTGCAGCACTAACTCTTCCTGGACGCTACAATATACACCCCCCGCTACCACCAAACTCCGCCCTCCCTAACCCCGCCCACCTCAACCCCCCCCCCCACCCCCCACCCCATGTCCCAAATTCAGAGGTCTCAAGGTTGGCAAGTATGCTTGAAGATGATCTGTAAAACATTATCTATGCAACATTTTGAGCAAAGAACCACCATTACATGTTATGTAGACCACAAGGAAGTCTTTTACATTCAGAAACAAATTACCTTCAGAATATGACCTCTTTAAAGGCCTACTGAAAGCCACTACTAGCGACCACGCAGTCTGATAGTTTATATATCAATGATGAAATCTTAACATTGCAACACATGCCAATACGGCCGGGTTAACTTATAAAGTGACATTTTAAATTTCCCGCTAAACTTCCGGTTGAAAACGTCTTTGTATGATGACGTATACGCGTGACGTAGCCAGTGAAACAGAAGTATCGGTACCCCATTGAATACAATACAAAATAACTCTGTTTTCATCTCATAATTCCACAGTATTCTGGACATCTGTGTTGGTGAATCTGTTGCAATTTGTTTAATGGACAATGGAGACTGCAAAGAAGAAAGTTGTAGGTGGGATCGGTGTATTAGCGGCTGGCTGTAGCAACACAACCAGGAGGACTTACTTGGATAGCAGACGCGCTAGCCGACGCTAGCCGCCAACCGCATCTGTGATCGGGTGAAGTCCTTCATCGAGCCGTCGATCGCTGGAACGCAGGTGAGCACGGGTGTTGATGAGCAGATGAGGGCTGGCTGGCGTAGGTGGAGCGCTAATGTTTTTATCATAGCTCTGTGAGGTCCCGTTGCTAAGTTGCTAAGTTAGCTTTAGTGTCGTTAGCAACAGCATTGTTAAGCTTTGCCAGGCTGAGAATTATTAACCGTGTAGTTACATGTTCATGGTTTAACAGTATTGTTGATCTTCTGTCTATCCTTCCAGTCAGGGATTTATTTATTTTGTTTCTATCTGCATTTGAGCCAGATGCTATCACGTTAGCTCAGTAGCTAAAGAGCTTTGCCGATGTATTGTCGTGGAGATAAAAGTCACTGTGAATGTCCATTTCGCGTTCTCGACTCTCATTTTCAAGAGGATATAGTATCCCAGGTGGTTTAAAATACAAATTTGTGATCCACAATAGAAAAAGGAGAGAGTGTGGAATCCAATGAGCCAGCTTGTACCTAAGTTACGGTCAGAGCGAAAAAAGATATGTCTTCCACTGCATTCTAGTCATTCACTCTAACGTTCCTCATCCACAAATCTTTCATCCTCGCTCAAATTAATGGGGTAATCGTCGCTTTCTCGGTCCGAATCGCTCTAGCTGCGTTGAAAACAATAGGAAAATACGAGGAGGCGAACAACTGACTACGTCACGCTACTTCCGGTAGGGGCAAGGCTTTTTTTTTTTATCAGAGACCAAAAGTTGCGAACTTTATCGTCGTTGTTCTCTACTAAATCCTTTCAGCAAAAATATGGCAATATCGCGAAATGATCAAGTAAGACACATAGAATGGATCTGCTATCCCCATTTGAATAAAAACTAGAGATGTCAGATAATATCAGTCTGCCGATATTATCGGCCGATAAATGCGTTAAAAGGTAATATCGTAAATTATCGTTATCCGTTTTTTTATTATCAGTATCGTTTTTTTTTTTTTTATTATTAAATCCTCATAAAAAACACAAGATACACTTACAATTAGTGCACCAACCCAAAAAACCTCCCTCCCCCATTTACACGCATTCACACAAAAGGGTTGTTTCTTTCTGTTATTAATATTCTGCTTCCTACATTATATATCAATATATATCAATACAGTCTGCAAGGAATACAGTCCGTAAGCACACATGATTGTGCGTGCTGCTGCTCCACTAATAGTACTAACCTTTAACAGTTAATTTTACAAATTTTCATTAATTACTAGTTTCTATGTAACTGTTTTTATATTGTTTTACTTTCTTTTTTATTCAAGAAAATGTTTTTAATTTATTTATCTTATTTTATTTGATTCATTTTTTTAAAAAGTACCTTATGTTCACCATACCTGGTTGTCCAAATTAGGCATAATAATGTCTTAATTCCACGACTGTATATATCGGTTGATATCGGTATCGGTAATTAAAGAGTTGGACAATATCGGCATATCGGATATCAACAATAAGCCATTATCGGACATCCCTAATAAAAACATTTCATTTCAGTAGGCCTTTAAAGGCCTACTGAAATGAAATTTTTTTATTTAAACGGGGATAGCAGATCTATTCTATGTGTCATACTTGATCATTTCGCAATATTGCCATATTTTTGCTGAAAGGATTTAGTAGAGAACAACGACGATAAAGATCGCAACTTTTGGTATCTGATAAAAAAAAGGCTTGCCCCTACCGGAAGTAGCGTGACGTAGTCAGTTGAACATATACGCAAAGTTCCCTATTGTTTACAATGATGGCCGCATGAAGTGAGAGAGATTCGGACCGAGAAAGCGACAATTTCCCCATTAATTTGAGCGAGGATGAAAGATTTGTGGATGAGGAAAGTGCAAGTGAAGGACTAGTGGGGAGTTGAAGCTATTCAGATAGGGAAGATGCTGTGAGAGGCGGGTGGGACCTGATATTCAGCTGGGAATGACTACAACAGTAAATAAACACAAGACATATATATACTCTATTAGCCACAACACAACCAGGCTTATATTTAATATGCCACAAATTAATCCTGCATAAAAACACCTGCGTGTTTGTTATGCTAGCTCCTAGCTCCTCTGCTAGCTCCTAGCTCCATAGAACACGCCAATACAATTCAAACACCTGATCAACACACACAATCACTCAGCCCAAAAGACCGTTCACCTAACCCAAGGTTCATAAAGCTTATATATTTTAAAAAAGTTACGTACATACGCAAAAAAAAAGTTGCGCACATACGGTCAAGCGATCAAATGTTTAGAAGCCAAAGCTGCATACTCACAGTAGCACGTCTGCGTCTTTGTCATCCAAATCAAAGTAATCCTGGTAAGAGTCTGTGTCGTCCCAGTTCTCTACAGGCGTCTGTGTATCGAAGTCAAAAGTCCTCCTGGTTAGAGTCTCTGTTATCCGAGTTCTTCCATCTTGACTGCATCTTTCGGGAATGTAAACAAAGACGCGCCGGCTGTGTACTGTTGTTGCTGACTTCTTTCGAAAAATACGTCCGTTTCGCACCGACAACTTTCTTCTTTGCTTGCTCAGCTTCTTTCTCCATAATGCAATGAACATAATTGCAACAGATTCACGAACACAGATGTCCAGAATACTGTGGAATTATGAAATGAAAACAGAGCTTTTTCGTATTGGCTTCAATGTGGAAGGCATACCCGTGTTCCCCGGGCTACCTCACGCGCGTACGTCATCCTCAGAGGCGTTTCGAACCGGAAGTTTAGCGGCAAATTTAAAATGTCACTTTATAAGTTAACCCGGCCGTATTGGCATGTGTTATAATGTTAAGATTTCATCATTGATATATAAACTATCAGACTGCGTGGTCGCTAGTAGTGGCTTTCAGTAGGCCTTTAATGCGCCTTTATTATGAAAAAAGACCTGACTGGACCCGCTCATCTGCAGCGCGCCTTATAACCCGGTGTGCCCTATGGTACGGAAAATACGGTAATTAATGTTCCGCTCTGTGGTCACCGTTGAAAGAAAAAAACAAAAACAACAAAAAAAAAAGAATATAATGGGAAGATGTGTTTGAAGGTGGCAGGATGTGTGGAAATAAAATGCACAGAATGGACTGGCAAAGGCGGCACCTGAGCCGCGTTCAGCCAAGCATAACAACATGTGTGCTTCGGTTAAAGAATCCCGACACTTATTCAAAGCGGCGAGGTTGGCTCCGAGGATGACAGCGGCGCAGTGTGACATACCACAGTGACAACATCAGACGCTTGTGTCTGCTCGCGCGGTTTACTCGGTAGCAGTTTTTCAAACGTTTGATAGCGCTGCTTCGCATGTGTGTGTGTGTGTGTGCGTGTGTGTGTGTGTGTGTGTGCGTGTGTGTGTGAGCGGCCACTTGCAGAGTGTGTTCGAAACCTCACCGCCAGCTTGTGTGCGCAGCGGCGTGGTGTGTGTTTGTCTGCGTGTGTGTGTTGGCTGGCGGCGAGGCCTGTCGGTTGCTGATGCTGGTCGGCAGTTTATGATCAGTATTTTCCGGCTCGCGCGGGACTTAGCGTGTGAAAATTCATTCACACCCAACACAAACGCACGCGTGCACACAAACATGGATGGTGTTTCTATGGTGTGTGTGTGTGTGTGTGTGTGTGTGGGTGCATGTCTTGTATGTTTGTGAGTGCAGCTGGTGTGTATGGAAGGAGTGCGAAAGACATCAGACACCAACACATTAATGGACTTAATCAGTGACAGATGAAATTCCTGTTGTTTTTCTCACCACACCACCGTCTGCTCCAATAGAAACAAGGCACAGAATGTGAGAGGAGACGGACGGGATGACTGAGGTTGGAAATCTCACTTCTGCTCTCCGCCGTCACACACACACACACGCACGCACGCACACGCACACACCTCCAGATGGTGCAAAGAAAAAGGTTGCACACTTGGAGCGCTTGCATGTTATCCTGCTACAGCAGTGGTCCCCAACCACCGGGCCAAGGCCCGGTACCGGTCCTTGGCCTGGTACCGGTCCGCGGACCGATTGGTACCGGGTTGCCAAAGAAATTAAAAAAAAAAAAAAATGTTTTATTTTTTTTATTTTATTTTATTTTATTTTTTTTTTTAGTTAAATCAACATAAAAAACACAATATATACATTATATATCAATACAGTCTGCAGGGATACTGTTCGTAAGCACCGGGCCGCGGCCCGGTACCGGTCCTTGGCCTGGTACCGGTCCGCGGACCGATTGGTACCGGGCTGCGCAAGAAATTTAAAAAAAAAAATTTTTTTTTTTTACTTTAATTTTTTTTTTTTTTTTTTAGTTAAATCAACATAAAAAACACAATATATACATTATATATCAATACAGTCTGCAGGGATACTGTCCGTAAGCACACATGATTGTATTTCTTTATGAAAAAAAAAAAAAAAAAATTAAAAAAAAACCCACCCCCCGGTCCGTGGGACAAATTTTCAAGCGTTGACCGGTCCCCAGCTACAAAAAGGTTGGGGACCACTGTGCTACAGGGTCTACGAATTATACAAAATATGACAAACTTTCGAAACGGTTCCACAAACACACACACACACACACCCAGGTATTTGTTACCTTCTTGAGACCTCCGAAAAATGCCTACCTCTGGTATGAAAATACCCACTCGAGTGTCCGCCCTGAGATGGGTAGGTTGTGAGTTCAAACCCCCGGCCGAGTCATACCAAAGACGTTTAAAATGGGACCCATAATCTCCCTGTTTGGCACTCAGCATCAAGGGTTGGAATTGGGGGTTAAATCACCAAAAATTATTCCCGGGCGCGACCACCGCTGCTGCTCACTGCTCCCCTCACCTCCCAGGGGGTGATCAAGGGTGATGGGTCAAATGCAGAGAATAGTTTCACCCCACCTAGTGTGTGTGTGTGACAATCATTGGTACTTTAACTTTTTAACTTTTAACACAC